>NC_086322.1:129543653-129911153 GCF_036172605.1 Pelobates fuscus | reverse complement strand
ATCTTATATATCTTTCCTTTGATTGGATAAGCTCCCTTAAGTTATTTTAACTTTAATAATTAATCTCTTTGCACTTTATTTGGTTACGTATGTTTTGTGATGAGGTCAGATGGATTATTACCGTATATACTCGAGTATAAGCCGACCCGAATATAAGCCGAGGCCCCTAATTTTACCCCAAAAAACTGGGAAAACTTATTGACTCGAGTATAAGACTAGGGTGGGAAATGCAGCAGCTACTGGTAAATTTCTAAATAAAATTAGATCCTAAAAAAATTATATTAATTGAATATTTATTTACAGTGTGTGTATATAATGAATGCAGAGTGTGCGTATGAGTGCAGTGTATGAGTGCAGTGTGTGTATGAGTGCAGTGTGTGTGCGTATATATTAATTGAATATTTATTTCCAGTGTGTGTATATAATGAATGCAGTGTGTGTGTATGAGTGCAGTGTGTATGAGTGCAGTGTGTGTATGAATGCAGTGTGTGTATGAGTGCAGTGTGTGTATGAATGCAGTGTGTGTATGAGTGCAGTGTGTGTATGAGTGCAGTGTGTGTGTATATGAATGAAGTGTGAGTGTGTGTGATGCAGTGTGTGTGAGTGCAGTGTGTGTATGAGTGCAGTGTGTGTGAGTGCAGTGTGTGTATATGAATGAAGTGTGAGTGTGTGATGCAGTGTGTGTGATGCAGTGTGTGTTTGTGTATGTGTTGGTGGGGGTGGGCATTTAATATATTATGAATTATTATTATTTTTTTATATATTATTATTATTTTTTTTGCATTATTATTTATTATTTAATTATTAATAATTTTTTTTTTATTCTATTTTTTTTTCGTCCCCCCTCCCTGCTTGATACATAGCAGGGAGGGGGGCTCCTTCCCTGGTGGTCCAGTGTCATTGGTAGTTCAGTGGGGGGAAGTGGGGGGCTGGCAGAGCTGTACTTACCTTTCCTGCAGCTCCTGTCAGCTCTCTCCTCCTCCGCGCGGTCTGTGCAGCTCACTCTGTCAGCTCACAGTGTAAGTCTCGCGAGAGCCGCGGCTCTCGCGAGACTTACACTGGGAGCTGACCGAGGTGCTGAACGGACGGCGCGGAGGAGGAGAGAGCTGACAGGAGCTGCAGGAAAGGTAAGTACAGCTCTGCCAGCCCCCCCTCTTCCCCCCACTGAACTACCAATGACACTGGACCACCAGGGAAGGAGCCCCCCTCCCAGCTCTGCCAGCCCCCCTCTCCCCCCAGTCTGTATTATGGCAATGCAAATTGCCATAATACAGACTATTGACTCGAGTATAAGCCGAGTTGGGGTTTTTCAGCACAAAAAATGTGCTGAAAAACTCGGCTTATACTCGAGTATATACGGTACATAGTTTCTCCAACTAGATCTCTTATAATTTAGCTCAGAGGTTGTTGGTTTCCTTATAATATAATCTATAATTGAAATGACATTGGTAGAAGTGATTTTAAACTATGTTCCCGAGCTCCATACGGAAGTGCAGAGGTTAATTATTTTATATACAGAGTGTGTGACACACACTCAATTTAAGTTTTATTTCTTTATTATTTTTTATACATGTCATTCTGCAACCCTAGAATAGCGTATTGTTCCCATCCTACAGTGGTTTACATATGATACAGATTATACAGAGTATTATCTAGTACCAGCACACGTCACTTTAGAATAGATCACTAGTGTATTAATTATATTAGCACATGGCACTTTAAGTGGAGACTATTATTCACATTATTTACATATTTGCATATTCTCACCACATTTTAAGTTTTCTTTTTTTTCTCACAAGGATGATACACAATATTAAATATTCATGTATGCTCATACTCAGTATAGACGACTGAGATATATATTTAGATCATGTGACTTGGTTCACTTATCTAAGTAGGGTCTCGTTAAAATTATTTGATGACTGCACTATAGATTTGAGTTTACATTAGATATTACTTATCATAGATCAGCACACACAGATCACATACTATTTCATGTATGGTCACGTATTTACGATAGGATTATTGAATAATTAGCACACATTGTTCGTTAAGTTTTATTTGTATCCATGTAACTATGGTGACAGGCACGGCATTGCGTATACCCGGAAGTGTTCTGTACAGAGCTTCGGCTTAGGAACTCTATGTACTCCGGTGCAATCTTCCACACAGCAATTGTAAAGTGGATGCACGTTTATTTGGTGCACCTTATCGATCTCACTGTGTGCATAGCCGAGCTCTATTTTCCACTCCACGTTACTTAGCAGACATAGATCGCCGTTCGGCGATTAGTTGACAGGTTGCCTTGGTGATGGGGTCAACACAGACACACCGGAAGGGGAAGTACCGCTAGTCACACTTGCGCAGAGGGGAGCAGACCACGCTAACACACAGGTGGTGGAGGTTAGGTAAGTTAAGTATTTCCTATTTAAACTGAATGTTGTAACATTGTATTTTGTGTCCTGATGAAAGTCCACAACGGTGGACTGAAACGTCGACCTACAGACATTTTGGAATAAAAGGTTTTTACTTTTTATAAATTGCATAAGTCCTTGAGTGCTGGCTCTTTTCTATACAGTATACATTTGTGTAGCCGAGCACCGGGCAGACACGTTTGGATAGCTGGAGTGCAACTCCTATCAACTTTTGTGTATATATATATATATATATATATATATATATATATATATAATAAACAATACACAAGATCCAGCGCACTCTCCTATCTACTAAACAGCAACTTCAACGTTGACAGATTTTATTAGTTTGTAAAAGTTTTTTTTAAAAACACCTAATCTAGGCAAAAAAAATGGGGATTTAGTTACATTATATGATCATACATTGCATAAGCCTGCCACAACGTCAATGTACCCCATCTTTGGCAGGTCCTACTCTCACAGTCTAATGTCTGCTCTTATGAGATTAACCACTTACTTGGGAAAAAATTCCATCTGAGGCTCTCTGCAGTACAAGGCTAAATAGGGACCTGAGATGAGGCACCTGTATATATATATAGTATTGTAATCCGAAAAGTGGTGCAAAATGCTAAAAGTGGTACCTTATTTTGTTAATGCTAAGCACTTCCTGGAACTTACTTATGCAAATCTTTAATTTGGCAAAACAATGTTTTTATAATACTCTCTCGGTGCAATTTAAAGGGATATATATATATATATATATATATATATATATATATATATATATATATATATATATATATTCCTTTAAATTGCACCTGGAACTTACTTATGCATATACTTATATATATGTATATATCCCTTTAAATTGCACCGAGAGAGTATTATAAAAACATTGTTTTGCCAAATTAAAGATTTGCATAAGTAAGTTCCAGGAAGTGCTTAGCATTAACAAAATAAGGTACCACGAAGAAAGCAAATTGTACCCATTTAAAAAGCAGAGAAGACCAATTTTGGTAAAATAAAATCACCAAGATAAATGTAACAGCCCAATCATTTGACCTGTACAAATCCAAAAACCAAGCCTTTTGTGTTGTGTAAAGTAAAAATATGATTGTTGCCATTTGCAAGCACATGACAGCATAACAGGAAAGAGGAGAGCATTGCAGGCTTGTACAGAACCAACCTTTTCACTATGCTAAGGGATACACAAAATTGGTGACATCATTACCAGAATATCTACAAAAACATATCACAACACTAAACTAGATTCTCATTTGTGAGTTCTATGTGACTTCTGTTGCATGCACCAAATAACAGTTTCTGGACACTGGAATCAAGACTTGTGCATTCAGTTTTAGACAAACAGCAAATTGTCCGAATTTTGGACAATCAGTTATTCGTCCAAATCACTTTGAAACACCATATGCACGTATCACGAAATATATGAAATGGACAATAGACAAGCTATTTAGTTTATTTAGTAAAACAAAGTGGGGGATGAGGGGGTGTATCAAAACTTTAGTTTGAAAAGAAGACTGAGTTGGAAAGCTATAGGTTTTAATAAGTTTCACAAAGAGATTTTGAAATGGTTATAAAATATGAATGGGATGCTACCACTCCACCCAACAACAGTTGTTATTATTGTCTTTAACTTCCTTATTGGCAAATTACTGCACTGTGATTACAAGTAGAGTTGAGCGAACCCGGACTATAAAGTTCGGGTTCGTACCGAACATCACGTTTCTTTTGGACGTCGGACCCGAACATAGACATATTACTGTATATTCTGCTTGAAGTTCGGTGTTCGGCGATTTAATGGCACGTTTTCAAAGGCTGTATGGCAGCCAATCAACAAGCGTTTGACTCGTGTGCCCTTAGAAGCCATCACAGCCATGCCTACTAATGGCATGGCTGTGATTAACCAGTGCAGCATGTGACCCAGCCTCTATATATAAGCTGGAGTGGCGTATCGCTGCACGCACATGAGCTCTTATTAGTGTAGGGAGAGGATGCTGCCGCTATTAGGGAAGATTAGGAAAGAATTCTGCAAACTGGTACATTAGTGGGGTGCACTTCATATCTGAGAGTCAAATAGAAGCGTCTAATACCGCGGTTACATCGGAGTTTTAAAAAGTCAAAAATTTTTGGTGCTATGCTAAATAGTACATTAGTGGGGTGCATTTCATATCTGAGAGTCAAATAGAAGTATCAAATACTGCTGTCACATAACAGTTTTAAAACGTAAATTTCTTTGGGTGCTAAGAAGTACATTAGTGGGGTGCACTTCATATCGGAGAGTCAAATAGAAGCAACAAATAGAGATGTCGCGAACATAAAATTTTACGGGGGACGGGGCCGGGCCGCCGACCTGGACGGTCGCAAGTCAGAGCGGCTCCGGGCAAACACAACGAAAAACACGCTAAAACCTCGTATATTTTTCATCAAAAGCGAACCGACAGCACCAACGCCCAGTGCCGCGGTACAGATGGACCTGGGGAGAGGCTGGCTCGCTGAGCTACAGTCCCCCAGGGGAGAGAAACGCGGTGCCATAACCCGGGCCTTCTCCGGCGGTGAGCGAGGCAGACGGCCGCTGCCTCGCTATCCTGCACCACTGAGCCCGGACAAAAGCACTGATCGGCTCAGACCCGGCTCCGTTCCCCCCCCTATGGACCGGGGGGGTGATCCCGGTCCTCACCCGGTGACCGTAAGCGAGATCCTGCATCTGAGGCCGGGGAACCTGATTGCTGCCTCCAAGATGGTGGGTGCCACGTGCGCCGACTACATGAAGGTGAAACCCCCCTCCTAGTGTCCTATACCCACAAAACGGCTCCTAAGAGACGATCCCGCTACACAGGGAAGCAGAAATGATCATATTAATCCCAGCAACCACGCATGCCACCAACGCAAGCAATAAGAGCTTTGAGGGTGCGGGTAACAGCAGCGGCACCATGGAGATAGTTCACCAAACATCGACCATTCCAGTCCGGGGTGATATCTGCCCAGCGAGACACCTCTACTAACAACCCAACCCTGTACCCGCTTTCAACTCGGCCTTTGATGGGATAACCCGGAGAGCTACAGATCTCCACGGATACCCCCGGAGCCTGAACATGGCGGTCACCAACCTGCAGTTGACCGAGAGCGACAAGCCCACCCTGCTCAGGCTACACCCCAGAAGACCGCAGTGAACAAGCAAAATAACACTCCGACAAACCCGAATCCTGCTCTGAAGGATACTTGCATACCACTACACAGACTCCACAGAGCAGGTATCGGGGTAAAACTGGACTGTCAATCTATGTAAAGTCTTGGACTCACTGGGATGCTGACTTTCTCCCATGGGGGCAGCTCGGGGAACCCCGACCCACCAGGGTGACAATCACAATTTCTCCAGCTACTACTATAATGCATAACAAGTTTGTAAGCGACAGCCTCACTAGCATGGTTTATCTAACCTAACATGGTTTCATAGCGACTACCTAATCCTAATAATATGATTAATGTTGTTGTCCGAGCTTAACAATTCAATGACAAACCACTGCATATATTACTAAACCTAGAAGCACCTAGGAATGTCATATGCATGCCTAGAATGTAACAAAAGTTGCTGTTTCATGTAAAAAAAACAAAATGCTGTATCAAAATGCCACTCAATTGAAATGCCATGAATATGCCTGCAGTTGCTGTCGTGGCCCTGCACGCTTGTCTGTAACTTCTATGCACATGCAAAAATAAAGAATTTAAAAAAATTTCCGTCCGCGAAATTCATCCGAATGGCACATGTCTACCAATTACAATTACCATCCTCAGTTTCCCTGCTCTTTTCTTCCACTATTTGGTTCTTCCACAGATTACTTTTAGTAGCTTATTTCGACATAGGCAGCTATTTATCCATCCGCATACATTAAAAAAATAAATATAATCAAAGCATTTTACAACAAAAATATGAAATAAAAAGGGAGAAATCATCAAAACAAACCCCCTAATACTCAGCAATTCCAGTTTGACTCTCAACTAGGTTTAATTTGAAATTTAATAAATTTCTGGTTCATCTCGGGTTGCAAATCCTATAGAAATCCTAGGAATAGAGATGTCGCGAACATAAAATTTTCCGTTCGCAAATGGCGAACGCAAACTTCCGCAAATGTTCGCGAACGGGCGAACCAGGCGAACCGTCATCGACTTCAAAGGGCAGGCGAATTTTAAAACCCACAGGGACTCCTTCTGGCCACAATAGCGATGGAAAAGTTGTTTCAAGGGGACTAACACCTGGCCTCGGCATGCCAGAGGGGGATCCATGGCAAAACTCCCATGGCAAATTACATAGTTGATGCAGAGTCTGGTTTTAATCCATAAAGGGCATAAATCACCTAACATTCCTAAATTGTTTGGAATAACCTACTTTAAAACATCAGGTATGATGTTGTATCGATCAGGTAGTGTAAGGGTTACGCCCGCTTCACAGTGACAGACCAAACTCCCGGTTTAATGCACCGCAAACAGTCTATTTGCACAACCGCAAACTCCCCATTTGCACAAGGTTGGATACCAAGCTAGCCATGTCCCGTTCCTTGTCCTCACTGATGTCATTGAAGGTCTCTTCCTCCACCCAGCCATGTACAACACCAAGGTTCCCTGAAAGGTGACAACAAGCCCCCTAGGACGCCTGCTGTGTTTGGTTTTCCACCTCCTCAAAGCCACCTTCCTCCTCTGACTCCTCTTCTTCAGACTCCTCTCTGCGTTGCCTTTCTCTGCATTTATTATAAGGTGTGTTAAGTAGCACTATTCTTATCAGTTTAATCCCTGTTACGTCCCCCTCATCAGGCCTTTTTTAGTCGAATGTATCGCCCACTGTCAGTCCCTTCGGGATCCATCCCTCATTCATCTTAATAAAGGTTATGTAATCTAGACTTTTTTGACCTAGGCAACTTCTCTTCTCAGTGACAATACCTCCTGCTGCACTGAAGGTCCTTTCTGACAGGACACTTGAAGGGGGGCAGGCCAGAAGTTCAATCGCAAATTGGGATAGCTCAGGCCACAGGTCAAGCCTGCACACCCAGTAGTCAAGGGGTTCATCGCTCCTCACAGTGTTGATATCTGCAGTTAAGGCGAGGTAGTCTGCTACCTGTCGGTCGAGTCATTCTCTGAGGGTGGACCCCGAAGAGCTGTGGCGATGCGTAGGACTTAAAAAGCTCCGCATGTCCTCACCAACACTTCTGTAAAGCATCCTGTCCTTGCCGGCGTGGTCGTGGGAGGAGGAGGATTACTTTCACCTCTCCCCCTGTTAGATTCCTGTTGTGCTGTGACATCACCCTTATATGCTGTGTAAAGCATACTTTTTAATTTATTTTGGAACTGCTGCATCCTTTCCGACTTGCGGTAATTCGGTAACATTTCAGGCACTTTCTGCTTATACCGGGGGTCTAGTAGCGTGGACACCCAGTACAGGTCGTTCTCCTTCAGCCTTTTTATACGAGGGTCCCTCAACAGGCACAACAGCATGAAAGACCCCATTTGCACAAGGTTGGATGCCGAGCTACTCTTGTCCCGTTCCTCGTCCTCAGTGATCTCACTGAAGGTATGTTCTTCCCCCCAGCCACGTACAACACCACAGGTACCAGATAGGTGACAACAAGCACCCTGGGATGCCTGTTGTGGTTGGTCTTCCTCCTCCTCCTCAAAGCCACATTCCTCCTCTGACTCCTCTTCCTCACAATGCGTTGCCGCAGGTCCAGCAAGTGATGCTGATAAGGCTGTTTCTGGTGGTGATGGTGACCACAACTCTTCCTCTTCCTCTTCACGCTCATCTATGGCCTGATCCAGCACTCTTCGCAGGGCACGCTCCAGGAAGAAAACAAATGGTATGATGTCGCTGATGGTGCCTTCGGTGCGACTGACTAGGTTTGTCACCTCCTCAAAAGGACGCATGAGCGTCCAGTAACGTGGCAAAAAAATTCTCAGCTCCGCAGAGGCTGTCCTAGCACCCCGGTCATACAAATAGTCATTAACGGCTTTTTCTTGTTGGAGCAGGCGGTCGAACATTAGGAGTGTTGAATTCCAACGTGTTGGGCTGTCGCAAATCAAGCGCCTCACTGGCATGTTGTTTCACCGCTGGATATCTGAAAAGTGCACCATGGCTGTGTAGGAATGCCTAAAATGGCCACACACCTTCCTGGCCTGCTTCAGGACGTCCTGTAAGCCTGGGTACTTATGCACAAAGCGTTGTACGATCAGATTACACACATGTGCCATGCACGGCACATGTGTCAACTTGCCCAAATTCAATGCCACCAACAAAATTCTTCCGTTGTCACAAACCACTTTGCCGATCTCCAGTTGGTGCGGAGTCAGCCACTGATCCACCTGTGCGTTCAGGGTGGACAGGAGTGCTGGTCCGGTGTTACTCTCTGCTTTCAGGCAAGTCAACCCCAAAACGGCGTGACACTGCCTTATCCAGGATGTGGAATAGTACCTGGGGAGCTGGGGGGGGGGGGGGGCGTTGATGTGGAGCAAGACGCAGCAGCAGAAGAGGACTCAGCCGAGGAGGTTATGGAAGAGGATAGAGTAGGAGGAGTAGAGGAGGTGGCAGCAGGCCTGCCTGCAAGTCGTGGCGGTGTCACCAACTCCTCTGCAGAGCCACGTATTCCATGCTTGGCAGCCGTCAGCAGGTTTACCCAATGCGCAGTGTAGGTGATATACCTGCCCTGACCATGCTTTGCAGACCAGGTATCAGTGGTCAGATGGACCCTTGCCCCAACACTGTGTGCCAGACATGCCATTACTTCCTTTTGCACAATCGAGTACAGGTTGGGGATTGCCTTTTGTGCAAAGAAATTTCGGCCGGGTACCTTCCACTGCGGTGTCCCAATAGCTATAATTTTTTGGAATGCCTCAGACTCCACCAGCTTGTATGCTGGCGGGCTAAGAGTTCAGACAAGCCAGCTGTCAGATGCCGGGCAAGGGAGTGACTTTGTGACATTGGCTTCTTACGCTCAAACATGTCCTTGACAGACACCTGACTGTGGGCAGATGAGCAGGAACTGCTCAAGGCGAGAGACGGAGTGGCGGATGGTTGAGAGGGGGCAAGGAGGACAGCAGTGGTTGATGTGGCTGAAGATGCTGGACCAGGAGGAGGATGGCGGCTTTGAGTTTGTGTGCTGCTTGTACTCATGTGTTGATCCCATAGGTGTTTGTGATGTGCGATCATGTGCCTTCGCAAAGCAGTTGTACCTAGGTGGGTGTTGGACTTCCCACGACTCAGTTTCTTTTGGCACAGGTTTCAAATGGCATCGCTGTTGTCAGACGCAGACACACAAAAAAAATGCCACACTGCATGAATTCATTCTGGTGATGGCAACAGCATGCGTTGATTGGCGTGCTGTCTGGCTGACCCCAGGTGCCGATGCATGCTGTCTGACTATGCCACTAGCTCCTTGCGACGACCTCCCCCTGCTTCCAACTCGTCTCCTCCTCCTCTCTGTCTCCCCATCTGAACTTTCCCCCTCTTCTTCTTCTCCTCTTCTAGCGGGCACCCACGTAACATCCACGGACGCATCGTCATCATCAACCACTTAACTTGTATCTGACAACTGAGCAAAGGAAGCAGCAGCGGGTACAACATCATCATCACACTGTACATCCATGTGTGTAATGCTGCCTGACTGAGACATATCCCTGTTATCTACATCCTCTGGCAATAATGGTTGTGCATCACTCATTTCTTGCAACTGATGTGTAAATAACTCCTCTGACAGATCAAGTGAAGCGGCTGTGGTGCTAGTGTTGGTGGTGGCGGCAGGCGGGCGAGTGGTAACTTGAGAGGTGCCCGAAGCTAAGCTGGAAGAGGATGGTGCGTCAAGGTTCTGAGCGGAAGCTGTAGAAGATTGGGTGTCCTGTGTTAGCCAGTCAACTATGTCCTCAGAACTTTTCGAGTTCAGGATACTTGGCCTCTGAACACTGGGCATTATTCTAGGGCCAAAGGGAATCACAGCACCACGGCCACGACGGGTAACCGCATGCCCCCTGGTGTTGAGCACCAATGTTTGAGCGGCCACATACCAGGACCCTGATGCAGCTTTAGTAAAAAGAGTACTGGATATCAGAAGCCATCACCAGACTGATCCGCAACTTGGAACAGGATGTGGCATTCACTGTAGCAGCTGTGCGTGCTTTCAGCATTCTCAGCCTGCTGCTGCTCGCCTGTCTGCGCTGCAGCGTAACTTTGGCCTTCCCGCTCACTGCCTCATATGCGACGTGCCCACAAGGTGGAACTCCACCTTGCACATGCTGGAGAGACTGTTTGAGCAGCAGCAAGCGATAATGGAGTTTCAGCTGCAGCACGCACGGGTCAGTGGCTCTGCACCAGACTTTCCCTCCAATTGATCAGTGTTAAAGTATTTCAAGTGGAATCATTACAATTACAGGGCCTCTAAAGAGTCCTGTATTGTTATTTGTCGTCACTACCTTCCCGCGTCGGGAGTGGGTAATTTGCGCGCCTGCTGCCTTCCTTGCATGTGGTAGCCGTTTGTCAGAGTTCCTGTACGGAATCGAACCCTGATTCCCAGTTATCCGTGGTCACCATGGTAGGCGCAGTCAATGGCATCGAAAGTTGATATGGATTGACATACAAATGCGTCGTCGCCTTCTCGTTGGGGAGCACATTGAAAAAGTGCTCTAGCATGACGAGCTGGGTGATCTCCTCCGGGAACTTGGCTTGATGGGAGTTGAGACAGTTCTGGGTGGCCCTTGTGATGCCACGGTGTATACCCAGATATATCAGAGCTGCTGCAGAAAGTGCGGGATGTCTGTGCGCACTTTTGGCATTCTCACCCTGCTGCTACTCGCCTGTCTGCACTTTTTATTTGTCCCAATATTTTGGGGTCTACCCCAATTAAAATTAAAATATATATATATATATATATATATATATAAACAGTGTTGACTACCTCCTCCTCCACTGCCGCTTCCACCTATACCGCCACGATCACCACCTCCTCAACCTATGGGTCACTTAGTATAAACTATGTACACAATAGCAGAGGCTTGTGAAGGCCTTTTCTCCATGCATCAGGAGTTGAGCTTAGTTTGAACAATGAAAGAGAATACCCTGCAGTCCAACCCTCTCTCAAATGGATAATTCTGGTGATCCTCCTGACAGCCATGCTTTAGATTTTGATTTATGTTCTTCCAAAGCTAAAATCAAAGATTCCATTTAGTGCTATTTTATGGCTCAGCTGTATTTTTGATTTTTATGTTATTTTAAGTGATTTCCCTATCCACATGTGAGTGCAGGGCACTTGTCCTACTCTTACCCCCATTTTACTTCATTTTGCAGCCCTCTAGCCCTTTCCAGGACTTTTTTTAGACACTTTTTTGTGGCCAAAAGTTCGGGTTCGGGGTCAAGTTCCATCACGAACCCGGACTTTATTTCAAAGTTCAGCCGAACCCGAACATCCAGGTGTCCGCTCAACTCTAATTACAAGAAAAATAATTAGCAAGTGTTTTGTTTTAAAATGATTATACATTGCAACGGATATATATTTGAAACAAGTTGTATATGTGAACAAGTTGTGTTTTCTCATGTAGTGGCCACTAAAAATAATACAATGAGTTGGTGTAAATAAAAAGAGTTAGTTTCAATATATGTGCAGTTCAAATATGAATTTAATACCACATATTTCTGCCAAAATTTCAAATATATATATAATTTATAATTTTCTGGGAATTCAAGAATTACAGTGGTCTGACATCATAGGACTTATTGAAATCATTACGAATACTCACATATTGACTTGGACATATTTGAGTAACATTACCTGAATGGCTGCCAAGTTCTTCTGTTCTTGGGATGGAGCTGCATGGACAAAGCGTAACCAGTTGGAATGACGTGGGTTAGTGGCGTCCAAAACATACAGAACATCTCCCTTATTTCCACAAACCTAAAAGGAAAAAAATTCAGTCTTTGAAAATCTCAGATTGTAACAGACAAAATAAAAATAATATAGAGAGACAGAGCAAATGTAAAATTACTTAAACGACCACTAAAGTCATCCAGACCACTTCATGTCAATCAAGTGAACTTGGTCCTGTAGATTTAGCTTAATGCTTTTCTCTGGGGAAATTTGATATGCATGCGGGACTCGCCACACATGCCCATTAGGTCTCCAATGCCAAATGCTTCTCTATAAGCAGCACTGAGGGAGCCTCACTGCTGGAAAAAGTAAGTAAACCCTTCATTTAAAAAAAAAAATTTTAATCACAAATGGGAAGGGGGAGGGGGAGGGGTGCAGGCCCTATAGTTTACTGGGGACTAGGGCACATTTTTAAAACTTAATAATAGTGTACCTTTAAAGGGACATTTGAACCACTATAAACACATTTGCCATTTGAATATTTGCAGAATTTTAATTGACATTTACCTGCATCATTCTAGTTTGTTAATTCAAGATTAAGGTGTGTGAAAGCTCTACAACAAGCATGTCAAGCATGCGGCCCACAATGAATATATTCACAAATCATTGCATTGTTACAATTAGGGTACAATAAAATGCAAAAACAATATTAATACACAATAAATACAAAATTTAACATAGAACAGGTAGGAAATATATAATCAACCATGACAGGTGCATTCTGTTTTGAGGTATGTAGAGAGGGATCTCTTAAAGGACTTAGGCTTAGGGAAGATTTGAAAGTGTGCGGGAGGTCATTCCACAATCGCGGTGCTCTGTAAGAGAAGGAGGATCGGGCTGCTTTCTTTTTGTATTGAGGTAGACTAAGTAAAGTGTTGGTACTAGATCGGAGGTTATAGGAAGTGGGAATAGCCGGGGAAAGCATTGTGCTCAGGTAGGGCGGGAGCTTCCCAGAAAAGCTCTTAAACACAAGGCTGGAAAGATGAAGGGTGCGTCTGGATTCCAGCGACAGCCAGTTTAGTTCTTTTAGCATGTCACAATGGTGGGTCCTGTAATTACATTGTAGCACAAATCGGCAGCACGAGTTATACAATGTGTTGAGTTTATTAATGTGGTATTGCGATGCAGATGCATATACTACATCCCCATAATCAATGATTGGCATCAGCATTTGCTGTACAATCTTTTCCTTTACTGTAGGGCTTAGGCAGGATTTGTTTCTGTACAGGGCTCCTAGTTTTGGAGAAAGTTTAGATGCAAGCTTTTCTATGTGCAGGCCAAAATATAGATTGGGGTCTAACATTATACCCACGTATTTGAAAGAGTGGACTGCTGTCAGTGTGCCATTTGAATTTGTTTTGATGGATAGGTGGGAATTGTGTAATTTGTGTAATTTAGATACTGTTCCAAAGATCATTGTGACAGTTTTGTCAGTGTTCAGGAAGAGTTTGTTTTTTGCGATCCACTTTTCTACCTCTGTAAACTGGTCTTGGAGCACAGCCTCACGCTGCGGTATATCGGAATTGCTCGCATAGATTACCGTGTCATCTGCGTACATGTGTACATTTGAGGATTTGCAGACATTAGGCAGATAATTTATAAATAATGTAAATAGTAGGGGGTCGAGAATGGAACCTTGGGAAACACCACACGTGACTGGGAGAGGGAGGGAGTCACTGTCAGAAATGGACACATATTGTGAGCGATCCGATACATATTGGGGGAGGGCAGTGTATTAAATTAAAGTGGTGGGATTGGGGTCTGTGTATTCAATTAGAGTGGAGGGAGGAGGGGCAGTGTATTAGATTAAGCAGCAGTGTATTAGATTGGGTGGAGGGGGCAGCGCATTAGATTGGTGGAGGGGCAGTGTATCAGAGTGGATGGAGGGGGAGCAGTGTATTGGATTTGTGGGCAGTGTATTAGATTTGTGGGCAGTGTATTAGAATGGGGCAGTGTATTAGATTGGGTATGCATTGAGGCACTGAACGTTCCCTGTGGAGTTGCTGATTAGCCGCACAGCTTTTTGCCACATATGCACAATAGCCTCCCAATGCTTTCCTATGGGAAAGCATTGGATTGGCTGAGATCATCAAGTTTGATGATCTCAGCCAAAGTGAAGAACACAATCAACAAGATCATGTCATTTGTTTTTGTTTTTTTACAGCTGTGCAACAGCATACATTCACCATTTCATTACCAAACTTTTCTTAAAGGAGCACTATAGGGTCAGGAACACAAACATATATTCCTGACCCTATAGGATTAAAACCACCATCTAGCCCCCCTGGTCCTCTCATGCCTCTCTAAATTGTAAAATCTTACTTGTATTCAAGTCTGCAGCTGCATGCTCTGTCCTGGTTTCCTTTAGACCTACCCACTGCCTGCTGACATGTTTAAAAGTGGTAGCCTGATCCAATCACAATGCTTTCCCATAGGATTGTCTGAGACTGACAAAGAGGCAGATCAGGGGAAGAGCCAGCACAATTCAAACACAGCCCTGGCCAATCAGCATATCCTCATAGACAGTGGCGTTGCTGGGGGGGGGGGGGAAGAGGGGGCCATGCCCCCCCCCCCTACATCATGCTGTGCCTCCCCTTGTGGCCCCCACTCAGCAGTCTATGTGTCTGTGTGTGTAAGGACTCAGCAGTCTGTGTGTGTGTTTGTGTGTAAAGACTCAGCAGTCTGTGTGTGTGTTTGTGTGTAAAGACTCAGCAGTCTGTGTGTGTGTGTGTGTGTGTGTGTATGGACTCAGAAGTCTGTGTGTGTGTGTGTGTGTGTGTATGTATGGACTCATCAGTCTGTGTGTGTGTGTGTGTGTATGGACTCAGCAGTCTGTGTGTGTGCATGGACTCAGCAGTCTGTGTCTGTGTGTGTATGGACTCAGCAGTCTGTGTGTGTGTGTGTGTGTGTGTATGGACTCAGCAGTCTGTGTGTGTGTGTGTGTGTGTGTGTATGGACTCAGCAGTCTGTGTGTGTGTATGGACTCAGCAGTCTGTGTCTGTGTGTGTATGGACTCAGCAGTCTGTGTGTGTGTGTGTGTGTGTGTGTGTGTGTGTGTGGACTCAGCAGTCTGTGTGTGTGTGTGTGTGTGTGTGTGTGTGTGTGGACTCAGCAGTCTGTGTGTGTGTATGGACTCAGCAGTCTGTGTCTGTGTGTGTATGGAGTCAGCAGTCTGTGTCTGTGTGTGTGTGTGTGTGTGTGTATGAACTCATCAGTCTGTGTGTATGGACTCAGCAGTCTGTGTGGCTGTCTGTGTGTGTATGGACTCAGCAGTATGTGTGTCTGTGTGTGTGTGTGTGTGTGTCTGGACTCAACAGTCTGTGTGTGTGTGTATGGATTGTATCAAGGGAAATGTGTTTGTTTTTTAATAATCCTTGGTGGAAAATAATTAATTCTCCACCAGGGATTATAGAAAAAAAAACACATTGTGTTAGGGGCGGGGCTTTACATGCGGCAGGGGCAGGTCAAACTGCGGTGAGGGCGGGGTTAAATGTGCCCCCTTACTTTAGTCCCTGGCCCACCATGTGCCCCCCCTGAAAATTAATCCTAGAGACGCCACTGCTCATAGAGATGAATTGAATCAATGAATCTCTATGAGGAAAGTTCAGTGTCTGCATGCAGAGGGAAGAGACACTGAATGTTTGGATGCATTTTAGGCAGCCATGACCCAGGAAGGATCTGTAACAGCCATCTAAGGAGTGGCCAGTGAAGTTATCACTAGGCTGTAATGCAGGGGCGTATTAGCCGCGAGGCAAACAAGGCATTTGCCTTGGGCGGCATTTTCCAGGGGGCGGCAAAAACGCCGCCCCCAAATGCCCAGGGCAAATGCCTTGTTAGCCTCGCGGCTAACAGACATGCCGGTCAGGCGGGCGGCATTGGCGGGCGGCTGGCGAGGGAGCCATTCCTCTGAGCTGTCTGCTCAGCTCCCTTGCGCGCCGCAGAGTGAGGCTGGGAGCTGGAATATGACGTCATATTCCGGCTCCCAGCCTCACTCTGCGGCGCGCGAGGGAGCTGAGCAGAGAGCTCAGGGGAAGAGCTCCCTCGCCGGCCGCCCAGCCTGCCCGCCAGTGCCGCCCTGCAGCCACTGGACCACCAGGGAATGGGAGAACCCCCCACCCCCAGCATTCCCAAAGGTAAGGAGGCGGGGGGGGGGGAGTAAATAAAAAAAAATGTGTTAATGTGAGTGTGTGTGTGTGTCTCTGACTGTGTGTGTCTGATAGTGTGTGTGTGTGTCTGTTAGTGTGTGTGTGTGTGTGTGTGTGTGTGTCTTTTAGTGTGTGTGTGTGTGTCTGATAGTGTGTGTGTGTGTCTGTTAGTGTGTGTGTGTGTGTGTGTGTGTGTCTTTTAGTGTGTGTGTGTGTGTCTGTTAGTGTGTGTCTGTGACTGTGTGTGTGTGTGTGTCTGTTAGTGTGTGTGTCTGTTAGTGTGTGTGTCTGACTGTGTGTCCGACAGTGTGTGTCTGTTAGTGTGTGTGTCTCACTGTGTGTGTCTGTTAGTGTGTGTGTGTCCGACTGTGTGTGACTGTTAGTGTGTGTGTCCGACTGTGTGTGTTTGTTAGTGTGTGTGTCCGACTGTGTGTGTTTGTTAGTGTGTGTGTGTCCGACTGTGTGTGTTTGTTAGTGTGTGTGTCCGACTGTGTGTGTCTGTTAGCTAGTGTATGCGTATCTGTCAGTGAATGTGTGTGTATTTAGAAGGCGGGGCAGGGGGGAAGGGTTGGGTGGGGGTAGCACGCGCACGGGGGGGGGGGGGTGTCTAAGTTTTGTCCTGCCTAGGGCAGCACAAAACCAAGATACACCACTGCTGTAATGTAAACACTGAATTTTCCAAGGAAAGACAGTGTTTACAGCAAAAAGCCTGAAGGTAATAATTCTACACACCAGTACAGCGCTACGGAATTTGTTGGCGCTATATAAATAATAAAATAATAATAATAATAAGCTGTAGTTATTCTGGTGACTATAGTGTCCCTTTAATATGTCAAGGTAGTTGGACTGAAACATTGATTATATGAAAATGCACGTTTACTTAAAATAAATTAGCTCTTTTGTTTACTTTGAAGCCCTACAAACGTGACACATGCCCAGTGTCAGTTAGGCAACTTTTTTTTTTCTAAATATACCTATGTTTCTATGAACACTAAAGTTATTTTTTTTTGTGGTCCACATGAACTTAAACCTTGTTTATTTAGCCCATGTTAGCCTTTGAGTTTGACATGCTTGCTCTACAAGAACTGGATGACTAGTTTATGCTCTGCATGGTCAGTGAGCCTATACCGCAGAGGCACATACACAATCATAACCACAAATAGTTTTATAAATGAAAAACAAACACGTATGAAGACATTCAGCAAGTTAATACAAGTCAAAGCAACTGGTTACATTGATGTGTTTTCTTCCCATGAATGAAGCTAGTTTGGCCTCCTGAACTTTATATTACACAAACTCCTAATTATCAAACATTTACAGAACAAGCATAGTTTGTCCTGTGAAAACAATGGGCGGACCAGGATTGAGTGAGAAAACATTAATTCTCAGTAATTGTTGTTGTTGTTAATGATTGATTTTTTTAATGCACATTGTAATGAATTAAATATTGGATCATATCCAGCCAGGAACATCTCTAACTGGTTATTCGGATAGTCATATTTTTTCTTTTTGATCCAAAATATGTCTTACTTCTTATTTCTAATGTCAGCCGTAAAAAGTTTAACTGATTAAAGCAGATCAAAAAGTCTCAAACCTAGACTCAATATTGTTGCATTGGCTTTCCAAATGTTTTTAAATAAACAGTTAAAATGATTAAATATTAGGAAAAATATTGTAATTTTATAATATATATATATATATATTTTTTTTTATTATTAATTAAATATTTGTTGATATTTTAGCATATTAAAGAAATTATTTTAAATATGAAAAAATATGAAATAGTTTGGAAAGCTGATTTAACAATATTAAATCATATATATGTTTTCATATTATATTTCACATATTTTGCCAGATTGTACAAATAATATAACTACAAATACAATATTTTCAAAAGTGTTGTGTTGTAAAGTTTAAATTTATCATTTATATGTTGGAATTCTTTTGTTTAACGTTTATCCTGATATAGACCCATCTCACTACAGGGAATGGAACATTAGAACACAAGGAGAGCACCAAAGAAATTAAATGTGGGGTCAAGGTATATATTTTTTTTTTTTAAATATCTTCACATATGCATTATCGCTAACCATTGGCCTATGAAATATATAGAGATAACATCATTAAGAGATTAAATTCTACATGATAGAATTCCTTTAAAGAAAAACTCTAAGTACCATAACCAGTACAGTGCACTACAATAGTAATTATGTTGAGAGTGCCCCTGTGCCCCCACCCTCACATCACCATTGTAAACAGTTAAAAGAATAAAGAGAAAGGGCTGCACCAAAGAAAATCAATATATGAATAATAAATAGTCCAGATAGAAAAATAATCTTATCTAAAAATGGTCTTAAAGAAGACGCAGAGTCTGTAGAGATTTGGTCAGGAACGGATGTCCTCGCTGTTCTCCTTCGTATAAATCCACTCGTATGTAGGGGATAGAAAAAATAGAGAACAAAAATAGTGCAATAAGTCTAATTAAGAAATAGATAATTTATAAAAGCTGGTATAAAACTCACATTTACAAGAGCTATAACTCGCTCTAGTGTAGAAGGCGTACAGCGGTACAATCCCCGCTTATGGGATATAGGGAACATTTCCTCCGTCAATGATGTATTCCACACTCAAAGATAAAAGAGAGACAACCAATAGTGCTCACTGGGTAAAATACTGGAGTTAAAAGATATATATAAAATGGTACTCACAAGAGCGGAGCAGACCAACTGCTCCTTGGAGATACCGCTGGTGGTATTATCCCCACCTCGAAGTACTTGGAGTCCAGGGTGATGCCAGGTAACAAACAATATTCAGTGTATTAAAAAAGATAAATGGCACCAATAAAAAGTGACCAAATGATCTTTAATATATTTAAAATATACAATAAAAATCCACAAACGTGTTTTGCCAATACGGCTTTATCAATATGGAGTAAGAACCTGATACCTGGCAAAGGAAGGTTTAAATAACAATTCAAATCATCAAAATTGGCGCCAAAATTAGAGACAGCAATCAGAATTCCAGTAATAAACAATCAAAGTTAAACATATAAAAATAGAATTATCATATTAGAATTACAATATAATAGGCTTGGTAAACCTTATTAGAAATAAAAACATTAAAAACGAAGTTTAAGTAAAAAATTGATTTGGTAATGCGGTCATATGACCGCATATTAACCGCATTGTATGCTGGCTTGTAGTACACAGATGTCGGCACGCACTGCGCAGCTGCCGACGTCTGAACGGGGAAATGAAGATAGACGTCGGCTCGCATATAATTGCGGCCGACGTCTGGCGAATGGGGGGCGTGAGTGAACACGACGACGGCTCGCGCATAGCCGTGGCCGTCGTTATGGAGAACTAACTTAACAATAAAGCCGACGGCCCGCACGAAGCTGCGGCCGTCGTCATGGAAATAATGGAAGAAAACGTCGGCACATACAAAGATGTGTCCGGCGTTAAAATAAAAGGGCTATGCCTGATACACTGAAAAGTGTCATCAGGTATAGTCCTAGAAAAATAATAACAGAAAGTAAAAGCAAAGGTACAATGTATAAATAAAACAATAAATATCACATCTATAAAAAAATAATACAATCCATCTGTTAAAATAAAAGGGCTATGCCTGGCATAGTCCCAGAAGAACAATAACAGAAGGTAAAAGCAATAAAGCAAAGGTACAGTGTATAAATAAAACAGTAAATATCACATATGTAAAAAATAATAATACAATCCATCTGTTAAAAAAAATAGATAAAAGCAGCATATAATTACAAGTAATTAAACAAATCAAAGTCAACATTTAAACCATAGGGTGTAAGAGTTTGAAGTTTATACACCCATTCCATTTCAGTTTTGCCTAAAATGTTTTTAATATTACCGCCCCTCCATGGAATAGTACATTTTTTTATTCCAATACACTTCAACAATTTTGGGTCTTTATTATGTTTAATAAAATGTTTGGATACTGAATGGTTTAAGTATCCATTTTTAATGTTTCTGCAATGTTCGCTTAATCACGTTTTTAGGCACCTTGTAGTCATTCCAACATATTGGAGGCCACAAGGGCATTCAAGCAGATAGATAACATTTTTCGTTGAACAATTAATAAAATCATTTTTTTATAAACCTGATTTGTCATTTTTGAAATAAATTGAGTTACTTTATGAGGAACTGTAGGGTCAGTGCTTCTACAAACTATACACATTTTACATTTGCAAAAACCTTTGATTTGTGGAAAAAAGGATAATGGGGGTGCATTTGTTACATATTTGGTAAAATTCTTAGTTAATAATGATTTGAAGTTTGGAGCTCCCCTAAAAACTATATTAGGACGTTCTGGCATGATTTTATTGAGAGTTTCGTCTTGTTTTAGAATATGCCAGTGTTTCTTTATAATTTTTTTTACATTGCTACTTTTGTTATTATAATTAAAAATAATAGGCAAGGGCATAGGATTGTCAGTATTTTTCAACTTGTATTTTAAAAGTTAATTTCTATCTTTTTGGGGGATATTTTCAATAGTGTCCATGAGCTCTGTTTCAGAATAATTCTTCAATAAATTTATCTTTGAGGAGGTTTGCTTGTTTATTAAAATCGCTTATTTCAGAGCAATTCCTCCGGAGTCTTAGTATTTGACTCTTTGGAGCACTGTCTAGCCAAGGTTGATAGTGGCAGCTAGTTTTGTCTATGGCAGTGTTCACACAAACTTTTTAAATAAACGTCTTAGTATGTATTTTACCATTTTTTTAAAAAAAATATTAAGATCTAAAAAATTGATTTGTTCCCTGCTATACTCAGAAGGTAAAATTATACCTCTGTTATTTATATTAAGATTATTCATAAAGGAATTAAGATCATCTTCAGAGCCTTCCCAAATAAAAAAAAGGTCATCGATATATCTAAAAAATGAGACTAGGTTCGCTCTCCAAACATGTTCATTAAAAATAACTTTAGATTCCCAATTAGCCATGAATAAATTGGTGTAACTGGGAGCGAACCTAGTTCCCATAGCATTCCCTCTTTTTTGCAGACAAAAAGAATCTAAAACCCAAAAGTAATTATTTTTTTAAAATGATATAATGATCTAATATAAAATCTATTTGTATATCAGCAATTTTACCTTCTTTTGTTAAAATATCTTTGATAGCCTGACAGCCTATCTCATGAGGTATAATAGTATGCAGTGACTGGCCGTCACATGTGACCAGTTTAAAACTGGGTTTCCATATAAAATTATTTAAGAACTTTAAAAGAGCCATGGAGTCTTGGAGATAGGATTTCATAAGTTTTACTGAAGGTTGCAAAAGGGTGTCTATGTATTGCGAGAGATTACATAGGAGTGAACCTGTGCCAGACACAATTGGTCTCCCTGGGGGAGAAGTTTAATCTTTCTGGATTTTAGGGAGAAATGGGTATTACATGAATATGATGATGGGTATTACAGGAAATTTTTTATTTAAAAAATTGAATTTGTGTTTGTTTAAAATCCCTGAATTTAAGCCTTTGTTTAAAAATTGTGTTAAAATAACTTGTATTTGTGTAGTTGGGTCTGATAAAAGTTTTTCGTACACATTAGTATCATTTAGTTGTCTGTGTGCCTCTTCTATGTACATCTGGCTGGATAATATAACTATCCCTCCTCCTTTATCAGCTGGCTTGATTACAATATTTTTGTCTTCTTGGAGTTCCTTTAATGCCAATTTCTCAGAATGTGTGAGATTCTGAGGATCATATTTATTATTCTTAATTTTTTCTAAATCTTTTACTACTAGTTTCTCAAACATAGTGAGGGGGCAGACTTAAAATGGGCAGGGTAGAAAGTAGATTTCTCTCTAAGGTGTGTGTTAATTATTGAGTTATTGTGTGGTAATGTGGGAGGGGGTGGAGTCAGATTTAAAATAGAATTTTCTTTATTTTTATCTATGAAAAATCTTTTAAGAGTGGCTTTCCGGACAAATTTATTGACATCAAGGAAGGCTTCGAAAGGTTTAAAAGAATTGGTTGGAGCAAATTTAAGACCCTTTGTTAAAACTGATATCTGTGCACTAGTTAAGATTTTTTTGTGAAAGGTTAAAAATGCCTATGTTCATATTTGTGTTATCTTGAGTAATTATTGTCTTTCTAATCTTTATTTTCTGTTCGCGCCTGCCACCACTTCTTCCTCTAAATTTAAAATCCTTTTTTGTGACCGTGAGGGGTATGGTGTCTGGGCTAGTGTGATAGGGTGAGTTCTGCTTTCTTAAAAAAATTTTTAGTTTTCAAATTCTGAATCTAATGATAGTAGTTGGTATCTGTTTTGGTGGTTAGGAATCGTAGGTGATTTAAAAGTTAGCTCGGAGCCAAGAGTTCCCGGATGAAAGAAGGCAAGGAGCACCTGCAGACCAAGGTTAACGTCAAACTATACCTAAAAAGTTTAACCAATTCCTCCTGGCAACATAATCACTACTGCACACTGTGGTACTTAAGGTGCATGAGATTAAACTGAGAGTTGAAATCTTAAAAAGGACATTCACCTAAAATTTCATAATGAATTATGTTGTGTGAAAATACAGATTTTTATTTGTCAAAATCAACTTCTTTCCCACTATATTATTGATGTGTTTGCACAGACAGCCTTTCAACAGAATCAATAGTAGGCATGTGCATGGGGAAAATTTTCGGTTCGGTTCGGCATTCCGAAAATCTGAATTTTCGCAATTCGGCACTTCAACACTTCGGAACTTCAACACTTCTATTGCAACGGCTTAGTAGATAACTCCCTAATTCCCACGGTATTAGGGAGTTATCTACCAAAAGGCTGAAAGACCTAAATTGGTCTTTCAGACAAATTTACTTATTCTAAGTAAAAATGACTTAGTATTAGTAAATTTTGCCCTACTCGCTATACTGCGAGTAGGGCCATGTCTAGTAAACAGTGAGCAGCCTGTGGCTGCTCACTGTTTAAAAAAAAAAAATAGCCCCCCCCTAAAGTAAAACGATGGGGGGGAACCTATTGTCCTCCCCCCTGGCCCCCACCCATGAGCGGTGGGTGGGGGCCCTAAATTGGTATAAGGGGGGCCTAATGTCCTCCCCCCTGAGCGGTGGGTGGGGGCCCTAAATACTAATAAGGGGGGGACACCTAATGTCCTCCCCCCTTGCCCCCACCCCTGAGTGGCGGGTGGGGGCCCTAAATACTAATAAGGAGGGGACACCTAATGTCCTCCCCCCTGGCCCCCACCCCTGAGTGGCGGGTGGGGGCCCTAAATACTAATAAGGGGGGGACACCTAATATCCTCCCCAATGGCCCCCACCCCTGAGCGGCGGGTGGGGGCCCTAAATTGGTATAAGGGGGGGACACCTAATATCCTCTCCAATGGCCCCCACCCCTGAGCGGTGGGTGGGGGCCCTAAATTGGTATAAGGGGGGACCTAATGTCCTCCCCCTGGCCCCCACCCCTGAGCGGCGTGTGGGGGCCCTACAGTAAAATAAGGGGGGGGACCTATTGTCCTCCCCCCAGCCCCCACCCCTGAGAGATGGGTGGGGGCCCTAAAAAATGAAGATTTTAGAAGAAAGAAAACATTGAATGGTAAGTTATTTTTTTTTTTACAGGTTCTTAGTTAAATGTCCCCCTCTCATTATTTTTAGGGTAAGGGGGGTAGGTAGGGGATTTTTTTTGGGGGGGAGGGGGAGACTAGGGGTTTGGGGACCCCTAGTCACCTGGGGGGGCATTTTTTTTTTAGGGCCCCCACCCTCCGCTCAGGGGTGGGGGCCGGGGGGAGGCCACAGGCTGCTCACTGTTTAATAGACATGCCCCTACCCACGGTACAGCGAGTATGGGCATAATTTACTAATACTAAGTAATGTTTACTTAGTATTAGTAAATTTGTCTGAAAGACCAATTTAGGTCTTTCAGCCTTTTAGTAGATAGCTCCCTAATACCGTGGGAATTAGGGAGTTATCTACTTATTCATTCCTGTCATTACATGACTGGCCAAGTAACTTACATTTTATATGAATGTATGTTACTTGATTGTTGTAAGTGTTGCAAATGCTTACAGCTGAATCCTGGCTATGTTTGTATACTTTTTATTTAAAATTGTATACAATGTAACATTTTTCTTCTTTCACTGGGTAAGTATATTAGTACTTAGGCAAAACTGTGCTTCTGAACTTCGGCACTTTGATACTTCGGAACTTCTGAACTTCAGCAATTCAGCAATGTTCGAATTGCCATAAATTCGTCCGAATTCATATTCGGACCAAAACACCTGTGTTTTAATTAAAAAATGGGAATCAGAGAGTTAACAAGTAAGCGATTGGCATTATGATAGAAGTTGCAGATCCTGGGAATTTGCTATAGACAAGCAAAATTCAAAAGAACCTTCTTCACTTTTTTACCTAATATTTTAGAATTATTTTTTATAACAGTTAATGTTTGAGGCTTTAGTGATCACATTTCTGTATGGATATTCTACTTGAGCTGCTCAAGTGTACATGGTTTGTTCATGCCAATTATTCTGGAAATTTCTTTAACTCAGTTTTGAAAATAAAATTCCACAATTTTTACTCGTTGTTCCTTCGTGAAATTACCCATGATGAATCTCCCAAAACTCAGTTATAAAATTGAACTACAAACATACAAGTTATTTACCAGTCAAATTCTACTCTGAACTCTGGTCCACTCTGTATTTTGTCGATAATTAAGTTAACATTAATAATAATAACAAATTAACAACAATACAGACACATATGGTTATTTCACATTTCACATTGTCAGGCTCACTTAGTATACTGAAACTAAATTTCAGTAAAGCACTGGGACATACAGGTCTCATCCTGCCTTAACTAAACTGTGCTTTATATAGAAGTGTGGTTCTCATCTTTATGCAGCGATGACATGTATATCACATTCTCATCAAACCTTTCCATTTACCCCTCCCCCAGCTTGTCACATGCTATATCCTAGCTCCTCCTACAGGCAGAGTAGCAAAGCCAATGCTTTGTAATATTGCATTGTGTATCGACAACAGCTAAGCTGACTATCTATGTCCCTACACCAAGAAAACGTATTATGTCTAATGAGGTCTCCAGAACCTTTCTATAGCATTGTTTTCCCAATGTACATGATTTGCTGTTGTGTATGCTCTTTCCCTCTCTCTCTGCATTCCCCAGTGTCTATAATTAACAAAATTTAAACAATACAGGTATATAGCTCTTTTACATATGTAACTATGCAAGTGGCAATGGCATTTACTAAAATTTGAGATTCATTTCTTTCTGAACTGCAATTAGTCTGAAGTCAGAAGAATTGGGTGATCTATCAAAATTTCAATTTCCAAAACCACCACATACCAGAATCGTGGACCAAATTACTCAGCGCACAATACATGTACATGTTTGTTTTTAAAAAAGATGGGTGGAATGGAGAAAAGGCTGTTTTCTTTTTTTGGTGGGGTCAAATAAGCACCTTAGTAAATGTTTGTTTTATTCACAGGTCAAAGTGATAACTTGAAGGGCAAAAAGGAGATGCAGTAAAACAATTGGTTCAGTAAAAAGTTAAAAACTTCTCTCCTGCCTAGCTACTGCTACAGTGGCTTTCACACAAGCTTTGCAGATAGCGTACTTCATTCATACTAGTGTGAGATTGGAGGTCATGGTTAGTGCTGTGTGTACTATTAGCTACTACCACTCAATACCAACTTAAAATAGCATTACTGGGTCTGTGTGATGTAATACATTTACAGAAAACTCTGCTCTATCTGCAGCCAGAACCTGGGTTTAAAATCAAGTGCATTTAATATCATAAAAATGAACCTCCTCCCCCGCGTGCTATATCTCCTTCAGACCCTTCCTATCGCCATTCCACGCACATTTTTTCTCTCAATTAGATCAATAATCATGAAATTTATATGGGCTCATACGACCTCCAGGTTGGCATACGCCACATTAACTGGAAGTAAAGAACAGGGAGGAGTAAAGCTCCCGGACATAGAGATATATCACCAAGAAGTACACTTACAAAGGATTTACGAGTGGACTAAGACTTCACAAGACCAACAATGGACAAACATAGAGAACGCCTTATCAGAGACATCACTACAAGGCATCGCTTGGTCGCGACATGACCACACAAAGCCTCAAACGAAAAGATTGAAAAGCCACCTAACCATCGACCCAACACTAAAAGTCTGGCTAAAGCTCCAACGAACAACGAATATCTCTCCATTCCCATCCCCGCTATAGCCACTTACACACAACCCATACTTTCAGAAAGGTGACTCGGGAAACTCATATACACTCTACCATGAGGGCTCCATACTACAATTGAGAGATGTAGTACGCAAGGGCAGAATTAAAACCCTAACCCAAATCATGCCATCCCCGACCCACACAGTGCTACAGCGAATGCACCACCACCTATTGACACACTTTATCAAAACCCATAGGCTTTTGCCTAATGGGGACAGACCTCTAACTAAATTTGAACTACTTTGCTCCTCAAAACCGGCCACTAAAAAAGTACTCTCTACGATGTACACACTAATCAGGGAATCTCACAAACCTGACCTCCCGAAGTACACGACTAAATGGGCAGATGAGCTCAAAGTTCACCTTTCCCCCCTACAATGGCAGACCATTCTAAAAACGATACACAACTCCTCAGTCAAGTAACTAAACGTATCACACGATGGCAGTTCACACCAGCGAAAATACGCGATACATATTACGACTACAGATCATTGCTGGAGGTGCAATCAAGTGGGAGCACATCACGCACACATATGGTGGCAATGCCCACAGATAGCAAAATATTGGAACAGAATCCACTCCATTGTCCAAACTATCTTCAAGACCACATTCCCTTTGGCCCCAGAGCAATACATCTTCCTCCTACCTCCCCAAGGCTTCTCGAAACTTGACACAGCCCTGTTCAAACATATAGCCATGGCGGCCTCGCAATTAATTCCCGTATACTGGAAACAAACAAAACCCCCTTCAATTAGGGAATGGATCCAAAGAGTAAAGGATGTAAAACAAATGGAAGTAATCATACAATCCAAGTTAGGGAATCATACGAAACTAACCAAAACTTTGTGGAATACATTTGTTACACGCAAACACTACTTAACATGAAATGACAGGCCCCACGACGCCGTATTTGGAACTGGGGGGCGAGACGGGGGTGTGGAAGGAGTCAGGGACGGTCGAGCAGGCGGTGGGACTCCTGATCTAAGACGGACAATAACAAACGACTCTTCCATAAGGACAGTAAACACGACTGGTACGGACGCTCACCACTAAGATGAACACATAGGTAACGGATACTGACCTGGAGAAGAATAGGTAGTGAACAGTTGAATAGTTGTAATAATAATACACACTAATACCAGACGGAAAGACACTTTTTTGCACCAAGAATTGTTTCCGAGTTAGTCTCTGAGTATGCATAACCTATAATGTTTGCATCATAAAGCATTATTTGTAACTATCTTCTTGAGGCTATATCACGATGTGTAACTTGCTGTTTAAGAGCAATATGTTGTAACATTCTATCAATACCGATAATGTATGATTCATGGTTTTATACGAATCTCATGATTTTGTACTCGCATTGTTTACTACTGTAATTTAACTTGAAAACAATAAAAATGATAAGTTATAAAAATCAAGTGCATTGGATCAAACACTTCAGTACACGACAGTAATCTGAATTACCCAGTTATCATCATTATTATTGCCCACTGGCACTGTATCTGACTCTGTACAGTTGTCACAACCTACCACTAGTGCTATCTCCTCTACAACTACTACAAACCATACCACCATTAGACAGAGCAAAAAGGATTGGCGGATTAGTGCAATCAGTCAACAGTCACCAAATAAAATCAGAGGAAAAACATTGTTAATCTTGCCTAGCTGCTACTGCCAGTGCTATTTGCACCCACTTTGATTAACTAATTTAGAATAGTTTTACTGATATGTGATTTATTTTCCATTTTATTTCTAGTAACAGAAGGATTATTTGATTTGTAATGTGCTTCTGTGCCACTGTTTGTGCTTTTCAAAATTGCACAATGCGTGGCAGGTCTTTTCTTAACACTTTGTAGATAAAAATTAAATTATTCTAAATGTGGAAGTGATGCTGGTGAGGGTAGTAATGTTTTCAAATACCTTTGCACACCTGGCTGAGTCTTGTCGTGTGGCTCTGTTAGCTACCTCCGATAAGGCACTGTTGTCTTCCCAAACTGTGATTTTTCTTCTAATTCTTGTCAGAGACAGATTGATATGCAGTGTGTTTTAGTGACACTGCTTTTCAAATTGCAATACAGTCTATGACTGCGGTTTACTGCACAAGTGAACCATATGTGCACTGAGTGGAGCAGTAGCAGTGTTGTAGGCAGGGTACAGCATCATTGAAGATGAAGAATCAAGTTTGCAAAATCGTTTTTCTTTAACTGTGTGCTATAAAAGTAATTGTGCGCTGTGTGTAGCCTAGTCAATTACGTAGTAACTCCACAAAGGCACAACCCATTTTTCAACACAAACAAAGTGGGATGAGCGACAGGCATTTTATAAAGGGGGAGCAAGAGCAGAAGAACCTGCTTTAGCAGAGAAAGGGATATGTTAGGGCAGGTTGGGCAGGGACAGTTGGACTTCTC
Organism: Pelobates fuscus; assembly: GCF_036172605.1. NCBI lineage: Eukaryota > Metazoa > Chordata > Amphibia > Anura > Pelobatidae > Pelobates > Pelobates fuscus. The sequence continues at coordinate 129,882,034 of NC_086322.1, read as the reverse complement.
ACAGGGCTGGACTGGAGATACAAAGCAGCCCAGGAAAAAAAAAAATGTATGTCAGCCCCCCCCCCCCCCCACACACACACACACATATATGTGCATATATATAGTATTTATTATCTTTTTATTGTCCGATGAATGGCCCTATAGTGTTTTTTTGGGGGGGATTGGACAACCCAGAGTGCTGGTATGGATTGAAAAGTGTGTGCATATTATTGGTATGTTCCTTTTTTCTAATTCAAAATATTGGCTCGTTTAGGGTAAAAAGTTTAATTATACAGTAAGCATACTCACATGCAGACACAGACAATCTCACAGACTCATTGATACAGCTCATTGATACACATGCTCACTACAGACAAGCTCACTGACACACATACAAGCTCACTCACTAGTAGACACACACACACACTCACTGTCATGGGCTGAAGCCTGTCACAGAAGGCTGTGGGAGACAAGGAGCACTGGGAGATGATGTCTCCATTTCCTGACCTCCTCCTTACAGGTCAGCAGCAATTAGAGATCTGAAGAAGATCATTGCAACGCAAACAGATATCAGATAGTAAAAGATTATAGTAAAATAAAAGTACACCATTTTCCAAGACCATGCAAAGTAATTAAGGCACTATTAAATTCATAAGGAAATGAACATGGAGCAATGGTTTCTCTTTGTCTGAGTCTAAACTCACTATCTTCTGGAGGGGATTAGCTCTCTGGTGTCAGTATTGGAGTGGCTGTACTTATCATATGCCTAAAAAGACAAGCATTGTAGTAAAAAAGGATGCCTAGGTCAAGGAATACAGAGGTACAAAAGAACGAGAATACAAGCCAAGGTCAAGGGATACAGAGAGTCAGAATAGTCAAAATACAAAACCAGGTCAGCAACAGGAAAAACAGAATAATAAACGCACTGTCAGGCTAACAAGAACCACGACAGGGCAATGATTCCCAGCAAGGGGGGACCTTATATAGGTCTAGAAATAATACTATTGGATACCATCATCACCCTGCATCAGGACACACAAAGGGGTGTGATGTGTGCCTAGACGTCTAACAAATTTGACATCACTAAAAGGTGAGTATAAAGTTTAACACCCATAGGATCCTGTAATTTCAAAGGATGCCTGTAGGTGGCATGAGGTTGCAATGGAAATCTGGCAATCTTGCAGATAATGCAGAGCTGTTTGCAGTTCCGTGGAGAGAACTGCAGCTGGAGGTATCCAGGAACGCGGTGTTCACCCCAGTCAGAGACACCTTGGCCTGTTTGATTGGTTAAAAACATAATTTCTAAAGCAATAAATTATGAGTTGTGAGTGCTAAGTTGCTAACCCCTACTGTGGTCAAAAAATGTGTAATGTTGTTAGTAAAATGTTTAATAATGAAATCATAATTTTCATTGTAGTTGTTTCACACTGCCTGGTTGAGTCTTGAGATGTGACTATATGTCCTATGACCGCAGGTGCAGTTAATCATGCCACAGTGGATACTCAATTTCACACTGATTTTTTCCTTAAATTTTTTTGATAAATTCCCTTGTTTTAACTTAAATGACTCCTACTTCCCATGTTTCAATAATGCAAGATACGAAGAGGAAAAAAAAATATTGCAATCAACCATAAAGCTTAAGTACATTCACTTCCTATTTTTTTCTTTATCCAGATATGCAATGATCTAATTTTGTCAACTCAGTATTGGCATTGCAAAAATGCCTGATATTGTTTAGACATTTCATTAACGAAATTCTGATGAGCGTTACCATGCCATGGACTAATTTTGCCCTCCCGATTTTTTTCTTTTCCTGTCCGAATGACTTGGTTTGGCTTAAACAAATTTTGGGCCATGCGCATGTCTATTATTTACAGTGACTGGATTGTCTCTTTAAATAATTACAATTCTTTCCTTCTTTCTTAGAAAAAGCAGTTAATCACCTCTCTATAGACTTCTCTGACAGCAATAAATCATAAATGTTTCAACACTTGTACTATCGTGTCACCTAGAGAATGTGTATATACATCCTAATATACATTGTACACTTTAACATCATCTTAAAATATTGTATTTGCTTTCTTTTGAAATTATGCATATGATTACTTAGTGACAACAACACCAGTAATTCACACAACAAATGTTAAATGTAAAGTAAAATAAGAAAAAAATATAGCACTAATCCTAATACACTAGCACCAACACTAATACTAACCCAAGCAGCAAATATAACACTAAGTTTAGTACATTAGTGTAGTCTAAAAGTAAAATGCCGGTGAGATAGTAGACTCTGTTCAACCCTTGGGTCGCAGGTTCAAATCCCAGCAGGGTTGACTCAGCCCTTCATCCTTCCGATGTAAGGTAGATAAAATGAGTACCATTATATTGGGTAATCGTAACAACCCTTGGATGTTGGGCTAAGGTAACATCCCCAGGACGTACTTGAAAACCAGAGTAATCTGAATGTATCTTTACTGGTTAAAGGGTCACTATATGGTCAGGAACACAAACATGTATTCCTAACCCTATAGTGTTAAAACCACCATCTATCCCCCTTGGGCCCCTCATGCCTCCAAAATTGTATTATTTATTACTGCTATTTATAAAGCGCCAACAGATTCCGCAGCGCTGTACAATTAGTGGAGAAATGTACAATATATACAGACAAATACAAGAGGCCCTGTCCATTAGCTAATACATACAATTGGTGGAACACTTTGGGCGGATCTGTAGGAGAAATATATCACATAGGGTAATATTGTAAAATAAAGTAAAATAATTAAGAATCAAGAGTAAATACTCACAAACATGGAGCCAAATCAAATCATAAGGCTCTCATGAATAGCGCGGGAGGACTCTTTTAGGACGCCCTCGATCCTGCTTCCTGATGTATTTGGTGCAGGTGATAGATGAAAAAAAGACGTCTTTACGAAAGAACAATTCTTTATTGTAAAAACATGCACCTATATATAAGTGCTGATGCTGGTTAAAAATAATATATCTGGGATATCTCTATATGGGTACTGTCTGGAATCAGGTCAGACCCAATCATAAAAGTCCCCAAAAAAACCAGATTTAAAGTCCAATGTGTCATGCAAAAGTCCAAATGGTACCTTTGGTAGCTTCTGTACCAATGCCGATACGCGTTTCGCCCCTATGGGGGCTTCCTCAGTCGGTGTAATGTTCTAATGGGTCCTCTTCACTTTATATATCTTCTTACTGGCGTTTATTTCCGGGTTTTTTTCTCTCGTTGGTTCCGGCGTTGTGCGCACGTGGAACGCAACGTGCGTTCCAACCTGTACGTCGTGCGCTCCACTTCCGGGTCGCACAGAGTGACATCATTAATTGTTGCGACCCTTGCGTCCCTGGAACGCACGACGTATCAAATGTGCGTTCCAGTACATCCTATATACTTAGATGATATCCAAAATCAAATACCTATTACAGTATTAAGTTTAAAACGGGAAATAGCAGCAATGGCAATCAAATACATATTACAGTATTAAGTTTAAAACGAGAAATAGCAACAATGGCATACACTCCTACAACTGTACCATGTAGCACCAAGTTTCAAACAGAAAATAGCCGTCAATGGTGTACACTCCCATAACTAGCTGTTCCTGATAGTAACTACATCTATATTAAAAAAACATATTAAATTAATATTAATAAAATATACCTAAATAATTAATAAATTAACAAAATTACATATGATATAAATATACTAATCTAATATACAGAATAACATATGAATAAATTTCGTAATCTCATATATAAAAATATGAATAAAATATAGATAAAATCTAAAATTTGTGCTATTTTAAAAAAAGTGACACAATTCGAAATCCAATCCGAATTAAGACCATGTGGTGTTAAGGTGTTAAAATTAAAAATAAACTTAATTTCCTCCTTCCCTAGTTTGTTAATATAGTCCCCACCTCTCCAATCTTTTTTCACTAATTTAAGGGGACAGAAAAATAGGTTTTCTGGGTTTTGGTTGTGGTGTATCTTGAAGTGATTAGAGACGCTGTGAGTTTCTAATCCCTTTGTAATATTCCTAATGTGTTCTGAGACCCTCACATTAACGCATCTAATGGTCCTTCCTATGTATACCAAATTACACGGGCACTTCAAGAGATATATAACCCCTTTTGAATAACAAGTTAATTGATCCTTAATGGAAAAGATGGTATTCGTGGATTCTTTAACCTCTGTTATATGCCTTTTTACGCTCTTTGTGGTTCTGCAGGCTAGGCAGGACCCACATCCGAAGAAACCTTTTGTTTGATTCATAAAGTGCTTTGGTGCATGGGGTTCCTTACTACTATGGACTATGGTTCTCTTCAAATTTGTGGCCCCCCTATAAATAATCTGAGGTTTTGTAGGTAGCACTTTCTTAAGTATTGGGTCGTCTTGTAAGACGTGCCAATACTTTCTAATGGTTCTATTAACTCTTTTGCTGTTGCCATTGAAATTGCATATAAACCAAGCATTCTGTAATGTTTTTTCATCATTTTTCTTTGGTTTGTAAGTCAGTAGTTGTTCCCTCGGGATTTTTCTCACCTCCTCTATCGCTGTGGTTAGAAGTGAGTCATCGTATCCCTTCTCCATGAATTGGCTTTTTATCTTTCCTGCTTGATTTAAAAAGTCTGTGTCGTCGGTACAGTTCTGTTTTATTCTTAGAAATTGGCTTTTCGGTGCAGTGGTTAGCCATGGTTTGTGGTGACAACTATTTTGATCGATCAATGTATCCATTGGCATCAACAGGTTTAAAAAAGTTTCTGGTCTTAATCGAATTATCTTCTATAAAAATATGAAGATCTAAAAAATTAATACTTGTCGAACTGTGGATCGTGGTGAGGATGATTCCCCATTCATTATTATTAAGAAAGAATAAAAATTGTTCTAAAACTTCAGTGGAACCATTCCAGATCAGGAGGATATCCTCTATATATCGGCGATAGGACACCAAATTCGCCACCCAAGAATGTCTCGAAAAGATATATTCTTCCTCCCAGTATGCCATGAAGAGGTTTGCATAACTGGGTGCGAATTTGGTGCCCATCGCCGTACCTCGGATCTGTAAATAAAAAGTGTCCTGAAACCAAAAATAGTTATGGGTCAGGATCAGTAAAATCCCTTCTAAAATGTATTCTATTTGGTCATCTTTAAAATTAGATTTTATAAAAAAATGCCTGACTGCTTTAAGACCTATCTCATGAGGAATAATACTATATAAAGATGTGACGTCACTTGTGACTAGATGGTATTGGTCTTTCCATTGGATCGTATTCAGGAGCTGTAGGACGTGAATCGTATCTTTTAAATGTGCTGTAGTGTTGCTCACTAGGGGCTGTAACAGGGTGTCGATGTATTCTGAGATTTTAGATGAAATAGAATCAATTCCAGATATTATTGGACGACCTGGAGGGTGTAGGGGGTTCTTGTGGACTTTCGGAAGATAATAGAAAACTGGGGTTTTAGGGTGCGGGACAGAAAGGTCTTCTTTCTCCGTTAGAATTCCCTTATCAAGCCCCTTCTGTATGAAGTTTGCAAACTTCATACAGAAGGGGCTTGATAAGGGAATTCTAACGGAGAAAGAAGGCAAATACCTTTCTGTCCCGCACCCTAAAACCCCAGTTTTCTATTATCTTCCGAAAGTCCACAAGAACCCCCTACACCCTCCAGGTCGTCCAATAATATCTGGAATTGATTCTATTTCATCTAAAATTTCAGAATACATGGACACCCTGTTACAGCCCCTAGTGAGCAACACTACAGCACATTTAAAAGATACGATTCACGTCCTACAGCTCCTGAATACGATCCAATGGAAAGACCAATACCATCTAGTCACAAGTGACGTCACATCTTTATATAGTATTATTCCTCATGAGATAGGTCTTAAAGCAGTCAGGCATTTTTTAATAAAATCTAATTTTAAAGATGACCAAATAGAATACATTTTAGAAGGGATTTTACTGATCCTGACCCATAACTATTTTTGGTTTCAGGACACTTTTTATTTACAGATCCGAGGTACGGCGATGGGCACCAAATTCGCACCCAGTTATGCAAACCTCTTCATGGCATACTGGGAGGAAGAATATATCTTTTCGAGACATTCTTGGGTGGCGAATTTGGTGTCCTATCGCCGATATATAGATGATATCCTCCTGATCTGGAATGGTTCCACTGAAGTTTTAGAACAATTTTTATTCTTTCTTAATAATAATGAATGGGGAATCATCCTCACCACGATCCACAGTTCGACAAGTATTAATTTTTTAGATCTTCATATTTTTATAGAAGATAATTCGATTAAGACCAGAAACTTTTTTAAACCTGTTGATGCCAATGGATACATTGATCAAAATAGTTGTCACCACAAACCATGGCTAACCACTGCACCGAAAAGCCAATTTCTAAGAATAAAACGGAACTGTACCGACGACACAGACTTTTTAAATCAAGCAGGAAAGATAAAAAGCCAATTCATGGAGAAGGGATACGATGACTCACTTCTAACCACAGCGATAGAGGAGGTGAGAAAAATCCCGAGGGAACAACTACTGACTTACAAACCAAATAAAAATGATGAAAAAACATTACAGAATGCTCGGTTTATATGCAATTTCAATGGCAACAGCAAAAGAGTTAATAGAACCATTAGAAAGTATTGGCACGTCTTACAAGACGACCCAATACTTAAGAAAGTGCTACCTACAAAACCTCAGATTATTTATAGGGGGGCCACAAATTTGAAGAGAACCATAGTCCATAGTAGTAAGGAACCCCATGCACCAAAGCACTTTATGAATCAAACAAAAGGTTTCTTCGGATGTGGGTCCTGCCTAGCCTGCAGAACCACAAAGAGCGTAAAAAGGCATATAACAGAGGTTAAAGAATCCACGAATACCATCTTTTCCATTAAGGATCAATTAACTTGTTATTCAAAAGGGGTTATATATCTCTTGAAGTGCCCGTGTAATTTGGTATACATAGGAAGGACCATTAGATGCGTTAATGTGAGGGTCTCAGAACACATTAGGAATATTAAAAAGGGATTAGAAACTCACAGCGTCTCTAATCACTTCAAGATACACCACAACCAAAACCCAGAAAACCTATTTTTCTGTCCCCTTAAATTAGTGAAAAAAGATTGGAGAGGTGGGGACTATATTAACAAACTAGGGAAGGAGGAAATGAAGTTTATTTTTAATTTTAACACCTTAACACCACATGGTCTTAATTCGGATTGGATTTCGAATTGTGTCACTTTTTTTAAAATAGCACAAATTTTAGATTTTATCTATATTTTATTCATATTTTTATATATGAGATTACGAAATTTATTCATATGTTATTCTGTAAATGAGATTAGTATATTTATATCATATGTAATTTTGTTAATTTATTAATTATTTAGGTATATTTTATTAATATTAATTTAATATGTTTTTTTAATATAGATGTAGTTACTATCAGGAACAGCTAGTTATGGGAGTGTACACCATTGACGGCTATTTTCTGTTTGAAACTTGGTGCTACATGGTACAGTTGTAGGAGTGTATGCCATTGTTGCTATTTCTCGTTTTAAACTTAATACTGTAATATGTATTTGATTGCCATTGCTGCTATTTCCCGTTTTAAACTTAATACTGTAATAGGTATTTGATTTTGGATATCATCTAAGTATATAGGATGTACTGGAACGCACATTTGATACGTCGTGCGTTCCAGGGACGCAAGGGTCGCAACAATTAATGATGTCACTCTGTGCGACCCGGAAGTGGAGCGCACGACGTACAGGTTGGAACGCACGTTGCGTTCCACGTGCGCACAACGCCGGAACCAACGAGAGAAAAAAACCCGGAAATAAACGCCAGTAAGAAGATATATAAAGTGAAGAGGACCCATTAGAACATTACACCGACTGAGGAAGCCCCCATAGGGGCGAAACGCGTATCGGCATTGGTACAGAAGCTACCAAAGGTACCATTTGGACTTTTGCATGACACATTGGACTTTAAATCTGTTTTTTTGGGGGACTTTTATGATTGGGTCTGACCTGATTCCAGACAGTACCCATATAGAGATATCCCAGATATATTATTTTTAACCAGCATCAGCACTTATATATAGGTGCATGTTTTTACAATAAAGAATTGTTCTTTCGTAAAGACGTCTTTTTTTCATCTATCACCTGCACCAAATACATCAGGAAGCAGGATTGAGGGCGTCCTAAAAGAGTCCTCCCGCGCTATTCATGAGAGCCTTATGATTTGATTTGGCTCCATGTTTGTGAGTATTTACTCTTGATTCTTAATTATTTTACTTTCTTTTACAATATTACCCTATGTGATATATTTCTCCTACAGATCCGCCCAAAGTGTTCCACCAATTGTATGTATTTACAAAAAGATATGGAAGGGCTGCGCCAAATAAGGGTAGATAGTCCAGTAAAGTATTGCTAGGGTGCCAATAGATGGTCTAGGATACTTGATAGAGTTCCTCTGTGGATGCCTCTAGTGTAGACCGCTCCGTATATGTAAATACAAGAGAGGTAGAGGCGACTAATGGTATAGTATGAAAGTTCAGGGTGTGATAGGTAACAAAATGTAGAGAACTCACATTCAAGAGAGCTATGGCCAGCTCTGGTGTGGATTGCGTACAGCGGTATAATCCCCGCTTATGGGATATGTAGGGAGGGGGTCTCCGTCAACACCGTCTGGTAGTCCAGAACTCGGAAAAGAAAGACAGAAAGCGACAATAGTGCTCTCAATTTTGATGTGGTTCAGTGTGCAGATAAGAAGAGGTAAAAAAAACTCACATTTGAGGGAGCTATGGCCAGCTCTGGTGTGGATAGCGTACAGCGGTATAATCCCCGCTTATAGGATTTGTAGCGGCGATACGTCCGTCAGCACCGTCTGGTGATCCAAGGCTCCAATATAGAAAAATAAAAAGCAGCAATAGTGCTCTCAATTGTGATAGGTTAAGAGAGTAGTAGAGGAAATAAAATAATACTCACAAAGATAGAGCAGAGGTACTGTTCTATGGATAGGCGCTGGTGGTATGATCCCCACCTAGGATTTCTTGGAGTACTGTATCTATCCACCGAAAGATCCGAGGGGTTTTCCTTCATTTGGGTTGCTGCCTACCTTGACTAATTTTGTGATTACTAGCGCTGAATTCTTTTTGTGTTTGTTTAATTGTATGTATTTGTATTTTGTTATTTAGAGTGGTATAAGGGGTTCCCACTCAGGTGGTTTATAGCACTGGTTGCTAACACTTTCTTCCCACATATTGTGTATTGTTTCCCTTTCTCATTTCCTGTCCATAAGCTGATATCTATCCATTTGATCTCTTTTATTCAAAGTGATTGGCTAGATGGACTGTGAGCTTACAATCTAAAGGATACCATGGGGATTTGAGACAAGAGGTAGCAGGGGAAGTTTGGAAGTGATGGCTGAAAGAGTTAACAGAGAAGCAGCTATTGGTAAGATGTTAGGGGAATGAAGAGGTAATTGAGTGAGAATCTCAAACAGCTGGAGGAGCATGCTATATATTTAAGGGGAGCGTGGGTGGGAAGTGGGGAGGAAAAAAAATGCAGACTTTCACTGTTGAGTGAGGCCTGAAGAACAGAGAATGGGATTGAACAGTTATATGGAGGTATTTACAACTGGGGAGGAGAAAAGGAGAGTGAGAAAGGGGGAGGGGAGTGGGGTAGAGTAGCCATGTGTTCTATACTATTGAAATGTTTAGCAACCAAATTCTATCACCCAAAATATTAATAACTGTCTACATGAAATATTGGTCAGAAACATTAAATGACTATAGTAGATACTGCATGCACAGAATATATAAATATAGTAAAATCTTACTGTATTCAAGCTTGAAGCTGTAACTCTGCATGCTGTTAGACTCAGAAAAACAAGCAGTGTGCTGACATCAGAAGTGGTAGCCTGATCCAATCACAATGCTTTCCCATAGGATTGGCTGAGACTGACAAGGAGGCAGATCAGGGGCAGAGCCAGCATGATTCAAACACAGGCCTGGCTAATCAGCATCTCCTCATAGACATGAATTGAATCAGTGTCTGCATGCAGAGGGTGGAGACACTGAATGTTTGGATGCATTTTAGGTTATCACTAGGCTGTAATGTGTTTACAGCAAAAAGCCTGAAGGTAATGATTCTACTCACCAGAACAAATTCAATAAGCTGTAGTTGTTCTGGTGACTATAGTGTCCCTTTAAATACTTTGTTATTATTAATATACCATGATCAGCCACAACACTAAGATCATGTCCCTCATGCTGCCAAAACAGCTCTGATATGCTGAGACATGGACTCCAGAAGACCACTGAACATGCCCTGTGGTATCTGACTCCAAGACATTAGCAGCAGACCTGTAAGTCCTGCAAGTTGCAATGCTGGATTTGTTCCCGAACGGGGAAATTGAAGGAACAACACTGCCTCCACCGGCCTGCCTTCTTCCCCAGTGCACCCTGCTGTCATCTCTTCCACAGCTAAACAACTCACATGCACCTGGTCATCCACCTAATATAAATTAAAATGTAATTTTTCAGACCAGGCAACTTTCTTCCATTGCTCTGTGATCCAGTTCTGATTCTCATGTCCCAATGAAGGCACTTTCGGTGGTGGGGCAGGGATCATCATGCATAATCTGACCTGTTTGATGCTACAGAACTCCATACGTAGCAAACCATGATTCACTGTTTTTCAGCAATTTGAGCTACAGTAACTGTGTGGTTGGACCACATGCTAAGCTTCGCTCCCCATATGCAACAATGAGCCTTGAGCGCCCATGACCCTTCACCAGTTGTCCTTCCTTGCACCATTTTTGGCAGGTAGATATTAACTGACCCAGTCATCTAGCCATTACTATTTGGCCCTTGTCAAAGTCACTCAAATTTTTTTGCTTGTACATTTTTTCTCCTTCCAACTCATGAAATTCAATAACTGACTGTTCACTTGGCAGCCAGATATAATAGTGTATATATATATATATATATATATATATATATTATATATATATATATATATGGTGTGTACCCTTTAAAGTGGAACAAACATACACCAAACGGTGAATAACATATATAGTATAATTTACCTATATGTATCTCCCACAATGTAGATAAAAAGTACTCCTCCCAGTCCTTTTGATTTTATTATATTTAATACATTTTGGATACCATCATCAAGCAGTGAATTTCCATCATTGTAATAACAGCCTTTTGAGACCATTGCCGTATATACTCGAGTATAAGCCGAGTTTTTCAGCACATTTTTTGTGCTGAAAAACCCCAACTCGGCTTATACTCGAGTCAATTGTCTGTATTATGGCAATTTACATTGCCATAATACAGACCAGGGGCTGGCAGCGAGCGCTTAACTCTCTGCAGCTCCTGTCAGCTCCCTTCTCCTCCACGCCGGTCCTTTCAGCACATCGGTCAGCTCCCAGTGTAAGTCTTGCGAGAGCGGCGGGGTCATAGTGCGGCTGCGAGACTTACACTGTGAGCTGAGAGAGGAGCTGCACGGACCGGCGCGGGGGAGAAGGGAGCTGACAGGAGCTGCAGGAGAGGTAAGTAAACTCTCAGCCAGTCCCCCTCCCCCCACTGAACTGCCAATGCCACTGGACCACCAGGGAAGGAGAGCCCCCCTCCCTGCCATATATCAAGCAGGGAGGGGGGACGAAATTTTTTTTAAATATAATAAAAAATAAATAATTAAATAAAATAATAATAATAATAAAAAACAATAAAAAATACTGTGGATATTTTATCTGATCTAATAAAATGTAATTGTCTAGCTACAAAAAATATATGTTACATAAAATCACATATATGAAAAAAAAAATTCAATAAGGCACCTCTACAGAATTAGTTAGAGACAAAATAAAACCAATACGTGTTAAGCAAAACACTACTTCTAAGTGCAGCTTCTAAGTGTGTGATTGGAGATATTCTGGAGAGTTTTACAGAATATCCAACTGTAACGGACCGTTTTAGCATAAAAGAGGATAAAACCCAGTTTAGGCGATAATCCCCTTTAGATAGACCAGCAGCTACTATAAGCACCAATTCCCCGAACTCCCAAACTGCACGGATTCACCAACTCTCGAACAGCAGACACACGAACCCTGGAAGCAGCCGAACAGGAAAAGCAATACGAACAGCTTACACTCCTGGCAGTCGGCATACAGTCAAATTCCCCCCAAGAATGAGACAACATTTCAGCTTCAGGGTTAAGCAGGAACTCATTTACTCAGGGCTACCTGCCCAGTATTTATGCAGGTCTCCCACCTGGTGGACACTCCCCTAGGGGACCAAATGGAAGACTGTAACAAAGGACAGACATAAACCAATTACAGACACACAGCAGTAAACATTCCCACAATGCATCATGGCTTCCTCCCTTCTGCCCTGGAGATAATTGTAGAAGTAATCCAATTATCTCCCAGGACAAAGACAAGACTCCATTCCACATGTGGGGACCTAAATACAGTATTATGCTTTAAAATATATAAAGTTAATTTGATTATACTAAACACAGACATGTTACATATCCCCAGATAGTTCAGGTCTGGGTGCACATTATTAGGTGAATGGCACCCAGACTACACGAATACAGTTTAATCGCCATGGAGCCAAAGTCTTTAATCACACAAATAGGCTCCATGGCATAGCTATCTGGGTTACTACAATTCACATAGAAATACCGAATTTCGGTGTTCGGTTAACCTTGTACAATTAGGAATCAGGCGACGGACGGCTCAGCGGTGTTCGTGCAATTAAGTGTCCGTTTACAGTTCCATAGTTTGAGCGCTGAACACCGCTGGCCGTTCGGGAGTTAAAATGGCCGCTGCCACGTGTTCGGCAAACGAACAAAGGCCACCCAGCGTTCATCAATTAAGCTGCGGTTAACCGCAGCTTCTGGGCGGTCAATTGACGGCACACTCCATCTTCTAGGTGGTCCCTCGTACGGTAGTTGGTTCGGTAGATAAAATCTACCGAACACCCTGGCAGAAAGCACGAATAAACCTTTCGGCAGGGGAAATAAACCTTTTTCAAGTCTGGTCCATAGTCCAAAGGGAGCAGGCGAGCAACCAGGCTTCTCCAGCTCACAGTGGCGAAGTTGGTTTCGCCACACCAACTGTCTAAGATTTTGCCAAGTGTTTTCTTTTTTACAGTTACAGGTAAGATTCATCTGTAGGAAAAGGTTACTGATTGCACAAGGTTTGATTTCCTGCTGGTAATTATAAGGCATTTGATTTGATTAGTTAGCTACTTGCTATTGATTGCTGTTTAAATTAGCTATTGTTTGCAAATAAGCATAGGCCTACCCAGGTGTTAAACATTCCTAGTGGGTGGTGCCTTTAGGAGTTATATAAGGATTATGGTAATTAGCTTGGCTAATATAGCTCGGTTGCTACATCTAAGTGCTGCTTCTATGTGTGTGATTGGAGATAATCTGGAGATAAACTGAGGTATACAGGGAGGACAAAAAACTGTTTTGTTTGATTTAAATTGTTCACCTCATTAAAATGGCAGACTTAGTTCAGTGTAATAGTTGTTGTGCATTTGTTTCACGTTCCACTTTTTGGAGATTTGGATGCTGTCTAATCTGTAGACAGTTATCTATATTGGAGCTGATAAATAATGTGCATATGAAAAAGAAAAAAACTGTCAAAACTACAAAAGCAAGGGTCACAGTTTTGAAGTTATTTAAATTTCCAAATATATATATATATATATATATATATATAGTGACATCCACAAATGTAAACCATATATACCAAAATACAATATCGTAGGAAGCATTGTAAAAATATATTAGAGTTTTGCGTTAGAAATTAAGAAAAACTATGTAATTGATTAAAGTTTATAAAATCCTGAAAATCTATATAAAATCTCAGCATATGAAGTATTGACCTATTATTCCTGCTTGGACTACACAGAAATATTATCAGTCTAACCTTTGGGACCAGTGACAGACTAACAGCCTTAATAGTTGCAGCCTATTATTGACACCCCAAGTTGGATGGATAATACAGAAAAACACAAACCAAGCTACCACAGTTTCTAAGTAGCAGGAAAGGGGCCAGGCTTTAGGGGGCAAGATAGGCGTGCTTTTTCTTTCCTCAAACCAATTGAAAACATTTTAACAATAATGGTTGGAACGCGTTTTACACCATAAATACTACAATAAGTGATTTAGGGTGCTTAGAATGGCTCTCTAATTATTGGCAGAACATTTCCTTTATTTCTACTAGTTTGAAATATTAAAAGGACATTAACAAAATAGCTAACCTTTGCTAAGTGCAGCAGAATTGCAAAATTAAATCTAAAAGCCAAGTGGAAAAAAATAAACGAGTTCAAACGTTTTTCCAACTTGTCTATTTTAACGTGCTCCATGCTTATCATAGGGATTCATGCTTTCAAATTTCCTCAGCTTACAAACATTTGGTTCTTGTGCCCAGAATTCTGACACATTAAACAGAATCACTTTCACTCCTCCAGTTTCTATTTTCTTTGAACAGGCCAGAGGGATGGTTAGTTCTAATAACATCTTTAGTAAGGCATCAAAAAGGTAGTACAAGTTCACATGTTTTTTTTATTTCTAACAAAGAAACAAAATAAATGTCACATACAAATGAAACAATGGATTAACACGCCTTGTGCAATAACTGAGAAAATGTGATATGGGTCAGCACTTCGGAGTTCCCCTATTCTCTGTTATCACTGCATTACAATGATGTGCTAGATGTCAATAAGAGAAAAAATGACCACTATAGTGCCAGGAAAACAAATTAGTTTTCCTGGCACTATAGTGCCCTGAGGATGCCCCCCATCCCGCCAGGCTAAAGGGGGAGGAAGGGGTTAAATCCCTTACCTTTCTCAGCACTGGGGACTCTCCTCCTCCTTCGGTCGTCATCGGCTGAATGAGAATGCTCGGCAAGAGCTGCGCGCGCATTCAGCCAGTCCATAGAAAAGCATCCTCAATGCTTTCCTATGGACACTAGCGTCTTCTCACTGTGAAAATCACAGTGAGAAGTGCCTCTAGCTGCTTTCAATGAGACATCCACTATAGGCTGGATTAACCCATATGTAAACATATATACAGCAGGCAGGGTTAACCCTAGATGGACCTGGCACCCAGACCACTTCATTGAGCTGAAGTGGTCTGGGTGCCTATAGTGGTCCTTTAATAGCCCACTAACCTTTGTAAGTAACAGTTAAAATCCACAAAAGTGGGGGCGTGGCCAACCACGGAGCAAGATGGCCGCATAGAATTTTGCTCCGGCACCCGGGCATCTAATCTAAAACAATCCAGCAGAAATAAGCTGCATCTATTAATCCCAGAAATCTAAAACTAACATGTCACAGTCAAAAAATAAGAAGAACTCAACGAAAAGACAAGCACCTAAAATCAGTCCCAGCAACCCAGACGGGACAGGCTTCAATGGATAACGAGGCCTCTGAATCGGAGGGAAACTTGCAAAACTTGAGCCGCGGGACTAACGAGCGGGACTAATGAGCAGCTCACAAAGGCAGGTCTAACTGCTGCCTTGGACACGCTATCAAACAAATTAATAACAACATGGCAGCATACAGTCGACTCCCTGAGAAAGGACATACAAGAACTGGGGAAGCAGACAACAAATATGGAGGACAAGTATGACGAATTTGCTGAAGCACATAATGATCTAGCCACCAATGTAGAGCAACTAACAATGCAAATAAACAAAATGGAAGAAAAATTGGCGGACATAGAAGATCGTTCCCGCCGGAACAACCTACGCTTAAGAGGCGTTCCAGAAGATATAAGCAACAATGACTTCCTTTCCAAGTCCAAGGCCTGCTATGGGCCTACACCCCGGAGATACCGGCAGATATGCTGTTAATTGATAGAATGCACCGTATCCCCAAACCTCGTCATCTTCCCCTAACAACTCTGAGAGATATTCTACTGCAAGCTCACTATTTTCACATTAAAGAACATATCCTTAGAAGCAGCAGGATAAGAGCAAAGCCACCATAGAATTACCCTGCAATACGGATATATGCGGACCTGTCAGCCGCCACACTCCGAGACGAAAATAATTCTCCCACATCACTGGAGCTCTGAGGATGCACAGCATCCGTTACAGGTGGGGTTTCCCCACTAAAATCCTAGCCACAAAAGATGGTAAAACAACAACTATAGTCACCCCTGAAGACGGCGTAAAGCAACTGAATGACTGGGACATACCAACAACTCAAAATCTCCATGATGTACAAACGAAAGCAGGAAAAGTTAAGCCAGACTGGAAAACAGCCCACAAGAAACATTAAACACCAGATGACACCTGGTCCAAGGACAACTCAAATCTATCAAATATATGACAAAGACTGCAACATGAGCCTACGAATCACTAACCACTGCACTAACTCTCCTTCACATTCCTACAAAAACACCTTACCTCCAAAAGATGTGGGTCCACGAAATCGAGAGACGCACCGGAATTTCCGCTGGCCCTGTGATGAAGCTGAAGCACAGCAGTGGATACACAGCGGGGGGACCCGGATCTGGAGTTACAAATCTGGACAGAGACATTCCCGGTAGGGTAACCATACACCAACAAACACCCTTATGTGGGAAACTTGGAATGCTCACTGGACAAATAAGGAACATTCTGGCACCCCTTGGGACCCGATGTGTAATCCGAACTGGTACACGAGACGCATAATGTGTAGGTCTCGAATCACTAGGATACAAGTAATAGTCAAAGTGCTTTCAGAGGGACAACAAAACAAAACCTGGGGAATTTGGGACAGAACGGCAGGGGTTAAGAATATGCTTAAATTTAAGGAATACATTTTGTGGAACTAATGGGATGGGTTACGAACTAGATAAGACAAGGGGAGGGGTTTTGCACTGTAATTTGTGATTGCAATATAATGCTTGCATATCTATACCCCACAACCAGAATACATACCCCACACCCATAGAAGCAAATATAAACAGAGATCACCCAACAATAACCCAGTGCAACTACACCCACTCTGGATTGGGGTGTTCCCGGTAAGGCAATTATATACCAACAAACACCCTCATATGAGAAACTTGAAATGTGCACCGGACAAATAAGGGACACTCTGGTACCCCCCTGGATCTCAAATCACTAAGGTACAAGCAATAGCTAAAATACTTACAAAGAGATAATGAAAACAAAACCTGGGGAACTCGGAATAGAACAGCAGGGGGTAATAATTTGCCAAACATAGGGAATAAATTGTCTGGAACTAATGGGATGGGTTATGAATTAAACAAGAGGCAAGGGGAGGGGTTTTGCAATGTACTTTGTAAATATAACATAATGCATGTATGTCAACACCCCACAACCAGAATACATACCCCATTCCTACATAGACACATATAAACAGAGATCACCCATTCAATGACCCAGAACAACTGAACCCACTTTGGCCACGGATGCGACCAACACACTCATAGTAGGGTGCAGGAATAAAGGACCATGAATAATAATAAAAATAATAATAATAATAATAATAAACAAAAAATACATATATACATATATATATATATATATATATATATATATATATATATATATATATATATATATATATATACACACCTCTTTTAAAGGTAGGATTTTGTCACAGATCTTGTAACCACAGCCTTCTAGGGTAATGAAAGTCCAGGACACGTCCAGCTCTGTTTTCAGATTTATTTGGTGAAATATATATACAGGTATTTCAAAAGTAAACAAAAACAAAATTCCTTGCTCTTGCTTGAGCACTTACTATACACAGCAAATCCCTATCTGCAATTGGGTGGCTTTCCCACTTGCCAATTTACAAAAAGTATAACTACAAGACACGATTCCTCTGGCTTTTCCTCCTCACTCTGCAGCATGCTGATCCCTTCTTTTTAAAAGCCTGCTAGCTAATTGATCAGATACAGGTGAGGTGCAATTAGACATAAGTGATACTACTAAGCACAATAAAAGTTCTGGTTCGACTATTACATAGCAGCTGGTGCTATTGGATCACTGGCCCACCCTGCTCTCCAAGTGCTCCGCCCCAGGGACCCATACCGTGGTTTGCAGAGTACCAGTAATGCATCTTGCAAACCTAACATCTCTCCCTGGGACATTTAACTCTCAAACCTCAGGCTGCTGTTCAGTAAATCAGGCCTAATATATATGCCATCAACTACCAAACCACATTTCCTCTCACAATATATACACATACATACATACACAGACACACACCAAAACCCACAAGTGAATGAGGGAGATGCAGCATCACTACAGCAAAAGCCCAACGGCCATGTAAATGGAGAAGCTAAATCACTCCAACCTCCAAAGTGTGCCAATTTCACACTCTGTCTCACATCTGGACATGTTGTATATAGTTACACCCTCCCCTCCCCCCCCCCCCCCCAAGTTATAAACCCCATGTTAGAAATAATACCAGATCGGTCAAACAAACAAGAGACAAACAAGTTGGTATAGACCTAAACGCTACTTGTCACAAAAAAATAGTAAGCACACACCCCATAATGTTATATTGTGGCAACAAACCAATAATGCCACCCAAAAATCACAAAGTGTCAGCCTGTGATAAGCGTGGCACCTTGATAACCTGGTGCAAATAACCATACCTAGCAACACAATACATAAATACCCATAGTACATGAAAATACAAACCATAAATGCACGCGGGCTGAACACACAGCACAAACGCAGACTACTACAAAACAGACATACTCTGCGTGCAAGAAACGCATTTTGTACATAATAGGGAGCCAACCTTTGCTACTAGAGATTACCCAATACAATACCACTCAACATACTCCTCTAAATCTAGAGGCGCCTCTGTGCTTATACACAAATCAATAACATTTGAACTCTTGCAACTAAAAAGAGACACACAGGGCAGATATGTCATACTACATTGCAAAATAAACAACACACAATATCTTATAGCGAGTAAATATGGGCCAAATGATAACCAAAGAAACTTCATACACAAAGTGTAAACAAAATTACCTACTACAAATCACACACCAACAATCATATGTGGAGACCTCAACCACATTCTACAACCCAAATTAGACACGACTCTACCAAACACATCACCCAGATATAAACACCTCCGCAAACAAACAACTACACTAACACGACTAATTTCAGCGTATGGACTTTATCACATATGGAGGACACATCATCCAAACGATCGAGAATTTACGTTTTACTCATCAGTTCATGACACATATTCTAGGATTGATTATATATTCATAACAGGGGACTTAATACTGCATGTAACACACAGCAATATAGGTGACATAACATGGTCAGACCATGCAGCGGTATGGCTGACAATAAAGGATAACTTTATCTTTCGAGGTACAACACCTTGGCGCCTGAAAGACACCCTTCTACACAACCCAGACTTTAAACACACACTTGAAACAGAAATGACATCTTATTTCAATCAAAATGAAACACCAGACATATCACCTGTCACCACATGGCAAGCACATAAAGCAGTTATCAGAGGACTTCTTATCAGAACATCACACCTCAAATGCAAATCCACTCAGGAATATACAAACCTACTCAGATCCCTAAGAGACGAAACAACGGCTCAAATATTACAACCATCACCAGAAAGACAACAACACATACAACAACTACAAAGGAAAATAAAAGACATACACATGCTAAAAACTGTAACTCTCACAAATAAACTAAAAATGTACACGCAAGGCAACAAAGCGGGGAAGGCACTGGCAACACTTCTCAGGCAGAAACACCAAAATGCCAAAATACCCATCCGCTTAAACTCGCAAGGACACAAAATATACAATCCACAAGACATTAACAATATGATGGCAGATTACTATGACACACTATATAATTTAAAAACTGACAACAACACATACCAACCTCTCCCATCTGACATAGAGAACTTCCTAATAGACATAAGGCTACCTGCCCTAACCCGAGACAACCAACTAAAATTGGAAGAACCTATCACACTTAGCGAAATCTTACAGACAATAAAAACCCTCCCTAAAGGAAAATCCCCAGGACCAGACGGGTTCACGAATTTGTATTATAAGTTCTTCTCACAAATATTGGCACCTAAACTAGAAAAGTTATATAATAATATACTACACACAGGAACCACACCACAAGAGATGCTGATAGCCCATATAGCAACACTGCCCAAACCGGGCAAACCACCACATAGATGTCAGAACTTGCGTCCAATATCATTATTAAATACGGATCTAAAAATATTAGCGAAAATTTACGCAACCAGACTGGGGAACATCTTACCAGCTCTCATAAAAGACGACTAGGTGGGATTCAATCAGACGGGACCAGAAAACGAATCAATCTTTTTTTTTTTTTATATAATTTATTTATTGTTATTTTCTTTTATATCGTACAATACATACAAAGTAGATACAATACAAAGTAGATACAATAGATAAACAAATACATATAGACTAACAAACATATAACAAAGTTGACTCATTGACTCATTCAACTCTGCACTCAAAATACATTAAATTAGATTAAGTCCCCACTTCTTCAGAGATTTCTAATTATTACACAATATACTTTCCAATATTTAATTCTCAAGAACCTTTATCCAATCATCCCAAATCTCATATTGGCGAATATTAATACTTAAATTGGAGGCTATTCCCCTTTCCATTTTACACTGCATAATAATAGATGCCTTAATTTGCGGCCATGAGTCAATTATTGTCTTCTTCCAATTTTTTGCAATAGACATCTCAACCCCTTAAGGACACATGACATGTGTGACATGTCATGATTCCCTTTTATTCCAGAAGTTTGGTCCTTAAGGGGCTAAAGGCCATCAAAGCCCGAATCAACAGGTCTTTCTTGTCTTTAGTTAATTGCGGAAAGTTTAAATGTAGAAGCAAGTTGTCTGTGGTCCAGATATGGGTCGTATCCAACAATTTATTTATATAACCCAGAAATTGAGCCCATGCTTCCTTGATTGGTGGGCAATCCCACCATATATGTAATTCATTTGCTCCCTCAATTCCACATCTCCGGCATCTAGATGTCTCTGTCTTTGAAAATTTCTGGATCTTATTGGGGGTCATGTACCATCTATTAAGTATTTTAAAATGTGCTTCCCTAATATTTAAACAATGTATCGTAGAATAAACTGATTGTAAAGCCTTGTACCATTCGTTTATGTCAAATTTTATTAATAAATCTCTTTCCCATTTACTTTTAGCTATAGGATACACCGGTCCTTTTATGCTTTTCATAACCTCAACACATCTAGTTAATATTTTAGTATTTTTCTCTGAGTCTATCAGAGCATTTAATTTAGATAATGATAAAGAACTCATATTGCTACCGAGGGAACTTTGCAAAAAGCTCTTACTCCTAATATAATTAAACGCTTGTGAATATGAGATACCATAAGCTCTTCGTATCTCAGCAAAGGGAATAATCTTCCCATCTACTAATAGATCAGCTATTTTTTTTAACGCCACGTCTAGTCCATTTGGACATATCCATATATCTACATTTTTAAAAGTCAGAGCGGGTAAAACTTTATTTTTCAGATCTAATTGATTTTTAAGGTGGAACCAAAACTTTAAGAGGGGTCTAGTTATCAAATTATCCGTCATGCATCTTATGTTGTTGGTTCTGCTATTATTTCTTGTAGACCACATTAGTCTAACATTATTATATGGGTCTGTAATATCTGCGCCTTCTATTTTAAACCAGTCTTGTAAGAAGCAATACTGCTTAATTAAAGGAAGAGTATGCATCAACTGTGCCGCTTGATGGTATAAAAAAATATTTGGGAAGCCAATCCCTCCTTCTTTGTACTTCAAATACAAGAGATCCTGGCCTATTCTGGGCTTCCTGTCAGACCATATGTAGTCCCTAAAAATCTTATTCACAAGTCTAAGTCGCTGGGGATGAATCTGTAGTGGAATCATCCTCAATAGGTAAACAAACTTGGGGAAAACATATGACCTAATAAAATTAACCCTACCCCACCATGATAACTGCAAGGCGTTCCATTGTTTCAGAGAGTGAGTACATTCTCTGATCAAAGGAATTACATTAGCCTTCATTATATTCTCTGGATCTTTCACTATATTAATTCCAAGATATACAAATCCCTTTTCTTCCCATTTAAAAGCAAAATATTCTTTCAAATGTTGCAGATCTTTTTCATCCATATAAAAGGGTAATACCATTGTTTTTTGAACATTAAGTTTATAATTTGACAAGTAGCTGTATCTTTCAATTACTTGCATGGCCGCTTAAACAGACTTGATTGGGTTGGTTAGGGTTAACAAAGTATCATCGGCATATTGGCTTATCTTAAAGTCTTTATCTCTCTTTTTAAACCATGTTTTATCCGTGTTTTTACGTATTTCATATGCTAGGGGTTCAGCAGTTAAGATATACAATAGTGGGGAGAGAGGGCATCCTTGACGAGTACCATTTGATAACATAAACCATTCTGAATTAATCCCCCCTCCTACTATCCTACTGGAAGGTGAAGAGTAACAGGCCATTATCGCCGAAAGAATCTGGCCTGAAAATCCAAAAGCTATTAAAGTTGATTGCATAAAATTCCAACCAACCCTATCGAATGCCTTTTCTCCATCTAAAGCCATCGTTAAAAAAGGGGTTTTATTCTCATGGATCTTAGTAAATATATTTAGTATCCCCCTAATATGATTGGAGGACACCCTACCTGGTATAAAACCCACCTGATCGTCTGCAATCAGAAAATAAATTATATTCTTAATTCTTTAAGCAATGATTGAGGCATACATTTTGTAGTCATTATTTAATAAGGCAATTGGTCGATAGTTAGTTATTTCTTCTGGATTTTTATTATTTTTTAAAATAGGAGTAATATTAGCTACCAACATTTCCTTAGGTAATTTGCCAGTATTAATCGCTAAATTATAGCATTCTACCATCCCCTGGGCCAGTCTAGCCTTGTATATTTTAAAAAAAGAATCTGTGAACCCGTCTGGACCCGGCGCTTTATTTTTTTTCATTGTATCAATAGAGTCAATAACTTCTTGTAATGATATCTCTGTATTTAGTTGGTCTAATTGTGACTCGTTTAGTCTAGGGATATGAATGTTCAAGAAATAGTTGTTTATATCCTCTTGGGATGATGTCACCGATAAGTTATATAGATTGTAATAATAATAATCTCTAAATACTGCTCCTATTTTTTTAGGGTCTAGTATGGTTTCATTTCCCTGTTTTATTTTTGTAATTAATTTTTTTTGTTGATTTTTAACTTTATTGGTAAGGATCTTATCAGCCTTATTCCCCCTATAGTAATAGTTCATTCTCATAATCTGTAGATTTCTGTTTATTCTAGATATCAAAATTTCATTAATTTTATTTTCTATAGTCCTAATTTGGTTTGACATTGTTCTTACAGGAGCAACGGTGTTTTTTTTATAACATTCACTCAATTCGATATATAGACTGGACAAAGATTCCTGTCTGCTTTTCATATCTTTGGCTTCTAGGCTAATTAGATGACCCCTAATGACGCTTTTAAATGCGCACCATTTTATATCAGCAGACACTTCATTATTGTCATTATCCATCCAATACATGTCTATTGCCTTGGCAATCTGTTCCCTATTCATTTTAGAGATTAATAGCTTATTATTTAGTTTCCATTATGGTCTTTGCTTTATAATATTGTTCTTTAATTGTATTTTGACCAAATTATGGTCGGACCAAGTGACCGTAATTATATTTGTAGATTGCACATGTTCTAATAAGCTACGATCTCCAAATATAAAATCTATTCTTGAATATGAGTGCGTCATACTAAAACACGTGAAATCTTTCTCTGAAGGATGAAAAATCCTCCAACAATCATAAAGTGCTTCATTTTGAATTATATTATGATTTTTTTTTGCCAAATTAATAACATTCCTCAAAGGGTTTTTAATCTTTTCAGAGCTTCTGTCTAAATTAGGGTCAATTGCCAAATTAAAAATCGCCCATAACTGTAGTCCTTGCTTAATTTTGTCTAATTGTGCAAAGAATTTATACAAAAACTGAATCTGATAAGTATTTGGGGCATAAATAAAAACACCTAATCTAGGCAAAAAATGATGGGGGTTTAGTTACACTAGGTACACTATTAGGTGTTTTTAATAAAACTAGTCAAATCTGTCAGCATCAAAGTAGCTGTTTAGTTGATAAGTGAGTGCGCTGGATTTCTATTTTCACTGTACTTATTGGCCCCCAGCCGCACCCCATTTAAGCATGTTTAGGTGAGTGAAGCCAGCCCCTTGTTTTCCCATATATATTTAGGAGTATAGCCAGCTCCTTGGTTTTGCACCACCCCCTGTCACAGGTGCCTCATCTCAGGACCCTATTTAAGCCTTGTACTGCAGAGAACTCGAGATGGAAGGATTTCCCTAAGTGAGTAGCTCATTTAGTAGACAGTGAGAGTAGGACCTGCCAAAGATGGGGAACATTGACGTTTGTGGCAGGCTTATGCAATGTATGATCATATAGTGTAACTAAACCCCCATCATTTTTTGCCTAGATTAGGTGTTTTTAATAAAACTTGTCAAATCTGTCAGCATCAAAGTAGCTGTTTAGTTGATAAGTGAGTGCGCTGGATTTCTATTTTTACTGTACTTATTGGCCCCCAGCAGCACCCCATTTAAGCATGTTTAGGTGAGTGCAGCCAGCCCCTTGTTTTCCCATATGCTACATCTGTAGACACAGCTAGGAGAAGTTTATAGACCACTGTTTTCTTTCCCAACACTGAAGGACCGGATGTGCAGGGAAGCTTTGTTCTTCTGAGGGTGGAAGGGGTGACTGCGTCATCAATTGCCCACTCACTTTATCCTTCCATTTTTTTAAGCATATAGTAGAATTATTAGCAGATTATCCTGTGGGTGTTAGTCAGGGAGCACAATCTATCATGAGTGAGGAGTTTGCAATGAGTGACCATTTGGAGAAAATAGTTTGAGTAAACTTTTACTTGAATAAAATACAAATTAGATACATAATGTGAATTTTCTAGACATGTCTCTGTTATGAAGGCTTATCATTGTACAATATGTATAATTTGTTATTTGATGTAACAGTGCTGTTAACAAATACAAAAACAAAAAAATATATAAAATTAGCGATCTTGAGAAGTTTATGGCAGCCCAAACAGGTTCAGGCTACGACAAGATAACTTAAAAGACATTGTGCACCATCCTCAAAGACCATTTGACATGAAGTTACTATGAAATTCGTGATGGGATGAACCTGGATACAAGATAAAATAA
This sequence comes from Pelobates fuscus, assembly GCF_036172605.1. Taxonomy (NCBI): domain Eukaryota; kingdom Metazoa; phylum Chordata; class Amphibia; order Anura; family Pelobatidae; genus Pelobates; species Pelobates fuscus. The sequence goes on along the minus strand of NC_086322.1, from coordinate 129,856,659 downwards.
AAGGGGATGTTCATAGTATTACTTATGAGTGCTTGTGTGGCTTTCTGGCACACATGTTTAGGATATAATGATGCTCGCCACTATCTCCGCCTGTAACGCTGCATTTATTTCTGACCGAGTCTGAGAGTCTGTATCGCAGATGTGCAGCATTACTGCCATGTCAGAGGGAAGTATGCTTCCATGACCACTAAGCCTGCTCAAACTCAACTTGATTTCAAGACCAAATGCCCCTAATGAATTTAATGCAGTCATCAGGTATGGAATACAAAAGGGTATGCTACAGAGTGTGAGAACATTCAGATGATGACATTTATAAGTAAAATCCTGAAATTCTGATTCGTGCACTGATTGCTGATAGAATGTCAGTCGGCCCAAAGTTGTCTAAAGATGGCCATCAATTAAAGCAGCACTGTTGCAGAATCTGTAAAGACGCCCCACGGTGATATCGCAGCCGGGGTTCTGATGGCTGTGGGGGCAGGTAAAGGTGAGATTTACTTACCAGAACTTGTTGCTCATGGTTGCCACCATCTTCCTCCAGTGGGTCCAGCTGATGTCACTGCTAAACTCTCTTGTCAGTATATCTCTTGACTGGGTTGGAATTTCAGTGAAATTCCAACCCATAAATTAGAATTTCACAAAGATTATTTCTTCATGAAATACACATTTTTTCAGGGGGGGGGGAGGGGGGGGTAACGGAGACAGTGATGCTTTAAGCGAATCACTGAATATGAAACAAAAAAATTGCATCATTCAGTCAACATATATAGATTTGTACCTGCTGACTGCCTGTTGATTGGCAACTAACAAGTCAACGTCTTCTTTTGAAAAACACTATGATGAAAAACATCATCATATAGAGTTATCCAAAAAATTAATACATACATGTAGCATTGCTGTGTACATAATGCCAATTAAACCTGGAGAGAACCAGGAATGCAGTTCATCCTGTAACCATGTGCAGCCAATAGTGTTGCTAAAAGCAAAAATGTAAATAGTCTTGTTCAATGAGGGAATTTTTCAATTCATCTGTCCTCAGGATCCAATATAAACCTGATTAGAAAGGGATATGTAGAGGGGTTAATGACCCCCAGATGGTCATGTTTCTCTTCCAGTTTAGCAAGGGACCTGGTTACTTTAGATCATTTTTATTTGATTAAGTAATTATTTTAATTGTTTGCATTAAACTGCTCATGGGCTTTTTACTAATCAGATGTTCCAGTCGGGAAATCAGGAGCACCTGGCCTGAAACTGCTTGCTTGGACAATTAAATGTATTCAATTAAGTCAGGTAGTTTGGAGCATGATGTGCTAGAGCCAACGGTAACCAAATTCAGAAGTGTTAGACAGTTGCAATCGGCACAACTTAACTAACGTACCAGAGAAGCAAGATAAATCAAGTTCTGCTTATGTATCAAAAAACATTCTTAATTCAATCAGCTTTCACCTAAACATTATCTGAAATTCACCTCAGAGTAGGATATAGCTACCACCTTATATGACAACTATTCTTCTAACATATTATACATTTTAACAACCTGCTATGCAACGCATTCTGCCACTGGTGGTCACACCAGGAATGTGTGGTATTTTGTGTATTGCAATCTCTTCTACTTGTTGAATGTGTCTAAACGGTGGTAGAATAGACAACAAGATCCTGTGGACCAGATTAAAATCGATTGATAAATCTGCTTTTTCTTCGTGTTGTTTCTCCTAAATTCTTGGCTCTCCATATAAGCCAAGTTTAAAGTGATATGTACCAATGCAAACCAAAAAAAAAATCTGATGAATGTGCCACAGTGCAAAAGGAAGTATGTCCACAGAGGAATAGGTGTTAAATATTAACGGAAAGGATCTAACTTCAAATCAAATTAAACCATCACGTTCAACAAAACTTGGACCATGTTTATGGGAAAATAAACAAATCAGAATAAAAAATGCTTTCGGTAACAGACAAAATGGTGTAGTAATCCTCTCCGACTAAAAGTATCCTGACCAATCTACAGGAGCTCATTCCACAATAAACATGTCAAAACCAAGAGCATGCAGGCAGCTAACAGATCATTTTGAATTTCACTCTTAACAAAGCAAGAAAATGAGCAAAGAGTAACAGAACACAAAATAAAAATAAAAATCCAGGGAAGATACAAATCCAGGACATGAGAATATGGATTATAATATACATTAGATGCCATGTTCAATCGCACCATAAAATCATTGTGACGTGTACTTTAAGGCTGCTACTGTTGCCTGTACAATCTGAAACAGGACATTAGTAGTATCAACATAAGAGGGACGTCATGAAATTCCATCCAGGAATGCAGTGATTGAAGTCTTACCTGCCACATCAATCTATTATCCATATTTTCATCCACTTCATTGGGTATTCGCTTTTCTCCAGCAAATGGACCAAATTTTTCACCCTAACCAGAAAAACAATGAACAAATATCCTGGGATTATTACGAGTATGAAACTTTGACAAACAAACTTAACATAGAGTAAATTCATAAATGAAACTTTTGTTGGTTTACGGCTGTGACAATGAATGTACTCTCTCGAGCCGTGGAAGTGAGTAGGTAAAAGAAGCACTTAGAAAACACCTACTCGTAACTCCTATGGAAGTCATCTCAGTAGAGGCTGAAGAAAATGTCAGGTAAATACAAATTTTAGTTTATAAATTAATTCTCAATTACAATATTAAATTGTAATATTTATCTTAATTTAACTTTGTCGTAGAGACTTTTGTTGGAAAGAGTTCACATTAAAAGACTCAGTAATTCACTAAAATGTGTGCCCTGATGAGTTATAGTCAGGTAAATATACTTAAGGGGGGGATTTATAAAGGCAATAATAGGTGCTATACTAAGGGAAAGTGTTAAAGGCACCACAAGAAAATCACAGTGAGAAGACGCCGAACGTCCATAGGAAAGCATTGAGTAATGCTTTCCTATAGGCGGTTTGAATGCACGCGCGGCTCTTGTCACGCATGCGCATTCGGAGCTGAGAGGCGGATCGGATGGAGAGATCCCCAGTGCCAAGGGAGTCCGGCACTGGAGAAAGGTAAGTGCTTAAGACACACACACTCTCACGAACAGACACATACACACTAGCTAACAGACACACACTCAGTGACAGACATACATACACACTCACTCACTTACAAAACACACACTCACTAACAGACGTACACAAACTAACACACTCAGTAACAGACACACAGTAACACTCACTGACACACTCTAACACTTACACTCTAACACTAACACACACACGCACGTTTTTTGTTTTTTTAAATTAATCCCCCCAGCCTCCTTACCTGTGGGAGTGCTGAGGGGATTCTCTGGGGTCCAGTGGTGCTGCTGGGCTCCTGGGCTGCTGGTCACCGGGCAGGCTGGCCTGCGGGCGCGCGAGGGAGCACTCTTCCCTGTGTGCTTCCTCTTCAGCTCCCTCACGCGCCATGTACTGATGCCAGAGCCGGAAGATGACGTCATCTTCCGGCTCCGGTATCAGTGCGGTGCGCGAGGGAGCTGAAGAGGAAGCACACAGGGGAGAGTACTCCCTTGCGCGCCCACCAGCCAGCCAGCCTGCCTGCCGGGTGACACCAGGGCCAGCCTTGGGGGGCCCTGAGGTGGCCGGCTTCTGGGCCCCCCAGGAGAAGAGGCTGGCCACAGTGGCATACATACCGGGTCGCAGGGCAGCCGGGCCCCCTGGTGGGCCAGGCCTGGTCGCAGCCATGACCCCTGCGACCCTGGTATGTACGCTACTGCTCTGAACTGTAGTGGTTATGATGCTTTGAGTAACTCTTTCAAAAAGAGCAATCACCATGGAAACCAAAAGAACATATCTCAAAATTTAGCACTTTGCATCCACAGTAGCAACTATTTTGCCAAGTTAAACATTACTCATGGCATGCACATATACCAAGACACCAAGACATACTTACATAAAGACTGTGTATGTTTCCTACAAGAGCGCTGATAAAAAGAGATATGTATGGCTGTTTTCTAGCTTCCCACCCTTTATGTAACATGTTAGTATCCTGCTATTTAGGCAGAAATGTTATATCCATCCCTTGTGTGTACAGCTCTTGTTTGCAGTGCTCTTTGCCATCATTTATTTTTACTAATTCCAAGAAGTAATGCACTAGGGGTATACTAGACATATGCATTTGTTGCACTCTTACTTAACCCCTTAACCCCTTAAGGACACATGACATGTGTGACATGTCATTATTCCCTTTTATTCCAGAAGTTTGGTCCTTAAGGGGTTAAGGACCAAACTTCTGGAATAAAAGGGAATCATGACATGTCACACATGTCATGTGTCCTTAAGGGGTTAAACAAACCGATTAATTTGACAGCAAATCGATTTGTCCTGCATAGACACTCTTTGCATTTCATTTTTAAACTGATCAATCAGTTTAAAGAGACTCTATTGTCACCAAAGCAACGTTAGCTTAATGAAGCAGTTTTGACACTGCTCAATTCTCTGCCATTTGGAAGTTAAATCAAGTTTGTTTCTGTCCATAGCCTACCCTGGCTCTAGCTCACACAGCCTGCATGGAAAAAAATAATTTAATTTCCAATAGACAACTTACTTTAGAAGATTTTATCTCCTACTCTGTAAATTGAAATATAATCAGACACAAGAGCAGGACTGACACTTGGTGAGTGCAAAGAGCAAGATCGGCTAGGTGTGCAACGCTAGGCCCCACCAACTCACGTTATGTCCCACCTACTCTCGTTAGACGCTGCCCCCTCACAATTGGCACAGGGTGACAGAACTAAAAGGAAAAGGTTACCAGCTGACAAGCTATTTGAGGATCTATTATTTTGCTTTCAGTTTGGATAGCACAGTGAACTAATCAAAATACATGTTTAAGGGGTATCTTTTTTTTTTTTACATGTGCATGGAAAGCTAATGTCATCATTGTTGATAATTCGATTGAATACCAACTAAAATATCTTCTGTTTAACTGTTCAACCGGTGTCATAATTATAAAAGGACAGTAATGCTGTTAATGTATTATTGATATTAGCAACCTTCTTACTTAAATAAAGTGTACAAGTCAGATTTTGTAATTATATTGCTTATGGTGAACACTTGCATCATTATGACATATATTGCACTTTTTTATTTAGACACTTGTTTGCATGTCACTTTTATAGCTGGATTTTTTCTTAATTGATAAAATAGAACTTGATGTAGCACAAAAGTAACATATAAAATAAGAGGGATGCTCTGCTCCCATGTATCATTTTAGGGTACCACTTAAACACATGACAGGATGTAACATGGGCAAAGTACACATTTTATAAAAGTACAAATTAGGGACAAACAGTATATAGCCTTAGAGTGTAACTGTGTTAATCATCACAAACTGGATTTTCAGTTTTTACATTTGTATCTGCCCAGAAAAATGCCACAGTGCTGAATATGTCATGTACCCAGCAACACCATAGGCACTGACACATGAAAGTCCACAGGAATATATATGTCAGAGAACTGAAAGACAGGATGCCAATTATTTTAGTTCTACATTCTGTAGCTGTGCAATTATATAGATGGGATGAAAGGCCAAGCTTAGGTAAAGGTGCCTTTTATTCCAAAATAAATGGGCTAGACTATATATAGACATTACAGAAAACCAAGTATTTCAACCACCCTGCTGTGATATTCACAGCACAGCCAATGTCTCTGCTGCTACAATCTAACAGATACAGAAAGCTCTATTAATAGAGAGTCAGTCTGTTGCGCAAAGTGCTGAATATGGAGCAATCACCATGGCAACCAGTGAAGCATATCCTGATCCCTTTACATTTACTGCTTTGCCCTAGAACTGCTTGTAATAGATTGGGGAGAAAAATAACTGATTGTATTGTATGCAGCATAACTCACAGTTTCTCATCAGGTTACAATTGTAATTGTGCAATCTATGTATCTACTTTTTAATAGTAAAACATTGGCAAATACACGGTATCAGTTTTATGCTAGTACTGTTATAGTGCATTGTTTGGTAATGATATGTTACATTCCTCTGTTTCCATTGGTGAACAATGTAGCTTTCTCTGTAGCAAATATGGATCTATTATTGTAAACAGAGCACCTCCCAGTCACCCCAAAGATCCTGCATTGTGACTGCCCCCCTCTCCATTACAGCCCCTGTGTCTTCCTGCTAGTAAAGTGTGTAGACGTGGCATGTCCCCCACCCGGCTCCAAGCATTGCTCAGCTCTGACCACTTCTTTACATCCCTGCTCCCCCATATATTACATGGTCACCCCGGCTGCTGCTGCTGCTGCTGCTACTATGTAACCGGACCAACCTTTTTGACTCTCCTGCTGGTATAGAGCCCCATCCCGTCTTGGACTTTGGAAGACTTCAGGGAAAATCTGTCTGGCACGTACATGCCCAGCATGTTTATCATTTAAATGGCTTACACAGACTGCATGGGAAGGGTTCAGGGATGGCTGTGTGGAAGGGTTTGGTGGGGTATTTATTTTATAGTGCGGCAGGGTTTTTTAGATAGGGGCAGAGCAGACCCCATGTCCCTGATCTGTGTACTGCTAAAGTTGGTTCCCTGTAAATCTGTGTTACTGTGTGAGGAGGACAGGAGGGGGAGGAAGGTAGTGTAAATTCTGAAAGTCCTAAAAGGTCAATAAATCACAACTTCCTATCTCACCTGCACACAGCAAAAAGCAGGCTATCACTTTAATGTCCCCTGCAATCAGTAAAAGACAAGTCTGTTTTTTTTTCTAGGCATATAGTTATCAGTCTTCTCTACTTTATTATTTTGTAACTAAGAGGCAATAGGGGTAATTGTCCCCGGTCCCATAGATGCAAAATAGAGTGCATGGGGGGCGGATGGAACAGGGGGAATAGCCAAGGAGAGTGATTATGCTGTTTTAGGGGGAGTTCGAGTGGAGTTCGAGTCTTACACCAGTTGCAGCATGATTGGGGCAGGCTCAGTCACACACACCATTTCACTGATGTCTTCATTAACTGTTTCAGTCCCACAATAATCACCAAACATAATCAGCTTCATGAAACTGGAATGGGTAATATCTAGGGGTAATAATTAACATGACATATCTGAGACTGAAGGGGTTAATATATATACATTTTATTCACTATATTAAAGCCAGTTGTATTGTTTATGGTGCCAGGACTGCCCTGGCAGTGTGTCCAGTGTAATTTATCAACCATTTTAGAATGGTTTGACAACTAACCTGAGTCTGAGATGTCATATGAAGTAGTCATGTATTATCCCTTTCAGTATTCAGGTTATGGTAAATGACTGTGATTTATGTGGAACTGAAAGGATTGAGTACATTATATAATAATATTTGAGATGGGTAAATGGTTTATATACAGGAGATGATAACAGACTGCTAATTTTATATGCTTATAAAAAAATAATCTTGTTATGTATTAACTGTAAGGGGCATTAAAGGAACTGCCTGCTTTTACAAGAAGATATTGCCTGCAGGTGAGACAAGCAAGACAGATTATATTGAACTTTCAAGACTTTCAGCAAATACACTGAGCCTCCCTCCCCACACAGTCTCAGAGACGTTCCAAAAGGGGGTAGAGTGTTGATTCTATTGGCCAAAAGTTTGGCTCATCCCAAATCTATCCAGTGTTTGGAGCTCACAGGGTGAGCAGTATTTGGGTAAAGAACACTCCATGTTTCCTTACTTGTGGTCTGCGATTCACTGAGGCTAGTTGTGGTGTGTTTAATCATTCCCTTGTTGGGACAAAACCCAATTTAAATAGCTCTTTTCTGAAGTAATAAAAAATAATGCCATTCATTTGTGTGCTAATAGGGTGTGTGCAGGACTTGGCAAGAGCAGAATGACGCCTCTGGTTTGCAGCTCAGTCATAGGCTAGCTGACAGGTTTTTGACTAGGGGACAACTAATTCTTACTAGACCAGATGTAAATCTCCCTCCCACACCCTTCAAATCAAGATCCCCCCCCCCCCCCATGTTTGTATACTAATGGTATTATCTGAGTATATAGTGAGAGCTTCATCAATCAAGCATATGGAAGATGACTTTTGAAATATGTTGGAAATGTTACACATATCCATGGGCTGATACAGCACTTCTTGGGACTAGGAATTAACCCATTCATGACTGAGGGGTTTTGTGTTCATGTGCAATAACCACTGAAGGAAAAATCGTATAATCAGTTGGTTTAATCACAATTTCACTACTATCAACTGCACAAATGCATAGTATATATTATATGTTAACAATATTATAGGGAAATTATCTAAAAACTCCTTTATTTGTCCAATTGGGGAAATAGAATGCATTTAAATTGTCAGTCGAAAAGGTGCATTTAAAACCAAAATTTCACCTTTTGCATGTCGCTGATATGGGGTTGTTTTAAACAGAATTAGCTTAATTACATTTCTATTGAAAGTGCTTCATTTAATATTATGTCTATAGAGCTCAGGATAGCATTAGGGGAACTAGGCGTGCGCAGCCTATTGTATAAGGGTGTGCACCCTAAAGCACAAACACACATGCCGTATGTGTATATATATATATATATAAATACACACACACACACACACATATACCGCTGTGTGTGTAAGGGTGCTGTGTGTGTGTGTGTGAAGGTGCTGTGTGAGTGTGTGTGCGGGTGCTGTGTGTGTTTGCAGGCGCTGTGTGTGAGGTTGCTGTGTGTGCAAGGGCGCTGTGTGTGTAAGGGTGCTGTATGTGTGTGTGTGATGTTAGTGTGTTTGTATGTGTAAGGGTGCTGTTAGTGTGTGTGTGTGTGTAAGGGTGCTGTGTGTGATAGTGTGTGTATGTGTAAGGATGCTGTTAGTGTGTGTGGGAGGGTGCTGTGTGTGTAAGGGTGCTTTTAGTGTGAGTGCTGTGTGCATAAGAGTGCTGTTAGTGTGAGTGCTGTGTGTGTAAGGGTGATGTATGTGTGTGTGTGCTGTATGTTTGTGTGTATTGTGTGGGGGTGGGACGGCCGTTTAGTTAATATCCCCCCTCCCTTCTTACCTTTTGTAGGGAGGGGGGACCGTGCTGCTGCCATCCCGGGTGGTCCAGTGGTGAGTGAATCCTGCGGGGCTAGAGTTCACTCTCGCGAGATCTGAGCGTTGCTGCGGTAACTGTGGCAACGCTCCGACCTCACGAGAGGATCCCGGCGGAGCTGCTGGCACGAGCTCCCCGGGTCCTCTCCTGTCTCCCTCCCTGCCTGTGGGTCGGTGAGGGAGATCTTTGATCTCCCTCACCGGCCCATGGAGGGAGGCACATAGCGCGGGCCACGGGGATTAGGGCAGTGGTGTATCCTGGTTTTGTGCTGCCCTAGGCAGGACAAAACTCAGGCGCCCCTCTGCCCCCTCCCCCCCGCGACACCCCCACCCAACCCTTCCCCCCGTCCCGCCTTCTAAACACACACACACACAAATTCACTGACAGATGCGCATACACTAGCTAACATAGCTAACAGACACACACTCACTAGCAGACACACACACTCACTAGCAGACACACACACACTCACTAACAGACACACACACACTCACTGTCAGACACACACACTCTCTGTCAGACACACATACTCTCTGTCAGACACACACACTCTCTGTCAGACACACACTCTCTGATATATAATATATTATAATATAATATATAATATAATATATATAATATAATAATATATAATATATATAATATAATAATATAATATATAATATATATATAATATAATAATATATAATATATTTATTATTATATTATATATTATTATATTATATATTATTATATTATTATATTATATATTATTATATTGTATATATTATTATATTATATATTATTATATTATAATATTATATATATTATTATTATATTATATATATATTATATTATATATATTATATATTATATTATATATTATTATATTATACATATTATATATTATATATATTATATATTATATATATTATATATTATTTATATTATATATTATTATATTATATATATTATATATTATTATATTATATATATTATATATTATTATATTAAATATATTATATTATTATATATATTATATATTATTATATTATATATATTTAATAAATATAATATAATAATATATAATATAATATATATATAATATAATAATATTAATAATATATAATATATAATATAATAATATATAATATATATAATATATAATATATATAATATATAATAATATATAATATTAATAATATATAATATAAATAATATATAATATATATAATATAATAATATATAATATATAATATTAATAATATATAATATATAATATAATAATATAATATAATAATATATAATTAGTTTAACCTACCCCCCAGCCTCCTTACCTTTGGGAATGCTGGGGGGGGGGTTTCTTTATCTCCCTGGGGTCTAGTGGGGCTGCCGGTCGGGCTGCTGGGCTGGTTGCTGGGCGGGCAGCTGGCGAGGGAGCTCTTCCTCTGAGCTCTCTGCTCAGCTCCCTCGCGCGCCGCAGAGTGAGGCTGGGAGCCGGAAGATGACGTCATATTCCGACTCCCAGCCTCACTCTGCGGTGCGCGAGGGAGCTGAGCAGATCGCTCAGAGGAAGAGCTGCCTCGCTAGCCGCCCGCCCAGCCCATCAGCCCGACCGGCAGCCTTGTTAGCCGCAAGGCTAACAAGGCACTTGCCCTGGGCATTTGGGGGCGGCGTTTTTTGCCGCCCCCTGGAAAATGCCGCCCAAGGCAAATGCCTTGTTTGCCTTGCGGCTAAAACGCACCTGGATTAGGGTGTACTTAGGCACACCGGGTACACCCTGTGCGCACGCCTATGGGAACTAGGGACAAACGTACAGCATTGTTTACTAAAGTCTAAATGGTGAAAAGCCATTAGACTACATATGGGATGGGACCATTTGGGCTGCAAAATTTAGACATTTTTCATACTATTTAACAATGTCTGGATTTTGCAATTCAGGCCCAAAACGATTTCAGCCAGGCCGGGATTAAAAAAAAAAAAAAAAATCCTAACTGTTTGCCCACTGGTAGCATTAGCAGCTGGCAGGCAAATAGATAAAAACCCTTGGTAGCATGAGCAGGGCCGCCACCAGAACTTTTGGGCCCCCTAACTCAGCTCAGGGTCTGGGCCTCCTGGGGTCCGCCTCCAAATATGCCCACTGGGTCAGTGGCGGATCCAGAGCCTGATCTCGGGAGGGGCACTTGTAGAAAATTTAACTAAATAATACAGACACAATAACCACTACAGCTTAGTGTAGCGGTTATGATGCCAATAGTGTCGGGACCCCCTCCCAGAGTAAGTAGTCAAACCGTTTAAGAACAGTTTGACAACTTGCCTGAGGTCTGCTGGGAAATGGGGCTGTCATAGGGCATAGGAGCAGTGGTGTGTGTGAGTGGTGAAATGTGTGAGGGGTGCAGTGTGTGTGTGTGAGGGGGACAGTGTGTGAAGGTTGCAGTGTGTGAGTGAGGGCGGCAGTGTATGTCAGGGGTGCAGTGTGTATGTTAGGGGGGCAGTGTATGTGTGTGTCAGTATGTGTGTATGGGGGGCAATGTGTGTATGGGGCAGTGTGTGTGTATAGGGGCAGTGTATGTGGGCAGTGTATGTGTGTATGGGGGCAGTGTCTGTGTATGAGGAGCAGTGTCTGTGTATGAGGGGCAGTATTTGTCTATGGGGGGCAGTGTGTGTGTATGAGGGGCAGTATGTGTGTATGGGGGCAGTATGTGTGTATAGGGGGCAGTGTGTGTGTATGGGGGGCAATGTGTGTGTATGTGGGGCAGTGTGTGTGTATGGGGGGCAGTGTGTGTGTATGAGGGGGCAGTGTGTGTGAATTGGGGAGCAGTATATGTGTGGGAGGGGCAATGTGTGTGTAGGGTGTGAGAGTGTGTTATAAGGCATGGGGGGCTTTTTTATAATATGCTTTTTTTTTTTTTTACATTTATTTAATTAAAATAAATATTAATTATGTCCCCCCTCCCTTCTTACCTTTACTGGGAGGAGGGGGGACATTTCTCCAGGGCTAGAGTTCACTCTCGCGAGATTTGGAGCGTTGCCGTGGTAACCGCGGCAACGCTCCAAGCTCGCAAGAGGAGGACACGGAGGAGCTGCAGGCTGAGCTCCCGGGTCCTCTCTCCCTCCCCCCGCCGGCTGCCAGCATAGTGCCTGCGGATCGGGGAGAGAGATCTCTGATATCCCCTCTGGTCCGCAGGCACATTGCAGGGCTAGCACCTGCATGTGCTGGCAGGGGAGAGGTAGACCGTCGGTTTTCTCAAGGGAGGGGGGGGGCATCCGCCACTGCACTGGCTCCAAATACCGCCCACAGGAATACACACACAGACACAAACACACACACTGATACAAAAGGACACAGATACATACTAACAGACACACATACTGAAACAGACATACACGCATACAGGCATACATACTGACACACACATACTGGGACATACACACAGGCATACATAGTGACAGACACATACTAACATACATACAGACACACATGCACGAGGACATAAATACACATACATACAGACACCGACATACATACATACACACACACATACATTCATACATGCAGACATACTGACAGACATACAGACACTGACATCCATACACACATACATTCAAAATGGCATACAGACATACACAGACATACATTCATAATGGCATACAGACATACTGACAGACATACATTCAGACTGACATACATGCATATATACAGACATACTGACAGACATACATGCATACAGACATCCATATACACAAACACACCGACATACGTTCATAATAATATGCAGACATACATTCATACTGACTTACAGACATACATATATACATATATAATGACATACAGACAGACCTGCATGCATACAGACAGACATACATTGTCTGCATGCATGTCAGACAGACAGACATACATAGACATACATATATACAGACAGACATACAGGCATACATACACAGACATACATACAGACAGACAGACATACAGACATACAGACAGCCATACACATACATACATGCATACAGACACACACATAGCTCATTTTCCAGCCACCCTCCTGTCTCTTACCTTTTCTTTGCAGGAGGGTTGCTGGGGATGATGGGAGTCGGCCCGGCTGCCTCTTCACTGCCTGGCTCTCCCTCTTCACTGGCGCGCCCGTGCTCCTCCTGACCACCTGACCACCTCCTGACCACGTGACCACCTCCTCCCAGCAGCACTTGCGGCTGCTTTTTTTTTTTTTTAAAGTGGCCCGGTCGCGCTATAACAACGGCCACAGCGCTGACCGGGCCCCTGAAGATATAGGGCCCATCGAGTGGCCCTAAGTGTGTGGGCCACCCAATGGGCCTCACATGTGGGGCCCGGGCGGCCGGGTCCCCCAGGGCCGCCGGGCCCGTGACAACCGTTATGGTTGTCACCCCCTGATGGCGGCCCTGAGCATGAGGGTTAAGTATGTGGCAGCTGGTCAACACTCACTAGCCAGTCACCACCTTCAATAGTTTAATAAATAAATAAATAAAGTCTACAGTGGTTAATAAGTCCCCCCATATTATTATTTTATTATTATTATTATTTTTTTATTATTATTATTATTTTATTATTTATATAGCACCATCAGATTCCGTAGCGCTGTACTATGAAAGGCTGGTAGGGGCATGTATAAATATCTACTAAATGTTTACAACTAGTAACTGGGCAGGCATTGCTGCCCAATTGCTAGAAGGCCCTCAACTCATGAGGATAGGGTCTGTGAAATAACAAGGGGGGCATAGCACCCCTTTGCCCCTATCATTGGCAATTGGGTGATGGACTTTAAAACAAGTAATGGGTGGTATACAGATAACAGTCCACTTGTCTGCCTCCACCACTGGCAGCGGATAGAGCTTATTTAATAAAATAAATGGAGGGGGCATTCTTATGTCCCCCCACCACCTATGGACAGCCGGTGGTGGTTATTATATTATAGTACCCTCAGCCCCCAGCCAATGGTGGTGGTTGGCGCCATAATAATAATATTTAGGAGGAAGGTCTAATGCCCCCCGACCCTTTGGCAGCAGTTTTTGGGCTCTAATATTAATAGTTGGGGCTGGGGGATATAATGTCCCTCCTAGTCCCCACACATTGACAGTGGGTGAGGATTCTAATTGATTAAACAAGGAGGTATGGGCATGTTATTGTCCACCCCTCCAAATAGTGGCACATCCACCCCCCAGGTGGCTATGTGTACATAATTCCCCTAGCCACCCCCCCATAGAAAATAAATACCACAACTTTAAACCTAATCATTTTGAGGGGGAGCCAATGAAACTAATAACTGTTTAAAAAAAAAAAAATACGTATACTTACAACCAGGGCCAAATGAAAATATATAATCCCGCAACACAACTTTGTAAAACAAAACAAGGTAGGTCACAAAACAAATATAAAACACCACGCAATGAAATTAATTCTTGTTTAACCCATGAGGGCTTTTTTTTTTTATTAGTTTTTTTTTTTATTTTACAGAGCTGCGTCATGCAATCTTGTATTTTAATTTAGTCTTTTTGGGGGCTGAAGATGAGAATGATTGAAAGAAAGAAGACATATGGTAAGTATACTTATTTTTTTCAATGTTTTATTGGCAGCTCTCACTCCCTCACTATAACCTAGTGATATTATTATAGTAATATGGAGGCTAATATGGAGGCTTTTAATTTATTTTTAACCTTTTTTTAAGTGTGTAGGCTGGCTACCAAGTGCAGGCCAGCCCACGCATGGTTAACCCTCATGGCTTCAGTGATTATTCAACTGCTAGCACTGCCAGCAGCCAGTTAGTACTTAAAGGGACACTATAGTCACCAGAACAACTACAGCTTATTGAATTTGTTCTGGTGTGTAGAATCATTACCTTCAGGCTTTTTGCTGTAAACACTGTCTTTTCAGAGAAAATAACTTCACTGGCCACTTCACTTCGCTGCTTAAAATGCATCCAAACATTCAGTGTCTCCACCCTCTGCATGCAGACAGTGAACTTTCCTGATAGAGATTAATTGATTCAATTCATCTCTATGAGGAGATGCTGATTGGCCAGGGCTGTGTTTGAATTGTGCTGGCTCTGCCCCTGATCTGCCTCCTAGTCGTTCTCAGCCAATCCTATGGGGAAGCACTGTGGATCAGGCTACCACTTCTGATGATGTCAGCAGACAGCTTGTTTTTTCTGAGGCAAACAGCATGCAGAGATTTTGCTATATTTATAGAGGCATGAGGGGCACAGGTGGGCTAGATGGTGGTTTTAACACTATAGGGTCAGGAATACATGTTTGTGTTCCTGACCCTATAATGATCCTTTCAAATTTGTGTTCACTTCCATGAAGCAAGTGAATGAGAATGCTTAGACTAGGCTGTAAACTAGGCCTTCCCTGACTCTCAACTACCATGATTAAAATTTACTGTGAGAGCGCTACATACAGGCCTCCCAAATGACCAGATTTCTTCTTCCTGTCCCACCGTTCCTACTTTGTTCCCCATTGTCCTGCATTTGGGGGCACCAGGGAATGGCCCCTAAACAGTCTAGGGGGAGCACATCAGGGCACTAGGTTCATGCAGAGACTGCAGAAACAGTGCTTATTGCTTGCACTGCCCTTAGTGGGCTGTCCCGGTTGATTAACAGCCTAAGCTTTGGGCCACCCCTCTTTGAGCCACACATTTCGCATCACTAGCCTGTCCTCTTTTATCCCGCCCTCTGGCATTCCACTTTACCAGACCTCAATGTAAGGGAGTATGTACAAGTGATATCAAGGGATAAAATGACGAGTTAGTGGTTGTAAACACTTTCCTGTCCTTTCTGTCCATGATCCTGGGATACACTGATCAACCATAACATTAAAGTCACTGACAGGTAAGGGGAATAATATTGATTATATCATTACAATGGCACTTGCCACATGGTGGGATATATTAGCAAGCAAGTGAGTAGTCAGTTTTTGAATTTCATGTGTTGGAGGCAGGAAAAATGGCCAAGCGAAAATTTTTGAATTACTTTAACAAAGGCCAAATAGTGACAGAGCATCTCAAAAACAGCAAGTTTTGTGGGGTGTTCCTGGTAGGCATTAGTTAGTACATAATAGTACATAATAATAGTGGTGCAAGGAAGAATAACTGGTAAACCAGCGTCAGGTTCATGATGGCCCAAGGCTCATTGATGTACATGGGGAGCCCATCTAGTCTGATAAAAGAAGAGCTACTGTAGCTCAAATTGCTGAAAAACATAATGCTGGCCATGATAGAAAGGTGCACTCTGACACACTGCAAAAATTGTTTAGGAATGGTTTGAGGAACATGACAAAGAGTTCAATGTGTTTCCTTGGCTTTCAAATTCTCCAGATCTCAATCTGATTGAACGTCTGTGGGATGTGCTGGAGCAATAAATCTGATCCTCAGAGGCCTCACCTTGCAACTTGCCTTAAAAGATCTGCTGCTAATGCCTTGGTGTCAGATACCACAGGACATGTTTAGAGGTCTTGTGAAGTCCATGCATCTACGCATCAGAGCTGTATTGGCAACGAGAACTGTATTGGCAACACGAGGGAGATCTACATGATATTAGGCAGGTGGTTTTAATGTTGTGGCTGATCTGTGTCATTATGCTGCTTTACTACTGAGGGTGCCAACCAACAGCCTCAGCACACTAGGCCTGGAATACATTGTACAGTGGGGTACTGTGGTTGCTGAGAGAGACAGTAACCATAATTGCATATCTTAGTTATAAAGAAGAGCATGCACTAATTGGACACTTTATTATACACATATTTCTAATAATAGATAGGACTTGGAATAGCCTGGTTTTGTGGAATTGATTCTATAAAGTACTGAGAAACATTTCTTAGAAATTATGTTCCGTGTTGACTTGCGTATTTAAAAGCAGCACATTAATTCTGCTAATCTCCCATTCCATCAAATGGATCATTGAGATGGTGATGATTAGGATGTATTATATGGCCTAATGTGTGCAAGAAAGTATTCCCTACACCAAGGTTTGGCACTCCAGATGTTGCGGATGTTTTGCCAGCATTATGGCTGTAAGAGCGTTATGCAAGATGAAGTCCACAATATCAGGAGTGATGTAAGTTACACACCCCTGCCTTACACCATTACTCCTCCAGCCTTAGCCACTTACAAAAGGCAGAATGGAAAGGCATTTTGCTACAGAAATCACTATTTGTTAGACCAAGCAACATTTTTCTAGTATAGTGGTGTCCACTGTAGCCATTGTGCCCAATTCTTAGCTGGCAGAGGTTAAACCCCTAGGGCTTTGGCTCTTCTAGCCTGTTCACCGCAAGGTTCTAGGTTGATTTAGAGATGCTTTTCTGCATAGTTCTGTTGTAATGTAGTAATGACACCCTCCTGTCTGAATCTGTATTGGAGAGTCATAATACAATTTGGTGAGATTCACCAAATACCGTATATACTCGAGTATAAGCCGCGTTTTTCAGCACATTTTTTGTGCTGAAAAACCCCAACTCGGCTTATACTCGAGTCAATGTCTCTATTATGGCAATTTACATTGCCATAATACAGACAATGGGGCTTTGTGCAGTTACTTACCTCTCCTGCAACTCCTGTCAGCTCCCTTCTCCTCCGCGCCGGTCCTTTCAGCACCTCTGTCAACACCCAGTGTAAGTCTCGCGAGAGCCGCGGGGTCATAGTGCGGCTCTCGCAAGACTTACAGTGTGAGCTGACAGAGGAGATGCACGGACCGGCGCGGAGGAGAAGGGAGCTGACAGGAGCTGGAGGAGAGGTAAGCGCTCGCTGCCAGCCCCCCTGCCCCCCACTGAACTGCCAATGCCACTGGACCACCAGGGAGTGAGAGCCCCACTCCCTGCCATGTATCAAGCAGGGAGGGGGGACGAAAAAAATAATAAAAATATTATTAATAATAATAACAATAAAATAAATAAATAATAATATTAATTAAAAAAATGAATATAACAAAAAACTATTACAAAAATAATAATAACAAAATATTAATAATAATAATAAAATAATAATAATAATAATAATAATAAAATAATAATTAAAACAAATTAATATAACAACAAAAACTATTAAAATAAAATAATAAAAAAATAATAAAAATGCCCACCCCCACCAAGGCTCTGCATCACACACTCAAACACTGCATTCATACACAGTGCACTCATACATACACACTGCATTCATACACACACTGCATCACACACACACCCACTGCACTTATACACACACACACTGCATTCATACACACTGCATCACACACACACACACTGCACTCATACACACACTGCACTCATACACACACGCACACTGCATTCACACACACTGCACTCATACACACACACTGTATTCATACACACTGCATCACACACACACACACACACACACACTGCACTCATACACACACTGCACTCATACACACACTGCATTCATACACACTGCACTCATACACACACTGCATTCTCATACACACACACTGCACTCATACACACACACTGCACTCATACACACACACTGTAAATAAATATTCAATTAATATAATTTTTTTAGGATCTAATTTTATTTAGAGATTTACCAGTAGCTGCTGCATTTCCCACCCTAGTCTTATACTCGAGTCAATAAGTTTTCCCAGTTTTTTGGGGTAAAATTAGGGGCCTCGGCTTATATTCGGGTCGGCTTATACTCGGGTATATACGGTATGTGGCTTTTTTGTTCACAGTTTTGATGTCTAGGTGTTCTATTTGACTCCGACCTCTCCTTCAAGCCTCATGTTCAATCTATCGCCAAATCCTGTCATTTCCATCTCAAAAACATTGTGCGCATCCGCCCCTACTTAACGCCAGATGCGACTAAGGTGTTGGTCCATTCCAAAGTAAATAAAACCACTTCTTACTGTGCAAGTTGCTGGGGAAATAAAAGCTTGAAGAGATTTTGAACATCAGTTGTCAAATTCTACTATCAGTTTCCCAAGGGATGATCTTTACATGATTTCTGGATTTCTTACATGTATTTGGGGACATACTGCATATATTTTATTCCTAAAATATATCCTTAGGTGTGTGAGAGAACTTTATCTGCTGGGTGCTTTACCTCACTTTTCTATTTATTTTTAATTGGGCAATTTAACCCCTTAAGGACACATGACATGTGTGACACGTCATGATTCCCTTTTATTCCAGACGTTTGGTCCTAAGGAAAATATTGAAAAAAGGCACAAAAAATAAAAAAAAATATGCTATGCTCTGCAAGCTGATGAGTACATATTTAGCCCAGCGACAGCCTATGTACTTTCCCCATCATTGTCGTTTTATCTGACTCCTAGTGCTGTTTTTACCTTGTTCTCCCTATATTTTCAACATCGTCTACACCCAGGATTTGAGGGTCAAATCAAAGTATTTTTTAATAAAAAAAAAATACAGAAGCTAGCTGAAATAATGATTTTAGAAATGAAGTACTGCTATCATATTTTATTAAGTATGGATTCAATTATAACTTCAAGGAAACACATTAAATCTGAAGAATAGCTGAATAATATTTAAGACTCCAAAGGATTTCAGGAGGAATTATGTGAATTACAGGATTGTATCAAATGTCACAAAATTACATAAGGCAGGAGACACACAATCATTTGAGCTATACTTTCAGAACATTGACATCTAGGTGAAATATTTTTCATTTATTTGGCAAAGGACAAATTAACTCATTCTTTATCAGAATTACGTGTTAGAATTCCCAGTGAATAATCGTATGTATATATATATATATATATATATATATATATATATATATATATATATGATGAACATTTTTGTTGCACACATGTGGCTTTTAATAGTAACTCAGGACCTATAATTTAAAATGAATTGAAAAAATGGTAATTGGGGGCACACCCAAAACATGCATTTCTAAGTAGTAAAAAAGAGTTTAGGCGCTCACTAGAAAACCAAAAGGTGTATAAGGCAGCAGTGAACCAGCAGGACTTCCCAATACCTGCTATATAGTGAACAGAAATGTGAAAATATGTGTTTACCACTTTTCCTATTTTCACATTTCTAAGTAGTGTTGCTGCTGTAAAGACCACAATCTATACAATATACAATTTTACATTTTACAAGGCTACTTAAAATCATCTATCTTAGCAAACAAATATCAGAAATCAGTTATACCATATGGCCAAATTATGTTAAAACCACCACTATGTCACAGTACCCCAATATGGGTGGGTCCTACACTCATTTTATCACGGGAGATGTACATGCTAGCTTGAAATACTTACAGTTTAAACTGCTTCCCGAGATTTACAGCTTAATATAGTTTAATACTCACAGCTTAAATTGCATCCTTAATTTATGCTTTGATGTTGTCACCTTTATACAAAATACAGATTATGGAACAGTGCACATGCAAAAATACAGTTTTAAATGGTACAAGGCTATTTAAATTCACCTATTAGCAAATAAATATGGGGGTTCAGTTCCACTATATTTTCATATCATGTGAAGCCACTAATTTCCCAATGGGTAATTCCCACGTGGGAGACACATTAAATTGTGGTAGTGCTAAATGAACTAATTGTATTTAATTAATAACATAGATGTGATAAAGAGTGGTGGAGGGAGACAATTAGAAACAAAAATAAAATGATCATAAAAGAGTATTGGCTGAGATGAGCCCTGCACTAGTATGGTTCAGCTCCTTACCTGATTATCTACCTGAGTCACCACACAGGTAGACGACAAGGTAAGGAGCTGGTTTCTTTTCAACTTGTTTATTTTCACCTTTTTTTTTTGTATTATCTTTCTCATTGATCACATATGTTTTCATAGCAGTCGCTAGTCACCTCATCTGCTGTCTTCCTCAAGGGCCTCACTGGAGGTTAGCTCAGGAGTGTAAGGCAAAGGGAGTATGTAGCTACATAGGCAGTCTTAGCAATGTGTGCTACCTGCATCTTCACCTACCTTATCTGCCTAGTCTAGTCTAACTATGCCTCTATGACTACTACTACCTCTGTTATTGCTGATTGAGATGCTTTTATCCATCAGAATGTTATGAGAATATTATTATTGTATGTCATGCTGATATATCCTGATTCATCATAATATTCTACGTCTTGTACGAACATCTCAATAAAACACAGATTTACAAAAATGATTTTAAAAAAATCATCATAAAATAATGTGCATTTAGAAAACAAAAAGGCATCTATAAAAACGTGTGTAAACATTAAACATAGAGAACATAGTAGAGGACTGGGAAAAAGAAAAAAAAAGAGAGAAAAGGGAACGAAGTCTCAGTGGCTTACATGTTCCAAACTTGCCCCATTGCAGTATATAATGAATGCGGTGGCGAGGCTCATCTTCCTGTCCGCCTCCACCGCTCACACCTCCCTCCTTTGTCAGTCCCTACATTGGCTTCATGTACGAGATAGGGCTCAATTTAAGATCCTGATACATTCTTACAAATCTCTACACAATGCTGCTCCAAACTACTTATCCTCACTTTTATACAAATATGTCCTTGTCTAGGGCTGCACTGTTCCTTTCCCTCTCTGTTAGACTTTCACCCAATCTCCACTCCTTCAAAAAATCTTTGAAAACTTACTTTTTTAGGAAAGCGTATCAATTAAACTGTGAACAGCTTTCCCTCCCCGCACCCTGATTCATCTCCTAAAACTGTCATAAAAAAACAAAACACTAAGCCCTCAATTATTACTATCCTAGCAACCTTCTTTTCTACCCTACCCTTAGCTTTTGTGTGACTATACCCCACTTCCTCTAGCATGTAAGCTCATTGAGCAGGGCCCTCAATCCTTCTGTTCCTGTGTGTCCAAGTTGTCTGATTACGAATACATGTCTGTTAGTCCACCCATTGTACAGCGCTACAGAATTTGTCGGCGCTTTATTAATATTAATAATAATAAGTCATAATGTGACAATCATTTACCTTGGAATCAGAAATAAAGATAAGTTTTTTTTCCATTATATTCATGTATCATCTTAATTTCATAACCATCCACAGAGGCATTTAGTCATAAGGCTAGGCACTCCATTAGTCCATATCTCCCCCATACACTACAGCCACTACCCCCCACATACTGCTGCCCCTATGCCCCATATATGATGTCCACCATCCCTAACCCATACAATACAGTCATAAACTACCTCACATACACTACAGAAATCAATCCCCACACAAAGAAACTCTACAAGCCCGCAAACAGACCCACAACCCGACAAGCAGCCTCTCTCCACATGCAAACCCAGACTTGCAGCTCCACAGGCATAATCCTGAAATGCAGCGACCTCTCCACACACCAAATCATACAGGCTTACAAAGCTAGTCTATCATACACACAACACCACACGCAGCTACCAAGCTCATATAATTCACAACCAGCTTCCCTATAAACACACACACACACATATATAGCACTGTCCTTTTTTTGTCCTCAGTTATTACACTTATGGGGAGACCAAAGACATGACATCAGCAAACACAGAACAGGCATGTCATTAAATTTGTTTTCACTGTTCTTTACAAACACAGGGCATTTTCCTTTTTGCCAGAACTCTTCAGCAAGGCCCAGTGCATGAACTGCCCTGGAGTGGCATCAAACTGACATGCCCAGCTAGGCAAATTGATGACAACAAAACACACACCTCTCTGGCCCCGCCCTCACTTCCTCCTCCTCCCACGCTGGGCTGTTTGCTGTTTTTGCCTTTAAATGCCCAGGCTACAATTTTATCCCAGTCTGGCCAAGGGCAATGGGGTCCCTTTGACAATGGAAGAGGCAGCATCATAGTTTTTGCTTAATTTACTTTGCTATAGAAATATTACATTTGGATTACTAATTTTAAAGTCAAAGCCATATGTTGAGTTTCAAAAATGAACCAATGCACTAGACTGCTAAAGAGCTGCAAATTAGCATCACAAATCTGATGTCGAAATGCAAAGTTAAATCAATCTTTTATCTTCTTCTTATTATGTACTGATCAGAAAATACACCTGAAAAGAGTTATTGATTTTTCCTAGGTTGGAGTAAAAAACAATATTACTATACTACAGCAATAACGTGATTTTTTCCTTCATTAGTCACAGGCCAAGTCCACAAGGCTGGAAATACTAGAAATGAATTGACCCTGAGACCATCTCAACATTAACTCTAATACAGCCCTTCATCAATATTTTACAACGTTCATAAAATCGATATTTTGTTAAATACTGACTGGTTTTCAGTTTCAGCGATGTAAAGGTAGGACCTTTAGCTATGATATAAAAGTAAAACTATCAGTAAAGGAAAGGTTTATTTGTCATCAAAGCAGTGTAGCGCATAGAACAGATTACAGCGGGTTTATTCACTAACAGTAGATTTAGAAATTAGGCTTAAATAAATTGAAAAAAATCCATGTTGACTAAATTGTAATATTTTTCCAACTCGCCAAATTTGGTGAATAAAAGTTAGGTTGCTATATGTTTCTCAAACCATCACACCTCTTCGTTTAATGAATAGACCATCCGGTGTGATTGAGGACATTTAACCCTTCATCTTTAAACTATGAGATGGAAATACTGTAGGACGGAAACAAACTGATAATTGGGTTTAGTGAAATAATATGGAGTCTTTTTTGATCTATATAAGATAAAATTACATAGTAAATAACTTTGATTTGATGAAATAAGAATAATTTACACTTTATGTTTATACTTTTATAACTTAACTAGTTAGTTATACCATTTCAGTTTTGAAGACAATATTTCCCTTTTATGGGCATTTCATATTGTGACAGCTGAAATAACAGGATTAGTTGCCAGAAGAAGAGAGGGTAAGGGTTTTAGAACAGAACAGTTCATAGTTAACGTAGATCATTTACTGGGAGCGCACAAGTACCAACAAAAAGAAACAATGTTTGTATTAATAACATATTTCCATTTCCATTGACTTGAGGGCCGTTTTTTGAACCATGTGTTTCCCATTCCAAACACCATGTGCTCACAGGCCATTCATCTACTACCTGATTTGTAGTTTAAAATCACGGCACTCCTGTAGTAAGCTCAAAACCATATTTTGTTAATCCATATTCCCAAGTATAGAAATGACAGTTAAACACTAATAATACTAGTATTATATGATCACAAAAAGAAAAAGACTTAATATTCTGTAGGCAGCAGTAAAGGCACATTTCTAACATTCAAGGGAACCTTGAATGTTACTGCTTGCAGATGAAGCTATGCTGCACTGTATGAACACTGGGGGAAAAAGCCCACACCCGCATTTTAAAAATAGAAAGAGAAAAGAAAGTGTATTCATTTTATATTTGGCTTAAAATATGGGCACCCAGACCACTTCAGTTCAATGAAGTGGTCTGGGTGCCAGATCCCCTTGTTTTATCCCTGCAGCTGAAAACATAGCAGTTATTATAGAAACTGCTATGTTTACACTGCAGGGTTAATCCAGCCTCTAGTGGCTGTCTCCCTGACAGCCACTAGAGGCGCTTCCACGATTTACACGGGGTAAATCGCACTTATTTGACGCTGGACGTCCTCACGGACCTCCAGCGTCAAAAAAGATCCGCATAGGAAAGCATTAAGAAATGCTTTCCTATGGGCGGGTTTGAATGCGCACGCACCTTTGGCCGCGCATGCGCCTTCGGCTCCACTCGGGAGCTGATGTTGATGGAGGAGGAGAGGCCACCAGTGTCGAGGAAGCCCGGCTCTGGATTAAGGTAAGCAAATAAATGGTTAATTAACCATTTATTTGCAGCTGAATGGGGCCCTTTAGTCACTGTTTAGGTGACTAGGGCTCTATAGCGTTAGGAATACATATTTGTATGGTATTAGTTCCAATAAATGTGTTTACAAAGACATGTAACTGTGATTAGCTTGTGTTTTTTTTCTTTTAGGATTTTGCCTTCTCCTCCAACTTTTTTTCATATGGCTGGCCAGAACAACCGACACAATAGAGTGGGTATATGGTCTTTGTTAATTGAACGCCATATTTAATTCATTTACACCCCCCCAAACACGCACACATATGGTGAAGCACAAACTAGAAAACTTGGCAAGGCCACTTATTCAAACAGTACACTCAGTGGCGTACACAAAATCCATGGGGTCCTGGTGCGAAACTGATCCATGGCCCCCCCCTCACCTCTCCTCTAGGTATTACCAGTACGTATGCAGTGGCGTACATACCGCGGTCGCAGTGGGAACTCCCATCAGGCTTGGCCCCCACTGGACCCCAGGGAAAGTCACAAAAGATAGGAAACAGGAAACATTTTGTTTATGTATGTGTGTGTGTTTGTGTCTCTGTATATGTGTGTGTCTGTGTCTCTGTATGTATGTGTGTCTGTGTCTTTGTATGTGTGTGTGTCTCTGTGTGTCTCTGTGTGTCTGTGTGTGTCTCTGTGTGTGTCTCTGTATGTGTCTCTGTCTCTGTATGTATGTGTGTGTCTCTGTCTCTGTATGTGTGTGTATGTCTGTGTCTGTGTGTATGTATGAGTCTGTGTGTGTCTGTCTGTATGTATGTGTGTGTCTCTATGTGTGTATGTATGTGTCTGTCGGTGGTGTGTGTGTTTCTGTGTGTATGTGTGTGTGTCTGTGTGTATGTGTCGGAGGGGGCCCATGGATCAGGGGAGAGAGGGGCGGGAAGGGGGGGATGCAATGAAGGGGGGCCCACGGATCGGTTTTGCACCGGGGCCCCATGGATTGTGTGTACGCCACTGTACATAGGGCTCAATGTGAAGCCCAGGATGGGGAAACACACCTACCATCAGGTGAGGCAAAATCAGATACAGGCCACAGTCAAGGAATACAGAAGAAGTAATAAAAGGCTTAGGGATACAACAAATCAGAGTAGTCAAAACAAAGCTGGGTCAATACCAATAAATAAAATACAAAATAACTAATGTACTCTTGGATAACAAGAACCATGAAAGGGTACAGGTAAAACACAACCATGGATATATATATATGCCTTACACTTTGATGCCTTACACTTTGTTGTAAATTTTTTGCCACATTAAAAAACACGGAAAAGAAGTCCTTTTGAGTGCTCCTATTAATCTATGATTATATATATATATTTGTGGTCGGTTAATAACGTATAGTGAAGTACCTTGTGATTGGAATTAAGTCGGTGTGGTGTGCCGGAACCGACGTAGAGGGTAGGCCTGAAAAAGAGGGCCCCCCTGAATGAATTGTATAAGAGGGAGAGGTGGGTGGGGTGAACAGCGTGCGTACGGCAGGTAGGAAGGGGGGGAGTAGCGTTTATATGGAACGCTTAACTCCTCCCACAAATACAGGCCTTACGGCCTTAAAACTTGTGGTCGGTTAATAACGTATAGTGAAGTACCTTGTGATTGGAATTAAGTCGGTGTGGTGTGCCGGAACCGACGTAGAGGGTAGGCCTGAAAAAGAGGGCAAAAGGAAATGCCAGAAAAACACTCATAGCACTATATAAAATCCATGTCTTGCTACTCCTGCGTTGGGAATGTTCCTGTATAATATATAGCCGATTCCTAGTGCCTCTAATGTTTGTTCCGGCGTACTGCTACTGGATGTCGTTCTTATAGAATGGATGTGAAAATAGCAGCCAGTGTTCCTACTTACTCTAATGACGGAATGTGAATGTAGAATCGTATTTAGAAGTAGATAGGGAGTGATTAGTAGGTCAAGTGTCTCGATTGTCTGGTTCGAACGTTGACGTGACGCGGTGTAGTGTTTGTACCTTCTTAAATTTTCCTTGGGGAGACATGACTTACCTGTCTGATTAGTTGTGATCGTGGAGTTGTAGGGTTCCCGAACCCTTGTATGGTTGCTGGCACATAGATTTAAGACCTGGTTGTGTGGCGCGAATGCTGTTTTTTGGGAGTCTGATACTGCCCGGTATTCCCATCTGTGTACGTACGTTACTGTGAAGCGATAAACCAATTATCTTTGATATCTTGTGTAAAAAATGGGGTATGGTTTGAAAGGCTTGTCAGAAACGTGTATGTCAGTTCGGAATAGTGCGATCATGTACGTATGAAGGTCTGAATAAAAGGTGGCAAAAATGTAGAAAAGACTACAGGGTGATCAGTATGCCTGTGGAAGTCCTGCTCCACTGATTCTTGGAAGAATGTCACGATTCTGTTATATGTATCTTAGAGCAAACGAATAATGTTCTAGATGATAACTTGTGTCGAGCCCCAACAGCCGAGTGACCGGAAGGGGATGCCAAAATGCAGATTATGCCTGAGAGATGTGAGTTGGGTGAGGTACGAGACTGAGCGACTCATGGATAGTCGGCCCTAATAGACACGAAAATGCTGCAATCCCTCGTCTGACGTTGCGTTTGTAGGACATCCTGAAAAAGAACATGACAACAACAATGAATTCAAACAACAACAATATGGTTAAGTAAAATAGAACTGGCTGGCTAACTAGTGCCGAAGCGAAAAGCTCACTACCCCGTGACAAGTGAGGCCCTGCTAGTAGCCAAGCGGCTGGTGAGAGGCTCTACCTATGATTTGGGCGTGGGGCTCGAGCCACTAGCGTGGTGGCGGGGTGGTGGCCTCTCGGTGACAGTAAAGATCCAAAAACGTGTGGCCGTGTCAGGTGAGGCCCTAACTATAAACCCGATAGGTGGGTGAATGCGAGGCACTAACTATGATTTGGGCCGAGGGGCGAAAATCTCTGTGTTGAGATTGGGGAGTTGGCCTCGCGGGACCAGCTACGGTGTACAGCTAAAGCCAGCTCCTAACCCTAGATAGCCAGTTCTCTGACCCTAGACGGGGGCTTGATAAGGGGGTAACGTAACGTGCTTGGAAACCCAAGTTGTAGTAAATGATAGATACCCGGATATTCCCAGATAGAGACAGAGGAAACGAAGGGAGAGAAAGGAGGAAGAAAGAAGAAGGAACTGAAGTCGAGGGAAGGAAAATAATGTGCAGTATAGTGAAGTACTATGAAGATATAGCTGATAGTGCAGTATCGATAGACCCTGAGGGTGCTGAAGATTCTCATGATGGTTACTATATAAACCTGAAAGGAGATGAAATGAAGGCGTTGTGCCAAGAAAACGTCGTAGCAGCTGACGGAGAGAGGAGGGTGAAATTAGCAAGGTAGTGAGTAACAAAACGATTGTTACGGGTAGTGAGTACGAATGAAGAGTTGTGGAGTGGAGCCGTGGCCTGACGAGGCAAGGCAGGAATCAAGCCCCCGTACCCCAAACATGTAACGTGGCCTAGTAGAGGCAGTTGTTAGGAAACACAATGAAACCAAACCTGATAGAAACAGGTGATAATCGTTTAACAAAGGCCAATTGTGTAACAATTGTAGGAAATGTGAACGAAAACACATTTATACCAGATAAAAACAGGCGGCAATAGTGGACCAGTAATTGTCTACTGCTAGCAGATGACAAAATGAAACAAATAGTAACTGTGATTGTCGGTTCGATACCTCATCGTGTAACAACGTGGCCTTGTCGAGGCAGTTGTTTGAAGTGTGGATGAAACAAAATTGTACCTGATAGAAATAGGCGATAATAGCGATAATAGCGACCTAGTGACTGTCTAATGGTAACAAATGACAGTATGCAACATTAATAGAAATCAGCGGGGAATGTCAAATGGCGGTTACGCCTGAACCTGAGGTAATTCGATGCATGTATAACAGGAGTTGCGTAAGTGTAAGCGTAATCTGGGAGATAAAACAAATCTAACATATACACAGTGTTTAGTTAGTTAGATTAACTTGACCCAATAAAACAGTACATGCATAGCGTCAGGCATTTAGTGGTATTACGTGGGATGCACCAATAGAAGAAACACCATTAACAACCTGAAAACAGGACGGTAGAGAAGCTACACATTATACAGAATAAAACAGCAAATACCATCAACCACTAGGTGGAGATACCAGCCGAATGACTAGGACTTTGCACTGATACATTAAAACATAATGGAAAGTATGCCAAACCTCCAATTTAGAAATATTGCGCTGATATACGAAAAACATTATGGAAAGTAGGAGTGAAAACTTACGTAGCCAATATGTCGTGCATGATATAATAAAATTACTGGCATCCCTTCCTTTACCCCCTCCGTAGAAAAGCATAGCCTCTATAACAACATGAGTCTGAACCCAAGTGGATTAATATATAAATAACCATAGCAAGATTAACGTTTGGACCGGAAATTAATGAGTCCGTGAAGGGGTGAGGGGGGGGGTGTAGGACCCCGACCCCCCAGACGGGTGATTGAAAGTGACCGCCTAGGTGCTGGCGAGAGGGGAGCGTGGGTGGTCCCTGGTAAGATTTATGTGACTACCAAGTAGCAACGAAATTCATAAAATACAACCTAACCTTTTAGCATAGATTAAGTTGACAAGACTGTTGTCCCAACCAAATGCTGCAATAAGTAAACAGCTTATTCACTAGAACCGCCAAAATGGTAGATAGAGAAACAAGTGAAATACAGCAGTTAACTGTATTATTTAAGTTAAATACGTGGCTTAGTATCTCATCTGTAGTCAGAGATTGACTATTTTAGCCTGAATTTTTTACGTCTGATCAAGTCACTGTTTAGGCAGTAACCCCCAAATTGAACTTGCATGAAAGGTGCTCTGCGAGCATCCTGTGCCCACACTCTCCTAAAATCCTGATGAGTTTGTAAACAGTCTGTTTATATAGTGTATTGATGCTGCACTGAGTGTATAGATGGAGCTGCATCAGTATAAGGAACTTGCAACAGAATTATTCATTGAAGAACAGTGATGTAATGGTATTTCACATTTATACATTCCTCTAACAGCCTACATAAGGTATAGATGTAAGTGTAGTACAGTACAGCAGAGTTTTAAGTCAGGGTTTGCACAATGGTAATTTTTTAAAATGCGAACGGCGGGAATAGCCCGAAGGTGGCTATACCCGCCGGTACCTGGACTTCAGCTGGAAGCGTTTCGGCAGAGTTTCCCCGAACGGAGGGGGGAGCTCTGAACCGGCGGGACGTGTGGCCGGAAACCGGAAGTGCGGGGTCATCGAGGAGGACCAGTGAAACCGGAAGTTCGGCTGTCACGAAAGCGAGGTGAACAGCGTGCGTACGGCAGGTAGGAAGGGGGGGAGTAGCGTTTATATGGAACGCTTAACTCCTCCCACAAATACAGGCCTTACGGCCTTAAAACATATATATATATATATATATATATATATATATATAGTGTTAAATGGAATGCAATAGGTCATTTCTGCAATGGCAAAAGGTACATGATGGGTGTCGCCAAAATGATGCAAATAAGAATGTACCCTGAAAATGATGCAAGTGGGTGTCGATGTAAAAGGTGCAGCATCATGTATTACAATTGACTACTAAAATACGGTACATCAATGCAAGGTAGAGAAATGCTGGAATGATGCATGGCGTCAATGCAAGGCAAAGGAACAGTGTGAAGATTGGCATGCACAGGAGACTCACTATTCGCAGGTATATACAGATATCTTGCCGATATCAAAAATGGAGCCAGGATAATTAACCCTTATAACATTGGACTTTTAGCAACCGGATGTTGGGTCATACTCTGTAAGCACTGCGCGGATACCTCATCTGGATTTGATATGAAGATGTTGGTTCTGAAGAAAACTAGAAGAGTGCAAGAAGGACTTTATGGGCTCTCTTTAAATGGTATTAATACGTTTGGTGCGAAAGATGGTTATAAGTAAGGCACACTTGTTTGGCTGCAGGCAGTTGGAAGAAAACAGCTGGGTCAAAACACGTCTGCATAATTTCTTTGTTGCAAGCATACAGTGGTAATATTTTTCTTTGCGTATTTCTATTCACCAGTTATATGTTTTGCCACATCTTAACCCCTTAAGGACACATGACGGAAATATTCCGTCATGATTCCCTTTTATTCCAGAAGTTGTGTCCTTAAGGGGTGAAGGTGAAAATAACATCTGATATATTTTATATCCTGAATCTTTGTCATTTGCAAGTAGAATATACACTGATCAGCCACAACATTAAAACCAATAACGTGAAGTGAATAACATTAATTATTTTGTTACAATGGCACCTGTCAAGGGATGGGATTTATTAGGCAGCAAGTGAACAGTCGATTCTTGAACTTCATGTGTTGGAAGCAGGAAAAATGGGCAAGTGAAAAAATCTGAGTGACTTTGAGAAGGACCAAAAAGGGATAGCTAAATTACTGGGACAGAGCCCCAAAATGGCTGGGACAGAGCCTCAAAATGGCAAATCTTGTGCGGTGTTTCCAGTATGCAGTGGTTAGTACCTACCAAAAGGACAACTGGTGAACCAGCATCAAGGTCATGGGCTCCCAAGGCTTGTTGCTGCACTTTGAGAGCAAAGACTAGCCTATCTGGTCCGATCACACCGAAGAGCTACTGTAGCTCAAATTGCTGTAAACTGTTATGCTGGTCATGATATTTAAAGGTGTCAGAACACAGTGTATTGCTGTTTGCTGCATATGGGGCTGCATATGGGACTTTGCTCAGAGTTCACATGATGACCCCTGTCTGCTGCCAAAACCGCCTTCTATGGGGAGGAGTGCATCAGAACTGGACTATGGAGCAATGGAAGAAGGTTCCCTGGTCTTGTGAATCACATTTTGTTTAGTTCAGTTGGATGGCCAGATGCATGTGTGTTGTTTAACTGGGGAAGAGATGGTAACAGGATGCACCATGAGAAGAAGGCAGGCAGATGGAGGCAGTGTTATGCTGCAATGGGCAATGTTCTGTTGGGAAACCTTGGGTCCAGGGCCGGATTGGCCCACCGGGATACCGGGAATTTTCCCGGTGGGCCGCGGCACCTGGGGGCTGCTCTGAACAAGTATGTGCCACCGGGTGGCCGGTCCGGTGGCACATACTCTGAAGGGGCCGGTCGGCGGCCGCATTCCGCGCTGGAGCCGCCGGACCGGGTGGCAGCCTCGCCGGTCCGGCGGCACTGCTTTCACTAATGCAGACACGCTGGGGGCTGATGGAGGAGGGAGGAGCATGTCTCTGTACCATGCTCCCTCGCGGTTCCCACAATTCCCAGCACAGGAACCGTGAGGGAGCATGGTACAGAGACATGCTCCTCCCTCCTCCATCAGCCCCCAGCGTGTCTGCATTAGTGAAAGCAGTGCCGCCGGACCGGCGAGGCTGCCACCCGGTCCGGCGGCTCCAGCGCGGAATGCGGCCGGCCCCAGCCCCACTCAATCAGGTAAATGGGAGGGGAGGGGAGTGGAAGGGAAGGGAGGGGAGGGGGGAAATAAAGAGACACAAGGGGGGGGGGAATAAAGAGACACAAGGGGGGGGAATAAAGAGACACAAGGGGGGGGAAATAAAGAGACACAAGGGGGGGAAATAAAGAGACACAAGGGGGGGATAAAGAGACACAAGGGGGGGATAAAGAGACACAAGGACAAGGGGGGGAATAAAGAGACACAAGGGGGGGAATAAAGAGACACAAGGGGGGGGAATAAAGAGACACAAGGGGGGGGAATAAAGAGACACAAGGGGGGGAAATAAAGAGACACAAGGGGGGGAAATAAAGAGACACAAGGGGGGGATAAAGAGACACAAGGGGGGGAATAAAGAGACACAAGGGGGGGAATAAAGAGACACAAGGGGGGGAATAAAGAGACACAAGGGGGAGAAATAAAGAGACACAAGGGGGGGGAATAAAGAGACACAAGGGGGGGAATAAAGAGGCACAAGGGGGGGATAAAGAGACACAAGGGGGGGAATAAAGAGACTCAATGGGGGGGGGATAAAGAGACTCAAGGGGGGAATAAAGAGACACAAGGGGGGGATAAAGAGACACAAGGGGGAATAAAGAGACACAAGGGGAGGGGGGAAATAAAGAGACACAAGGGGAGGGGGGAAATAAAGAGACAAGGGGAGGGGGGAAATAAAGAGACACAAGGGGAGGGGGGAAATAGAGAGACACAAGGGGAGGGGGGAAATAAAGAGACACAAGGGGAGGAGGGGAATAAAGAGACAAGGGGGGGATAAAGAGACACAAGGGGAGGGGGGAAATAAAGAGACACAAGGGGGGAAATAGAGAGACACAAGGGGAGGGGGGAAATAAAGAGACACAAGGGGAGGAGGGGAATAAAGAGACAAGGGGGGGATAAAGAGACACAAGGGGAGGGGGGAAATAAAGAGACACAAGGGGGGGAATAAAGAGACACAAGGGGAGGGGGGGAAATAAAGAGACACAAGGGGAGGGGGGAAAATAAAGAGACACAAGGGGAGGGGGGGAAATAAAGAGACACAAGGGGAGGGGGGAAAATAAAGAGACACAAGGGGAGGGGGGAAATAAAGAGACACAAGGGGAGGGGGGAAATAAAGAGACACAAGGGGAAGGGGGAAATAAAGAGACACAAGGGGAGGGGGGACATAAAGAGACACAAGGGGAGGGGGCAAATAAAACAGAGGGGCACAGTGAAAGGATGGGGGAAAGAGACAGAGGGGGGATAGAGAGATGGTGGAGGGAGGAAAAAGAGACAGGGTGAGAGAGAGACAGAGAGGAAGAGAGATGTGAGGGAGAGAGAGACAAAGGGAAAGGGTGGAGCCAGCAGGGGAGGGAGAAAGGACCCGGGAGGTCAGCCTGCAGCTCCTCTGCGTCCTTCTCGCACGAGCACAAAGCATTGCCGCGGTTACCACGGCACTGCTCCGGCTCTCACAAGAGTGAACTCTAGCCCTGGAGCTATGGGCTAGAATTCACTCTCACCACGAGTTCCTGGTGGTCGCAGTGTTGAGAGTGAACTCTAGCCCCATAGACACACTGCCCCCACACACACACCATACACATTCACACACTGCCCCCCATACACACACTGCCCCCCACACACACACCATACACATTCACACATTGCCTCATACACACACACAGTGCCTCCATACACACTGCCCCCATGCACACACACACATTCACAGCCCCCCCATACAAACATTTCCCCACACACGCTACACATTCACACACTACACCCCCCACACACACATACACTGAACCTTTCACACACACTGCACCCCTCACACATTGTACCACTGCTCCTATACCCTACTACAGCCCCATATCCCAGCAAACCCCAGGTAAGTTGTCAAACTGTTCTTAAACGGTTTGAGTACTTACTCTGTGAGGGGGTCCCGGTGTTCTATCATTCTGCTATACCTGTCAGATTTCTATACCCTCGTCACTTCCGGGGAGGGGAAGCAGCTGGATCCTGTGCTGCACATGCGTGCTAGCACTCCTGCTACTCCTCCACAGCCAGGTCCTGGAAGGTAAGTAAAACTAGTTTTACACTTTCATTATAGTTAGTGCATTCACTAAGCTTAGGACATGGGACATTTAGGGGTAATGTTAGGGTTCAAATTAGAGTTAGGATTAGGGACTTGTTCACATTTAGTGATATTTCACAATAGGGGAATATCACTAAATAGGGATTTCTCACACTCTATTTTAACCCTTACCCCAAGGGTTAGGGTAAGAATAGAGAGTGAGAGAGGTTAGAAGCACTTACCTAACCCTAATTTGAACCCTCACTTAACCCTAAATGTCCCGTGTGCCTAAGCTTAGTGAATGCACTAACTATAATGAAAGTGTAACACTAGTTTTACTTACCTTCCAGGACCTGGCTGTGGAGGAGTAGCAGGAGTGCTAGCACGCATGTGCAGCACAGGATCCAGCTGCTTCCCCTCCCCGGAAGTGACGAGGGTATAGAAATCTGACGAGGTATAGCAGACTGATAGAACAATTATGTCTATTATATTTACACATATATTAATGTACATTTATATATGCATAATACACAGAGAAATGTCATTAATATGTACCATATGTAATGAGCAGATATTGGCCCAGTCTTGTTGCTAGGTAGGTGCACACTCCAGCACAATAACATATTTAAAAGTGAAGAGCGCACCCACAGGACTTCAAAGTAAACAAGATAACGTCAATTTTTTACAGTTGTGCCCAACATACATTCACCATTTCAGTCCCATTACCAAGCTTTCCTTAATATGTCATGGTAGTTGGACTGAAACATTGATTACATGCAAGGCACATCTGCTTAAAATAAATCAGCACTTTTGTTTATTTTGAACCATATGAGTCCTTTTTTTTACGTTGGAGTAATAATTTTTAATTTTAAGTTCTCTTTTCTAACTCTGTATCTGCACACTATGCTGGCGCGACGCATTATGGGGCTGGTAAAAAATTTTTTTCCAGGGCTGCTTTTAATGCCCAGTCCGGCCCTGCTTGGGTCCTGTCATCCCGACATTGCATTAGAACACAGCGATGCAGAAGACATCTCACTTATAATGTAGCACAATATGCTTTTACCTGCCTGTAAGTTTTTATACGCTACAATAAAAAAAACTGATTCCTTTAAAAAATATACTTTGCTTTTAAACAAGATGTTTTTAGCATTCAGTATAATTACATATATATATATATATAACTACCTAGTCCATATATATGTTGTAGAATTATTAGGCCTCATATAATAATTGTCTTTAGGCCTCATAAAATTGTCTTAAAGACTGCTTTGTGCTTTGTTAGAAGAAAGTGTGCGTCAGCGGAACCATAGATTCCTGTTGCTTGCATGTTGGTCTTAATAAAATGTGAAGTTACTAAAAGCCTTGAAAAGTTAACCTTGAAACTAACAGTGCCAAACTACTCAAAATGGCTGCCAAAGCACCCCTCCCATCGAGTGAACACCTCGTGCTAACAAGATGGTGCTGGAATCCGGAGGAGAACTTCATGACGACAGTAATGACATAAGATGGCACACCCAGTAGGGAGGGTGTGCAACCATATGAAAACCGCAGACTAATTGAATGCTCCTAGGTGGCCATCATTTCGTACATACAAACGCACGTGTTGAAAACAATGGACGGAGGCCATCTTGTCTCCCGAACGCGGCCAGCGGGACTTGGTCGTCGAGTGCCTGGAACTGTTTTGGGCATGGCACTCGCACGAACACCGATCTTTATGGAAGTCCCATACATACTATTTCCACATACGGTAGACGAACGGCGTTCGGGAGTTTCAAGCAGACGAACAAGAGGAGCATTCTGCATTAATCAGCTTTACTCCATCTATGGCGGTTTTCGTATGAATCCATCTGAACAGAGACCAGGTCTTGCCACCAAATCTATGAAACTCTTTGTCGGATTCAACCTTGTGGCAGACCGTTGTGGCAAACTTCCACACAGTGCCATTCGAAAACTACCAAATGAATTTACTTGAATTTTTGATATGTTACTCCCATCAAGCTCAGCTACCCAGGGATATGGTTTTGTGGGGGTTTTATACATGTAAATAGTATTTCTGAAAAATTTTGAAATTGTTAACTTTTTCTGTCCAGCAGATAATTGAGTTTAGTATGTTTCCAAAACTCAATTATGTCGCTGGCTCAGAGAAGGAGTTTGATGCTGTATAAATTGAATGCCCTTGCTTCCATTAAACCAGTCTTGTTCCAGCATTAAGCTTTGGCTTATGTGTGGATTATTATGCGATACCAGCAATATTTTACCCTGTGGATTACTGGCGATATTGTTTTATGGGGATAAGGGAATGACAGACGGTAACACATATTCAGACCGTCACAGTGCCTAAGTCTAATAAATTATGAATGAATGCGGCGGCGAGGCTCATCTTCCTGTCCGCCCGCACCTCCCACGCCTCACCCTTCTGTCAGTCCCTACATTGGCTTCCTGTAAGATATAGGGCTCAATTTAAAATTCTGGTTCTTGCTTTCAAATTTCTACATTATGCTGCTCCCACCTATTTATCCTGCCTAATACACAAGTATGTCCCGTCTAGGCCCTTGCGCTTTGCTGAAGACTTATGTCTATCTTCTGTCCATACTCCCACCTCTGATGCTCGCCTTCAAGACTTCTCGAGGGCTGCACCATTCCTGTGGAACTTACTTCCCTCCTCCGTTAGATGCTCACCCAGTCTCCACTCCTTCAAAAAATCATTAAAAACCCACATCTTTATAAAAGCGTACCAATTAAACTGTTAATAGCTCCCGGCTGATTCCTCTCTTGCAACTATCATTAGTCTAATACTACACTTACCTTTTATGTCACTTTACCCCACATTGAGCAGGGCCCTCAACCCCTCTGTTCCTGTGTGTCCAACTTGTCTGGTTACAACGATATGTTTGTTCGTCCACCCACTGTGAAGCGCTGAGAAATTTGTTGGTGCTATATGAATAATAATAATATTAATGTGTGGACTTAGAATCCTGCATCAGTTATTCTGGTAGTGTATGTAAGCAAGGTCCAATGCTCAGTCCCCAGCAATCCCTTGGTTATCAAATTCTGTTTTGTTGTACTTCTTTTATATTAAACGTGAGATGTGATAAGAAGCAGTGTGCATATATTTGTTTTATATGCAATGAGAAAGTAGGGTGCCAGAGTCGTGAAGTTATTTTTCTGCATTTGTCCATGAGGCAATCGTATGACATACTTTGGAGCAGCTACAAAGTAATATTATTTAATTTTTTCCATACTACTGGAGTCTTAAAAGAAAAGTTTAAAGACTCAAACAATAGAAAAGCAATGAAGATGATTTGGAGAGTAAAAGTGGTCAAGGGCAAAAAAACGTCCTCTATATTTTAGAGTATTATAAGACTTGAAGATATGTTTATTTGCTCTACTCAACAATAATTTATTTTTCTGTTTTCTGTAAAACTTCATCTATGTTAATGACAAATGTGACCGAATACAAATAATAAAGACATCCCAGGACCTTTTCTAGGTCAGCAGTGTGTAAAGGACGGAATGGCAAGATAAAAGATGTTCAATATGAGCAGGAGCCTACTCAGGAAACCAGGATCAACAGGTTTCCAACAACAATGGTAAATAGTACTCCACATTCATGGTCTGTACGTAGACTTTAAAGGCATCATACGAGCAGGAAACATGCAACTTCTTAGTGGGTCAACACAACACTGAAAACATAAGAAACAGATGTGTCATAAATAACGTTAAGATGTATGATTGATAGGTTTAAAGTTTATCTATGTCTTCACGGTTTAAATTTGAAAAGGGATGTGATTACTTAACACTAATAAAGATTGACAGATTTTTTTTTGTCGTGCTAATTGTGGACAACTATAAATAAATAAAAATCCTTGGAAGGCTTTACAACAATGTGTGATTACACTGAGTATATTAACTAGGAGCTGTCATGGAACAATGTTTAATTAAAATATACTTAAATAGATTTTTGCTCTCTGTATTTAATTTCCCCTGTAGACTGGAGTCATTTCACTCTTATTGTAAAAATAAGCTGTGTTCAACTCCCGTACCAAGTATATTTATTATTAATATTTATCACATGCCAGTATTTCTATAGTGTTATATAATTGTTAATTTTGTTTTTTTTTGTTATTGTTATGATAATTTCTGCAGCACCAACATATCCAGGAGTGCCCTACAATTTTACAGTGATAATGCAACAAACAAAATATTATCAGAAACAGAAAGAGCAGAATTTAATAGAATAAAAAAATAAGAAAAATTATAAAAAAAAACATTGAAAAAAAATATACAAGTATATATACATATGGTGGTTATCATGTACGTTTATTCAGGTAAGCATAAATTATCTGCACACATATACGCTTGTATGTACACAAGCTCTCATCTCTAGTGTCTAACGAGAGACAGTTGAATGGAGTTGTGCTACAGTTAGTATGGATCAGCTCAGCTCCATGCTTGTGCTGTAGAGATGTGGGGACCAAGATATGGTATTGAGCATCACTGAATTATGTATTGCTGCACAAACCAGTGCTTATTAAAACACAGCTCCCTGCAACAGCACCCACTGCCACTGGAAATAAGAACTACGCTTGTTTTCATATTTGCTTCTTAACCACCCAAAAAGTCGGGACAGTGCGGCCTACTTTTTATGTGTGGTCAATCAATGGGCTAAAATGCTTAATAATGTTTATTCAGTAATATTTATCAATAACTTGCTATGTGATTTAAATGATTTTAATAATTATTTAATGTATATATATATATTTTTTTTTGTAAATTTTTTGCTGTTTAATTAGCATACTGGCAACCTTATAATGCACCTTTGATTTATAAGATATTGGGATGACAACAAAGCTTCAAATTAGTTATTATATTAACATTCGACATAAGCTTATTTTTTAGTTTGACTACACATTCAAAAGTTATTCGGAACAACTACCTGAAGTTATAATCCGCAGACAGCTAAAGGTTGAATTAAGACCTTAATGTAACAGATATAGCGCTGCTCAACTTTTGCCCTGCTTTGTAGCAGATACAAAGACTACAAGGGAGACTTAAGACCCGGAACAAATCAGTGACATGACCTCAACACAAACCACATGTCAAAACTCTAATGCCGAATCTCTCTTCTTCAAAATAATACCAGACCTATCATCTACTTTCTTAAACAATTACTGTTGGCTTTTGTCACAACTTAAAACTTTTTTTTTTCTTTTGCATCATTAGAAGTTTTTTTTGGTTCTGACTTTTGTGTATGTTTACAAGAAGAATAACGGGGATCCTATCCTAGTGATTCATATTAAAGTATTACATTTAGGTAGGCTAGTGACGTGCAAAAGAAAATAATACAAAATATAACCTATACAGATTAAGTTGGCTATATCTTCATATTTAAAATAAATCGTGGTTTTGGAGTGCAATCTGCTCTAATTTGTTGTTCAAGTAAAGAAAATACATCTCAAATCTGAAAATATTAAACCCTAGAAAGCATTCACCCCAACATTCTGGGATTTAGAAATGTCTCAATCTCTTCAAATGTGGGGTTACTGACAAAACCTGGACTGCAGTTGTTCATTGAAGGCTGGGTTAGCAATTATTAAAAAAAAAATGGTATATGAGTAAATTCCCTATATAATAAAATATAGTCTCATTGTCTAGATCTTACCAGATGAATTTGCAAAAAGTGTCCATTCTATACAAATGGATTTAGAACAGTGGTAGATCAAACAACCTACCGGTAAGTTAGATCATATCCGTAGACATTAATCGTAAATATGATGCTGTGATGATATTTCAAACATATTGCATATGCCAAGGTAATGGTCTGTTACCTGTTTGAGCTGCTTGTTAACTCCAAACTATAATATTGAAATATATTATATTGTTGTACTCTCTTGTTGAATTCTCTTTCATTTACTAAATGTTTTGTTTACTCTTACATCATAGTAAATGGAACCTGCATTGTCATCTTGATAAAAAATCATACAGAAAAAAAAAGAGAAAGTAAATTGCAAGAAATGAATGTAAAACAAGATATCAGATTGATGCTTAGTAAAAAACTTATTAAACCTGTACAGTCATGATTAAGAATTGCTCATAATACGTCAACAGATCTGCATCTGTTTTATAACACAAGTTAGTTACATGTCACTGTGTCAGAGCCCACATTATCTCTAATGAGGAAGTTGAAAGCTCTAGCCTGTTTTTAATAATGGCAAGTTTATACTATCACACTCAGAAGCAGACTATATAAAGGATTACTTATACAGTTTTTAGGCAGAACACTAAACAGATACAGGTGAGTCACTGCTTTGATTGTCAAAAAAAATAAATGTTATACAGATAGCAAATTGGCTTTTGACCTGTCTTTCTCAGCTTTACACATCAGATTAAATTAGTTTTGTGACAATTTATATTCCTGTCACCAAAACCGGCTTAGTGCTATCAAAAATAGGCCACAAAACCATAAACATTACTGATTTAAAGTTAAGATACAAATCATTGAAATATATATATATATATATATATATATATATATATATATATATATATATATATATATATATATATATATATATATACATAGAAAAAGAAAGAAATCCAGGGTTGCACTCACGGTCTTAGAATGAAAAAACTTCTTTATTCCATAAAATGAGAGAGATCAACGTTTCGGTCCACGCATGGATTTCCTTCTTTCTCTATGTTTATCTACATCCCCATGGGGACTGGCACCCGGCAAGTACTACCAACTTTAATGTACATATGTGAGCGTGAGTGCATGGATCTATATATTTTTTGTATATATATATATATATATATATATATATATATATATATATCAACATTAACTCTATACACTACCAATTTTGTTGAACATTTTAAATCAATTGTATGAAATGTAACCCAAAATCTATATATGTGTAATTCTATTGGAACCCAATATACTAAACGGAAATGGCTTATTTTACAGTGATTGTACAAAATATGTAATCTGAATTTATTGAACAATATTAAATGCTTTTACAATGAAACAAAACATAATTAAATTAAAAACAAAAAATGCAATTCAAGCTTGTATTCACCGGATCTTAAGGTGTACCATGGAGAGAGAATCAACAATATAACATTATAGAAAACAGAGCAGAACAGTGATTACTTACCTACTGAATTTCCATACTGAACCAGATATTTCTGAACTAGATTTCCAATGATTCTCATACAGACCTTTCGTTGGCCAATCTGTATAGGAAATCTGGGTTAAAACATTTGAGTTGCCAAAGTTTGCTGCGCATTTGTTACAATAAAAAGAAAAACAAGATTCTAAAGATACAGTTTAAAAATACTAGTTGTGGGGCAAAGCCAACACATATGCTGTGCAAACACGTTTCTCTGGAGCTCCATGGCATATTACTGATTATACAATATTATATATATTTTTTTTTTTTTTTTTTTAACTCTTCCCTATCAACATTTTCTTTCCCCTGATGAACCCTGGAAGGACATGTGAAAGTGCTAGAAAATGAATAAATTTTGTACATTTAATGTATGTATCTCCATATACAATTTGGCGTGTATGTATTCAATATAAAGGTACTGCATATATTGATGTAAAAATATAAAACCTTTAATAAAAATCCTTTGAAAAGAAAATGAATAAAGCCTCTGCAGCCACAGTATCCAGAGATATCACTTACCTGATATCTTAGAAAGCTCCAAAAAGACTGCACCTAAAAATGGTAACTATGCCATCACATGACTCATCCTTCTCTGAGGATCCAGATCTTGATGCACTGGGTGGCATCCAAAACCATGGTGGTCTAATCCATTTATCCTCTTGAGAGATGAAAGTGGATACTAAGGCAAGCACCTATATCCATGCTGACCTCAATGCTATTTGGGAAGACATGGAAAGGAAACACTTCAACCACTACAGAAAGTGCACTACAGAAACTGGGGGTTTATATTGCTGCCTTAGATGAGAGAGGCAGAAGGCAGAACCTACGATTTAGGGGAATACCAGAAGAACTAGGGCCAGAGGTGCTCCCTCATTTTATATGCAAATTGTTTGCCTCTTATCCCTCTCCAACTCTAAAATCAACTGCTTCTAAAAAGTATTTCAAATTGCAAAAGCTCCAAGAGCTCCAGCCGAGACAGCTCTGGATGTACTAGTCAAGTTTCAATGAAAATAAGGAAAAGCTTATATTTGATAGCTGTGCAAAACTCAGGAGAGGTATCATGTAAAATTGTAGATTATACTAGCTTTAGTGTAACTATAATCTTAATTTTATTAATGACAGGAGGCGAATATTTGCTTCATATTTGCTTAAGTCTCTCTTTACTAGAACTCCACAGCAGCACATTAACAGAGAGATAAACACCAAAGACAAAAACATAAGGTATCTATATAAGGCTCCTCCTAAGCCACCATTTCCTCTTTCACGCTGCGACAACGTAACGTACACAACAAAGACAAAACTAAATAAAGAAAAATTTACAACGTAACAATGAATGCCATCTGGAAAAACTTCGGATAATGGATGAACTTGATCTTCATCCTGCCAAACAGCCGATTCTATGAACTGAAGTCGAACCATTAAACTGAAACGAAATAAACAGAGTCGAAAATACTGATTAGTGAATGAAATGTACTGATAAAACATAAATCCCACGATCCAGTACTGAGAGAATAAAGACCTGAAATCCATCACTAATGACCGTCAATACAATATAACATGCACTTCCCACAACATCACCCCAGACTACCAAACCTAGCTCAGATAATCAGACAAATCAACAGGAACACAATCAATGCAATCCATCCAAAACAAGGGGGGGGGGGGGGGTGAAACCAAACTGGGTGGGAAATATTCGCCTCCTGTCATTAATAAAATTAAGATTATAGTTACACTAAAGCTAGTATAATCTACAATTTTATAGCATGACAGGAGGCTTCATATTTGCTGTTTTAACGCTCCGACAGCAAAGCAAAAGAAACATAGCCCGACGGTCCAAAATAAACTGACGCAAAAAACTTCTCACGGGCCCGGACCGCCACATACAAAAACGTCCCGAGGAGAAACGCCCATCAAGGAACAACTTGGAAGCAGTAGCACCGCTAACCGAATGCACTCCAAGAGTAGCATTCACCCCTGCCAGTGTCAATAATCATCTCATCCATCGAGATTGGACAGGGGCGAAGGAACGGACGTCAGAAACACGTCTGAACGAAACCAGACACAACAAGAGGGCAAACACAGTAGAAAACTGGCGAAAGGAAAAAACAAGGAACTCCGGCCGAATCCCAAAGAAAAAACGCTAAAACCATACTTACCCCCCAGAGGGAAGAGTATTTAGACGCCGGAGGACGTGCCAGCCTCATCCCACGTAGAAATCTGCAGACCAGCGGGTCCTGACCGATGGGAAAAAACCTCCAAACGGAACACGTGCCACCTAAAGAAATGACTAATTACAAGAACCAGACGACACAACCGTCCCAAATCATCGAGGAGAGACAAGACACTCAGCAAGTTGGTCACGGGCCGGAAAAAGGGTTCAGCATCGTGTCCTAAGCACCAACGACACTATGAAATCCATGCCGAAAGGTAAACATATCCTCGTCCCGGGAGCTCAGGGAGAAGGTCCTTGGCCGATAGTGACGACGCCTTGACATACGAGGCACTCCCGAAAGAGTCCAAGAGGAGTATTCGAGAGGACGGTAAGAGAAGAGGATCCCGACAGGAAAAAAAAAAAAAAAACTCCGTGAACCCGACCGATCTCGCCATAGCGGGGTCAGCAACACTAAGGACACCCGTCGACCACAAACTAGAAGTAATACCCGGGGAAAAGAGGCGAACGGAGGAAACACCTATGCTTCCTGAGAAAACAACCGCATCTGTCGACGCGCGACCACCACCGCGCACGCTGGATCCGAGAGCCAACCAAAGCACGTCCGAATCCGATGGTCGTCCCGGAGGCGAATAGACCCACCAAGAACAAAAACCTAGCGACGTACGAGTACGATGAAGATGGGTCGAGCGAGCGCCCAGTCGCTGGTATCCTTCCAATGTCTGGAGAACCAATACGTTGTCGGATTTGACTCCCACGGCAGATAAAAGAAAATGTGATTGACTGGGAAAAAGCGTGATGTGGGAGTCTAAGAGGCTTGTAGTCGATTCCAGCACGAAA
The DNA here is from genome assembly GCF_036172605.1 of Pelobates fuscus. Lineage (NCBI taxonomy): Eukaryota > Metazoa > Chordata > Amphibia > Anura > Pelobatidae > Pelobates > Pelobates fuscus. The sequence continues at coordinate 129,812,195 of NC_086322.1, read as the reverse complement.
TCCGGGGTTGGTCCGAATAACGCCTTGCCATTCCATGCGGCCATGTGCAGAAGCCACCAGCGCAGTCCGGCCATCACGTTCGGGAACGGAGAAAACCATCCGGTCTGAGGAAGGTCACATGCATAGAACAGGGGTCTTCAGCCGTTGCATGGTCCTGTAATGTAGTGGGCCCGGGTATATTGCCTGTATCGAGGCTGAGAGGAGGTCCACCACGCGAGCAAACAATTGAAGGGGAAACCGAGCTTGCCTCAATATCCTTCACATCACCTCCTGGGCGGATGCCACCGGTGCCAAAGGCAGGCGGAGAATGCATGCCATCGCATTGACCCCGACACCAAAGAACTCCACCATCTGTGAAGGTCCCAAAGCTGATTTCTTCAGACGAGCTACGAATACCAGGAGCTCCAAGAAGGAGATCGCCGAACGTGTGTGACATCTGAGCCTGGAGGGATCTTCGCAGAGGACCAGCAGAACAATCTGAACAAAAGGAAACGGACTCCCTCCGACCAGAAACGGGCGATCACCGGCGTCAGCAGTTCGGTTAAACACCAAGGGGTCGAGCTGAGACCGAACGGTAGGCATGTGAATTGGCTAAGGGTGTCATTCCAGGGGAAGCAACCCGCAACCACTCTTGTCCCCCAGGGCAGAGAGGTAAGCATCCTTCAGGTCCAGACACACGAACAAGTCCCCCGGCTGGGGAAAGTCCCAAAGGAGATGAATGCCCTCCAACTTGAAGTGGTCGCAGACAACGAAGGTGTTCAATTCCCGAAAATCTACCACCGGGCGGAGTTCCCCCGACTTCATCTTCACTAGAAAAAACACCCCAAATCCGGGGCTCGCTGGGTAGCGCCAAAGGCGAGCAGAGTCCGAACCTCCGAAGCTAGCAAGGAACGTTGAACTCTCGCGATGAAGGAGACACTCGGAGGTCCAACCTGCGTCGGTGAGAAGGTGAAGTCCATGATATAATCTCGTACCGACTGATGGACCCATGCATTCGAAGACACTTCCTGCCACCTGTCTCTGCAGTGAAACAATCTGTCTGTATGCAATAGAGGGGGATTGAAAGTGGCAGGAGATGTACACCCCGTAGGAAGTGTCGCTCGTCCTCCTGCACTGTCTCCACGACCCCTACCCGTCCTTCGGGTGCAGAGAGGTCTGGGCTGGTATGGTGGAAAAAGGATGGGCCACGAGATCAGTGGGGACCGAAGACCAGCTGGGATAACAGTGAGCGAAACACCTTCTGTATAAAGGACCGTGCTTTATCCCAGGGAGCAAATAAATTGATGCGTTTCTGTAGCTCCTTAAAGAAAGGTTCCCGGAACAGTAGGACTTATCGCTAGGGGGCCCAATTATTCGGCTCCAAGTTCCGATAGCTTGGTGTCCATACGGAACAGAGCCGTGTACCCTCGGTTGGTGCAGAACCACGTTAGCATTGCCAAGAAGGCAACTGGAGCGTAGTGTCCAATCCCGCATGATGGCCGGGTCCAGGCTCGTATTATCTGTGCAGGTCACGTCCGTCAGGGCCAACATCCTGCACTAAGGACCCAGCCTATCCGGCTGTTCATCTTGCGCCGGGCGGAGGTGACGCTCGACCCCGTACGTGGGGTCCCGAGCCGTACGATTCAATTACGAGGCCACCAGGGGGTCAAAATCCGGGTCCCCCGCCACCTTTTCCGGCAGGACGGCCAGGAGCATTCTGCCCGAAGTTACTCGCGGGCCTCCCTTTCCAGGGGTCTGCCGACCCAGTAGCGCACGAATTGTGCTAAGTGGTCGGGCCGCGACCATAATGAGGACCTGGGGTGCCAGACAGAGCGAGGGTCAGACAGAGGTTCACCTTTAGCATCTAGAAAGGTGTCGTCTCCCGGCACCACCGTGGGGGCCCCTGTTCCCGGCGCGTCCTCATCCTCCTAGCGCCAACCTGGGCCAAACCTACGATCCTAGTCCCAAACATCAGCTACCATTGAAGGGAGGTGGTCTGCCCGTCACTCATCCAGTACGGCCTATGATAGGGGGGAGCAAGGAGGCCTCCACCCCTGCGCCCGATAGACGGCGGCGCGAGGCCGGCGAGGTTAAGAACCTCGAACCATGACGCTTCGCCGGAGCCTTGTCCTACCGGGAGCATGGTTCAGGGACTTCGCCCTTCCAATAGCGCATTTGCGCACTTGCCTGTTCTCTCCCATGAGAGTTTGACTCAGCCGAGTCGTCTGCCAAGCGGGGGGTTCCACTCACACCTCTGCCCAGTTGTGATAGAGGGAGGGCCCTAGCCAGGGCTGTCTCCACAGAGGCGGACCCCACCGCATCAAACAATGCCTGCAAACTCTGCTCCTGTGCAGAGGCCTCCATAATGTCCGAGATGATGGTATGTGACACCTAAGGAGATAGAGAACAGGTATCACTAGCAGGCAGCAGGGGCCGCACCCCTATAGTTGGCAGAGGCAAGTATTATACGCATGCCGGCTCAACAAACAGGGGTCCAGGAGTGGAGCCGTCAGGCCAGTGGCATGCGTAAAATGGCACCGACAACGCAGGCCAAATCATGGGGCACAGACAAAACTGGCCAATCAAGGGGCACAGACAAAGCAGGCCAATCACGGGGCACAGACAAAGCAGGCCAATCATAGGGGCACAGACAAAGCAGGCCAATCATAGGGGCACAGACTACAGCTGGCCAATATCTGGGCACGGGTAGCACCGGCCAGAGGTGTATGGAGGCAAAACGTAAAGCCGTAGAGGCGACAGGCAGGCATATCTTGACACGGAGGCGTGTAGGGTAGAGACGTACCAGGGTCCCCAGGTCAGGTCCAGAACAGTGTGAGGGCTAGTGTCTCCAGTAGGGGAAATTACTTAATTCTGTTCAAACATCTAAATGAAAAATTTCCATGGGCACCCATGATGGGGTTTTGAACTTGTGCACTGTTGATCTGGCTGTCTGCTTGCTTATGCATGCAGACAACATATCCCCTAAACCAATCTTCTAGCTGTCTCACATAGCAAAAAACCTCCAATTACACCAGAGATGGTATATAATGCATCTAGGGAAACAGACCAGTGAAGCATGGAATAAAAATAAATGTAAAGGTGTAAATCACCAATGAATATAAGGCAAAAATATATCAGCGCACAAGCTCCACGTGTTCCTCCAGCCAGCATGGAATTACACACGGATAGATTTCTTGCTGTACCGGGGATTGAACTCATGGGTGAAAATCCCCAGTGCAGGTCTGTAACCACTGAGCTACCATACAACATGTCGTAGAAGTGTAAAAACAGACTGTAATCCCTGGAGAAAGCTCTACACAGAAAAAGCAAATGGGGACACTGTGCCCTTAAATGAAGGGCGCCCACGCGGCAGGCCAACAGCAGAGCAAACCGCGCACCCCCGGACCGGCCACGCGGTCGCGGGGGAGAGGGTGCACCTAAGCCGCAACCCGCGGCAACAGAGAGGCTCTCTGTACCCTCTCCACGCCGCACGTGAAGCCAGGATGCGAGCGAGGCGAGGGAGGGACAGGGAAGCCGGTAGGGGATTCCCGCTCGGCGGACGAAGCCGGCGGGCGGGAATCAATACACAGCGCACAAGGGACCGCTGGAGTCTTTCTCCGCGGTCCCGACGGTCGGCACGGGAGGCGGTCGGAAGACCGCTTCTCGGCGAACGCAAAGTAAAACAAAACACACAGGGGGACAAAGGGAAAAGACCCCACAGGCAGAAGAGGGAGAGAAATAAAGCACAAATACCCCACAGAAAACGGAGGAACAAATAATACATAAAAAAAAAAAAAAAACGGAATGCATAAGAATAGAAACCTAAGAATCAGGAAAAAGAAACCAAACCACAAAGTGGGTCAAATACAAACACAGTAAAATGGAGGAATAATACACATATGAATAATTAGCATTGCCAAAATGTCACATATGAAAACCCACAGCCACCCAGAAAAACCAGGAGGCAGAGGTACTCTGAACTGTACTGTCCGCGGAGCAGCAAAGAAAGAGGATATGGTGGCTTAGGAGGAGCCTTATATAGATACCTTATGTTTTTGTCTTTGGTGTTTATCTCTCTGTTAATGTGCTGCTGTGGAGTTCTAGTAAAGAGAGACTTAAGCAAATATGAAGCAAATATGAAGCCTCCTGTCATGCTATAAAATATACAATCTTTCATTCTATCAAGATATCCCCAGACCAACAGTACAGTGATGCTGCACTTTGCAACCTATTACCATGCTTAAGGGTCACAGTATTATGTTCTGGAGGGGGCCCATTCCACTCATCACAAGTGACAAAAGATAGCTCCATGCATATTCGGATATCTTCTAAGCACCGTTGTTTTTGAAGGCTCTCGGCCTTTACCTGGAGGACTCCTCATCTCTGAGGCAAACATTACCCAGGAAGCAAACCAGTTGATGAAAATATCCAGCCATTTGTCCCAAACAGGGGACTACAACAGGTTTGTGACTTCGATGTCCATACAGGACAATCTTTTTTTTTATATTGTAAGCTTGTTTGGGCAAGGCCATCTTTATCTGCTGTTCCCGTATGTTGAACATGTTTTGTTAGTATTAATTGTTTGTCTTTTTTTTTTTTTTTACCTATTAAACAGCTGTGGTATAATTTGGTGCTATATAATTATAATTGTAATTATATGTTGTGCTCTTCCTCCTTCATTGCATTATTGGTGTTCATGATCCCACTAATAATATTTAAGAAGCCTTCTTTCTTGAAGTAGTGATACTATATCACTTGACTCTTCATATAGCTTTGTTTTATGTTATATGCTGTTTAAATCAGCACTGTAAAGATGATTGTAGGAACTGCACGCAATCCCAGCAGTCACCGGTGCACTAGAACAGGACCAGCAATCCCAATACGTTAAGTCAAAAATTTTCAGGCACTCAGAGTGTTAAATACTCATAAGTGATGTGTGCGCTTACATGTTGGCGCCGTGGGGAGAGGGAGTGGTGGTGAGTGGGAAGGGAGATATAGACGAATGTGCTAACTACGTTTAATGAAAAAAAAAAACATTCTCATTGAATGATGTTAGAGGTTAAATAGTTATCTCATAGTCCATCACTTTATATTATTTGCAGTTCTGTAAAAAAAAAAGTTTTATTGGAAAAACAATTCACACTAAGCTCCACAACTTCTAGCTTAATAAATGAACCCCATATATTTCCATCTGTCAGTAATAACATAGAATTTTATGTTGGTTACTCCCTGTAAATACTCTTTTAAAATGACACTCTAAACAACAAAATCATTACAGCTCTGAAAATGGTTCTGTTGCAAATAGTCCCTGGGTGCTGTTTCCCAGATTTCTGTCAAACTGTTTAGGAGTAGTTTGACAAAAACAAGTCTCTTCACGGCACCTGGAGACCACCCAAGGAATTTGCACTTGCATTATTATCAAAGTCAATTCCACCCAACCTGGATGGCAGTAATAGGCTGAGAGAACTGTGCTAACTAGGCTTAACTTTTGACAAACATTGTCATCCAATCACCACTGTCATTTTTCCATAATGTATTAGGGTTTGAATTTAAAAAAAAAATTATCCAGAAGCATCTGGATTTGCTAGAAGTATACAGATATTTAAAGTATAAAACTGCAGTAGGAATCTTCTAAATTCAGATTTCATACTACCCAAAAATAATAACTGACTGTAGTTAATAGTTATGCAAATTCCTGCCAATCTGATCTATCAGTATACATTATTTGCTAGATCAATAGCTGTGTTACTAGTTTGGCATTTCCAGATAATAACTACATACACAAGGCACAACGCTATTTATTGCTATTAATTTTGCATCCCTTCACTTATGAGTGACAGTGTTTTAGTTAAGTATTGAGGACAACGCTCATTATCAGTAGTTTTATTAGCAGGTTCCCTGCTATATTTCAGAGAGATAGCTGTTTCTTTGAAACTCAAACGGAACATTCTCCAAACATACGCTTCTTTGCTTGGTGTGGGTGCTAGTTACCATAAAGGCTCTATGTGGAAAGTGGGGGAGAAGCTTTTTGATCCAGATCAAATAGACGCCAAGAACATCTTTCTTAATTAATTTGTTTGAGTAGGACTCAATTATGAGCACACTCTTATCTGTGCATGTTCCTTTAGATGTATTGCTGTTTGCATGCTGGAAAGCAGAGGCCAAGGGTAGATTAAGGGGCAAACAAGACAAAGGTCAAGAAAAGGTTGTGTTTAGATCACAGACATAGGTTAAGCCCATGATCAGTATAACATGAAACAAAGGACTTGGTCCAAGGTCAAAGTAAATGGAAGCAGGATGAATTCAGTCTACAGAACCTATTGTCATGAAGCAGATCAGAAACGTGCTTGATAAAATAAAACATATCCTGGATTTATGACATCTACAAACCACCATCATTCCATGAAGAAATTGACTTAAAAACAGCCAGCGGGATTTGTATAACTCTTTTGGAATGCTTATGAAATGTCTAATCTGCTCTGATTTTAATTAATATTCATATGTATTGCTATGTTCAAAGCTGGCTAAGATAGCTAATTAACTAAGCTATTGAAAACATCAGGTTCTACTTCTGACAGGGTTACCCTTCGGGTAAATGAATTGAGAACTATTAGAAATTATTTGTCAACTTTTATAAATTTTAAAGCGTATGATTAGTGGTTTGAGTTACATGACGAATACTTTATTGATTTTTACATACTGTAGGTGCCAATGCTTTAGTCCAAGTTGGTCACATTCAGGTGACATTCGGGAGGAGATTGATTAGATTTCTGTTCTAAACAGTGGTGAAAACATATCAAAATGTCTGATGGTTCCACTGGTTTCCATGGTGATTGCCCACTTACTTTAGTACTTTAGACTTCTCTGTGTATATTTCTGAGCATGGCCTTTGGTCACTATCTACCTTTGTTAGCTGTTGGATGAGTTGTGTGAGTTGTTTAAATAAAAAGTTAGGAGGACGCCGTAGTCTAGTCAATTCATTAACCAGTTACTTAATCTAAGTAGGGTCTAAAGACCATTGGTTCCTTTAAAAATATTAATTATTCAGCCTGCAACATTCTGACAGTTCTTTTCAGTTGAAGAATGAAAGTAGACACAAAAATATTCATGAAAATACCAAATTTTAGTTTTAATTGATGCGAATGGTTTAATATGATATTACTTTGAAATACTTCAGGAATTAAACCAACAACGGTCAAATGAAGTTAAATATTTTTTACATACAAAAGTATTATTTTGAGTGTTGTTTCCTTGTAGTACTGTAAGATATACTATGTTCTTAAAGTACAGAAGATGGGGCCTTGACAAAGGCGGGTAGCACCTCTAAGGAACAGCAGAGCTTTTTTCTCCATACTGCACTGGTTAAACAGAGATCCCACCAGCTGTAGGCGCTACATAAACATTTAACTTGCCCAGCAGAGTTTTCATTCCAAGTATTTAGCACTTCACTTTATTAGTGTAAGCTATCTTCTTGCGGTAGTCACTGCTAATCACAGTGCTAGACGCCTGCTGTCCAGCATATTAAATATCCTACACAAAAGAAAACACTAAGGTCAAATTAAAGCAATAATGTAACTTTAGAAACCAGAAAAAAATGTAACCACGGAAAGAAAAAAAAAAATCTAATAACTAAATTATGTGAAAACCAATCCTTATATACTCTGCATGTGGGTTCTAATTACAAGAAACTCAGAAGCTGCTTTGGTGAGCAAAAAAAAATGATTATAGTGGAAACTTGCATTTGCTTAGAACAGATTACAAACGTGACTCCAATGTAAGAAAAATGTAGGTTAAATACGTATTTTGATAAAAATGTATGTATGAAAGTAAATTTTTGTTAAATTGAATCTAAATATTGAAAACCTGATATTTGGGCGGAAAGAGTTTTCAATAGTATTTTTGTAGGAGACCAACTTAACCACAGAGACAGGAGTGGCCATACTTTCAAGATACGTCTACACAGGCTGATCCCATAGGTTGATATCTCTTCATCAAGTGCATGGTTGCTGGCTGCACATATACATTTGCAAGTCTGTATACCCCTATTAGAAAACAACATGCCTTTTTGACAAAAACAGCCTCCCTGCTGGAGGAATTCCAGGAGGGTATTTTTTTTGTTTGTCTTTTCTATTTCTTCCTTTCAACCATTCCAATATCCCATCCTTTCGTTCTCTCTTTCTGCCCGCCCTGATATGTGGACAGTTGATGTTAAGTTGTATCCTGACTGTGTTTCCTATATATATGAAGCAATACTTTATATATCATATATAGTCAGGCATGTGACTGTTACGTGGTATTATACCTGACTTTTTGTTTGTATTTCAAGCAATGCATACTAATAATGTGACCATGAGCAGTGTAATGTGATGAAGTCTGCATTTGTTTTGCTTTTTTATAAAAACAAAAAAAACTCATCAATAAATATTGTCAAAAAAAATATGACGAACTGATAAAAGAAACTACAGTGATTTAAATTTAAAAAAATGTTTTAATCAGAGCATAACAAAATTATATGAAAGTTAATGTAAGAAGAGCACTTTCAGGCCAATCCTCTCTTTAACCAAAATAGAGCATATAGATATATAGAACTGAGCACAACCCAGTTATTGTGAGCAAATATTGTATTAGTCTTCATATCAATGAACTGTAGATAACAGTTCATTAATATATTGTGTATTAATATATAACTGTAAAATAATGATTTATCATTTTGTAATACATTCATTTTTTGGGTGTGTTTTAGTTCCATCTATAGTACTTAACAAGTAAGCTGGAATTGGAATTTGTTCCAGAAAACAAGTCATATGGTCAAAATCAACAACAAATTTTGATATAAAACAGTATCAGTTTAGAGGGTCAAAAAATGTGCATGCTCTGCAGAAAAATAAATTATATTAAGAATTGTCTTACTTAGTATGAGCTAATACTGCCTTGAGTGTTCATATAAAAATGAGAAGATAGTTAAAGAATTACATTAAAGAGATGAACAAACTTCCCATGTGTGCTCTGATTCATAAAATGGGGTAAGAATGTTAGCTATTGACAAAACTGCTTCCTGAAATCCATTGAAGTTTTACACCACCAGTTTGAGAGCTAAAACAAAACAAAATGCTTCATTTAGTGAGATAAATAAAATGGTAGAAAAAAAATTTCCATTCTAACTAACAAAAGATCCAATAATCAAGTTGGTGCACATTGTGAGGGAGAAGCCATTTTGCAAAACACTTTGTTTGGTTTCGCGTGACCTCGTCTGACCTCTCTCTTTGCATCCCTATAAACGCACAATCTTTTTTAACAATTGATGAAGCAGTGGGTTAGGAAAGTGTTACTGAATATTAAAACGGATTTCAAAGATTTGCACATGTTTTAAGTGTTGCATAAAAAAGCAAACTATTAGCTGCACTAAATAGGAGTACATTATTTAAACAAGAGGAAGAACCTCTTTCAAAAGCAAAACATAACAATTCTCTAAATTTGAGAACAAAATCATACCGCAGCTTATACAGACTGTCCCCAAACATTGCTCTGTGTCTATACTTTTGCTCCTGTGCTGAACACAATAATAGCAGCAATTATTTATGAGAACATGGCATGGGCCACTCTTGGATGTAAATACAGGCCCAAAATATGAATTAAACTAGCAATAAGTAAGATAAATACAGGAAGACAATACTCGGTGTACTTTAATGTGTAAGGAAAATACTATGTAACGAATACATGTAATATGTGAAGTACTTAGTGCACTTACAATGTATAATATAAACATAGACTACGAATACTCAGTGCACTTATAAGGTGTATAGATAAAAGCAGCCACTTATTGCAAAGTATGTGAGCAATTCCCTCTGCTTGCAAAGGATGTTTTGCTGTTCTCATTGCTCTTAAGTATCAGTAGTCAGTCAACCATAATTGAGAGATCTGTCATGAGTTAAAGAAACACTATAGTCACTCAGACCACCTCATCTCAATTAAGTGGTCTGGGTTTAGTGTCCCTGTCCTCTTAACTCCTATTGCAGTTTTGGAGAAAGTGCAATGTTTACATCAGTATGATGACAGCCACTAGAGGTGCTTCTGCTGTACTGACCGAGTAAAACTCTGTCATATGACGTGGAAGCCCCATAGAAAAGCGTTAACTCGGTGTGCGTGGATAATACCATGTTGGCCAAATGTATACGGAATTAAAATGCAGATTGAAAGAATATAGGAATTCTGTATAAAAACAGGCCACTTGTACTGCAAAATCTGGACATTGGTCGCACTATTTAACAATATCGTTAGTTTACAATTCAGGCACTGAATTTGTTCTGGTTTTTCAGCCGGACTGTATGGTGCCAGAAGGCTGAAATCCGGACCCGAATGCTTCAAATCCAGACCCAGAATATTTAGAAAAAATCAATCAGTGCTAGCAGCGAGCAGGCAAATAGTTAAGAACCTTTAATCTGTGAGTGTTAATTATATAGCGTCTGAAAAGTGCTTTCTAGCCATTAAATAGTTACAAGTAACTTTTAAAAAAGGGTGCGTCTAAATAAAATAAAAATATAAATATAAGTCAAAAAACTTATCATAAGTCCAGAATGATACAATCCACGTAAATATGGAGGGTACTTGAAAATGGAGTAGGTCTTCACGGATATATACTTGTAGTTCAGTGGAACATATGAAGAGAGAAAACAAAAACAAGACTCCAATGGTACAGTATGTAGACAGAATAAAATAATAAAATAGTAGTAATTAGTATTACTCACACTTTACAGAGCTAAAATCCAGCTCTGATATTAAATGCGTGAAGTGGAATAATCCCCACTCAAGGATGTGTGAAGTGGCGCTGGTTAGCAGGTACATAGGGTGAATCAGAAGTCCAACGTTGGTACGATCCAGCCGAAAATTAAAGAGGAATAAAATATAGTGCTCTCTGTTTTATGGATAAAACAATAATAAGAGATGAAAATGAACTCACGATATATAGAGCAGGCTATACTGCTCGATGTAAGCGTATGGGTGGTATAATCCCCACCTATGGATTCTGTGTGCTTCTTTCTTAAGTGCAGAATATCAGTGTAGCCAGGTAAAAATGAATACAATGTAAAATAAAAAGGAACATGACAATCAGAATTTTTGGTGCCAAAATAATTCCTTTATTACAATATATATAAAAAAAAACAGTATCTAAGCGCGTTTCGCCTAAAGAGGCTTCTTCAGGTAGATAATAATAATAATAAAAAGAACATAACCTGACATACATGAGTTTATATAGGGTACAATAATACTGATAGAATTTGAATTTCCCGCCATAATGACGTAATTACAATCTCATTAGCATAATGCATATAATAAAAGTCACTTTTAAACATAATAGTGTGAAGCAGTATGAAATACTAGATGTATGCGGCCATTTTGCGCCGAAAAACAAAGCTTTTAAACATATATAGAATAAAATAAAAAGAAGTCACGTGACGCGCGACTAAAACACTTCCGCGTCACGTGACATTGAGACGCATGTATATCGCTTGTGGATGACGCTCAAAAGAAAGGGCTGGTAAAAAAATCGTCATCTCCTAAGAAGGAGTAACAAAATTAAACACAGTCAGAGTGTCTACCTGCTAAGAGCAGGCAGGCACTGAAACAGTAAAAAGCACTTTGACAGACATGAGTTCAAAGCCCAGAAGGGGCATATGCAAATAAAGAAAATACACAGGTTGTAAATATACTCAGGAGGGGTATATAAATGCAGGGGCTTTTCAATAAGAGTATAACAAATATAGTGGAATACATAATTAAGAAATGTAAATATATATATTGTATTGTGCTCTGATCATCGGGTGCGGAAAAACGGCTAAAAGACGCGAAAATATTCCTCACCGGGGAAAACGAGTGGCGGGCACATAATCATAGCAACTGAAGTACAAGCGGTTTCAGCCCGTACCCACGCTGCAGAGCAAGAGGTGCGAGTGCTGCGCCAAGACCTCACATCCCTAAAAGACACAGTCACTCAGCTGCAAAATGCACAAGCCAATGTCAATAGACAACTGAATGTAATGGAGGACAGAGGCAAAAGAAAAAACATAAAAATAAGAGGTGTACCAGAAGAGGTTCCGCTGGACGAATTGCCCCACTACATAAGGCGCTTGGTGGCCTCCCTCCTGCCAAATAAGCAAACCAAACACTTTACATTCGATGGCGTGTATCGCATCGCTAAACCGCGACTAGCACCACAAGCAGCCCCACGAGATGTCATCCTGAGATGTCAGTCCCTCACGGACAAAATAGCTCTGATGACAGCAGTCAGAGGGAAAACACCGTATGACTTCGAGGCTCACCGGCTTACTTTTTTCCAGGACTTAAGCAGGGATACCTTGCTGTGGCAGAAGAGCCTACAACCTGCAGGGCCGGTGCAAAGATTTTTGGCTACACAGGCGAAGGTGAATTTTGCCGCCCCCCTCCCCCCGCCCCCCAAATAAGATGTATCTTTAGCGGTGTCCCGTATCCAGCCTTTTGAAATCCCCATTTAGTGTATTGTATATATTAGTGTGTCTTACACCCTCTTGTATACACCCCCCCCCCCCAGCCCCTCTGTGTGTCTTTCTTTCCCACAGCCCTTTTCTGTGTGTCCCTCTTCCCCTCGGGGCCCTTTATGTAACTTTTCTCTCCCAAGCCATATAGACATAGATATATAGCTACACACACATACAGGCACATAGTCACAGAAATATTCAGGCACACAATCAAACAAACACAGTCATACAATCAACACATACAGGTACACAGACATACAGTCATACAGACACACACATATAGATAAATAAAGACACAGTTATACAAACACAGACATACAGACATACAGAGACATGAAGATGCAGGCATACAAAGACATACAGAACAAAGCATACAGATGCATACAGGCATGCAGAGACATATATACACAGAACAAGGCATACAGAGACATATGGATACGGTCATACAGAGACATACAGACACAGGCAGAAACACACAGACACAGTCATATAGAGACATACAGACACAGACATAAATACACTTTCATACACAGACAGACATAGTCATACAGAGACATGCAGACACAGGTATACAAAGCAGGGGCAGATCCAGAACCTAATCGTGGGTGGGGGGGCTGGTAGTGAGTTTTAGTGGGGTAATAGGGGCTCTAATTGAGGAGTTAGGGGCTGTAGTTGAGAGTTAGGGGCTGTAATTGGGGGCTTAGTAAATGTAGTGGGGAATTGGGGCTGTAGTAGGGGGTTAGGGACTGAAGTAGGTTGATGGCTGCAAGTGGGAACAGGGGCTGTAGTGTGGGGGATATGGGCAGCAATTGGGTGAGAGGGGCTGTAGTGGGGGTAATGACTGTAGTAAGGGAATAGGGGCTGTACAAGGGAGTGGAAGGGCTGTGGTGGGAGAAAATGGGCAATGTGGTTGGAAACGGGCAGTAGAGGGGGACACAGGGGCAGTATGGTGTGGGCACAGGCTGTAACGAGGGACACTGAGGCAATAAAGTGGTGTCACAGGAACAGTATGGTGGGGGTAAATGGGAAGTAGAGGGGGAGACGGGGGGAACAGGGGCTGTATAGGGGTAGGGGAAGTAGAGGGGGGAGACAGGGGCAGTAGAGGCGTGTGAAAGGGGGGCAGAGGCAGGGGGCAGGGTCTGTAGAGGGAAATAGAGGAGGCACAGTGGATAAAGAGGGGGTCACAGAAGCAATAGAGGGGGACATGGGCAGTATAGTGGGGGCAGGGGCTGTAGAGGGGGGCATGGGCTATATAGGGGGCGCATGGGCAGTATGGTGGGGTAGAGGCTTTAGAGGGAAATAGAGGGGCTGTAGACAGGGCAGGGGCTGTAGATGGAAATAGAGGGACTGTAGAGGGGCAGTATGGTGGGGCAGGGGTTGTGGAGGGAAATAGAGGTGCTGTAGAGTGGCACATGGGGCAGAAGAGGAGGACAGGGTCAGTATGGTGGGGGCAGGGGCTATAGAGGTGCTGTAGAGGGGCAGATGGGGCAGTATGGTGGGGGCAGGTGCTATAGAGGGACGTAGAGGGGGCATGGGCAGAATGGTGGGGGCAGGGGCTATAGAGGGAAGTAGAAGTGCTGGAGAGGGGCACATGGGGCAGTAGAGGGGGGGCTGGGGCAGTATGGTGGGGACAGAGGCTATAGAGGGGCTGTTAAGGGGCAGGGGTAGTATGGTGGGGCAGGGGCTATAGAGGGGCAGGGGCATAGAGGGGCTGTAGAGGGGGCAGGGGTAGTATGGTGGGGCAGGGGCTATAGAGGGGGCAGGGGCAGTATAGTGGGGGGCAGGCGCATAGAGGGGGCAGGGGCAGTATGGTGGGGGCAGGGGCTATAGAGGGAAATAGAAGTGCTGTAGAGGGGGTAGGGGCACTATGGTGGGGGCAGGGGGAGTATAGCGGGGGCAGGGGGAGTATGGTGGGGGCAGCGGCAGTATGGTGGGGGCAGTATAGTGTATAGTGGGGGCAGGGGTAGTATAGTGGGGCAGGGGCAGTATAGTGGGGCAGGGGCAGTATAGTGGGGCAGGGGCAGTATGGTGGGGCAGGGGCAGTATAGTGTATAGTGGGGCAGGGGTAGTATGGTGGGGCAGGGGCAGTATGGTGGGGCAGGGGTAGTATAGTGGGGCAGGGGCAGTATAGTGTATAGTGGGGCAGGGGTAGTATGGTGGGGCAGGGGCAGTATAGTGGGGCAGGGGCAGTATAGTGGGGCAGGGGCAGTATGGTGGGGGCAGGGGCAGTATGGTGGGGGCAGGGGCAGTATGGTGGGGGCAGGGGGAGTATGGTGGAGGCAGGGGGAGTATGGTGGGGCAGGGGTAGTATAGTGGGGCAGGGGCAGTATAGTGGGGCAGGGGCAGTATAGTGGGGCAGGGGGAGTATGATGGGGGCAGGGGGAGTATGGTGGGGGCAGGGGGAGTATGGTGGGGGCAGGGGGAGTATGGTGGGGGCAGGGGGAGTATGGTGGGGCAGGGGTAATATAGTGGGGCAGGGGTAATATAGAGGGGCAGGGGCAGTATAGTGGGGGCAGGGGGAGTATGCTGGGGGCAGGGGCAGTAGAGAGGGGCTGCAAAAAAAAAAAAAAAGTTTTGATTTACAAAATAAAATAAAAGTAAACATACTAAAAGTTATTCCCCTTCCCCTCCCAGGGGCTTACCTTGGGCCAGGAGGGAGAACCTTATCCCTGGTGGTCGGCTGGGACAGGCTGCACTGGAGGCTGGAGGCTGGAGCTGCAGTCAGGACCGCTGGGGAGTCTGGGAGCAGTAGAAGTCCCGCCCCCTTCTGACATCATCAGAGGAGGACGGCTGACTTCACTGCCAGGCTCCTGCTGTGTGCTGGCTGCAGGGAGAGAGGTGAGATTACAAATCCGAGTCTCCAGCCAGAGGCAGGGGATTCGGATTTTTGCGCCCCCCTCCTCTGGCGCCCTAAGGCGGCCGCCTGTGCCGCCTTATGGACGCGCCGGCCCTGACAACCTGTCACGTCCACCCTCCAGACAGCAGGCATAGCATACCGATGGGCGACTCCAAGAACACTATGGGTGACCAAAGGCAACAACCACTATAAGATTTCCTCCCTGGGGGACCCTCCAGCCCTAATGGCCACACTGGGGCTACCTAACGTCACCGTGGACACTCCTGCTGAACACCTTGAGACTGTGCCATGAAACTGATGGAGACTACATACCTAGATTTAAGTTAACGGGAGCTTAGCTTCAGAATGCTCTCAAACTGTTATACCAGTTACCTTATTTGAAATTATTATTTGATGTTATTTTCTAATGTTTATAGCCTAGACCCCAACTTACCAGACGGCCTAGGCCAACACGCCCCGAAAGGACGAGGCGAATGCCCAATACACAGAAGCGACCTCTCCCCCCCCCCCCCCAATGCCCTGGGGTTAAAGGGCATAGTAATTACTGGAGCTCTTACCTTATTTACAAAACATAGCCACAACCCATAGTGTTCTTGGAGTCGCCCATCGGTATGCTATGCCTGCTGTCTGGAGGGTGGACGTGACAGGTTGTAGGCTCTTCTGCCACAGCAAGGTATCCCTTGCTGTGGCAGAAGAGCCTACAACCTGTCACGTCCACCCTCCAGACAGCAGGCATAGCATACCGATGGGCGACTCCAAGAACACTATGGGTGACCAAAGGCAACAACCACTATAAGATTTCCTCCCTGGGGGACCCTCCAGCCCTAATGGCCACACTGGGGCTACCTAACGTCACCGTGGACACTCCTGCTGAACACCTTGAGACTGTGCCATGAAACTGATGGAGACTACATACCTAGATTTAAGTTAACGGGAGCTTAGCTTCAGAATGCTCTCAAACTGTTATACCAGTTACCTTATTTGAAATTATTATTTGATGTTATTTTCTAATGTTTATAGCCTAGACCCCAACTTACCAGACGGCCTAGGCCAACACGCCCCGAAAGGACGAGGCGAATGCCCAATACACAGAAGCGACCTCTCCCCCCCCCCCCCCCCCCCCAATGCCCTGGGGTTAAAGGGCATAGTAATTACTGGAGCTCTTACCTTATTTACAAAACATAGCCACAACCCTTATCAGCTGACACTATCAGCTCAGACCAAGGGACACACAGTCGAGGTGGCAGACTTATCTATATGTCAAGATCGTATTATTAATTTGCATGTTATATGATATGATTATCACTACTTGTAAAACTGATGCTAAAACCGCCAACGTTACGAAATTGTACAAAATTTTATAATTATGCCTGCATAAGCTGTTGGGGCTAAGGAGGCAACGTTGTTGAATATTGCACAATGAAAATAAAGAATTTTAAAAAAATAAAAATAACAGGTGATATTTAATTTATACAGAACATGGAAGAACTATAATAAAAAAAAATATGTATATGTATTAAAAAAAACTTAAAAAATATACTAAAAATATAATAGAAAATTATATAATATAATTTTTAATTAATATAATTTAATATACCGTAATAAAAAAAAAGTAATATAAAATCATTATATAGGGGAGTACTATAAATATAATAGATATACTAATATATATAAAAAAAGGATAGGGGGTACATATATAACAAAGGCAATTATACTAAAAGATGTTATAATACCATATTTATTATAAAAAATTAAAAAGGTCGAAGTCTATATTGAGACCTCTCGGGGTAAGGGTTTTCAGATTGTAAGCTCATTCCATTTCTTTTTTGCCCAAAACTTTTTTAATGTCTCCACCTCTCCATGGAACATTACAGATATCTATACCAATACATTTAAGATGTTTTGGATTCTTTCCATTCAATGTCACGTGACGCGGAAGTGTTTTAGTCGCGCGTCACGTGACTTATTTTTATTTCATTTTATATATGTTTAAAAGCTTTGTTTTTCAGCGAAAATGGCCGTATACATCTAGTATTTCATACTGCTTCACACTATTATGCTTAAAAGTGACTTTTATTATATGCATTATGCTAATGAGATTGTAATTACTTCATTATGGCGGGAAATTCAAATTCTATCAGTATTATTGTACCCTATATAAACTCATGTATGTCAGGTTATGTTCTTTTTTTTTTTTTTTGTAAATATGTTTTTATTTAGTATTTTCAGTTTCAAATTGTTCCAGTAAACATAGTATTGTATAGACATGCAGTAGGTGGTGACACGCAGGTCGCCGTATGGCACTTGTGTAAGCAGTATTCAAGCAAGTAGGTAGAGGTGACTCGCAGGTCACGTCACGGCTTTATGGGAAAGATGTATGAGCAAATAAGTAATGGTGACTCGCAGGTCACAGCATAGTATTTCTAGAAGCATTTTATGGACATGTAATCGAGGTAGGTGCATAGATCACTACATAGTATGCGTATAGTTTCTCCACCTGCACAGTTCAACCTCGGCCCAGGGGAACGAGCGCAGTCCGAGCGGCGGCGGCTCTGGTCAGGGCACTCTAGGTTTGTATTGCATCTTATGTATGCCGGCCTCCCCAGCTGCGCCCGTCCCCATGCGCCGAGTGGGTTTTCGTGTACCGTGTCCGCTAGCATGGCTGTGGTGTGTCGGTCAGGTATCCCTCCTGTGAGGTGGTCTGGTGTCGTGGCAGAGTGTTCTATCGGTCACAGTGGGGTTCGGTAGGACGTCCAACCCCCGTGATCAAGGGTCTGTTCGTGGAGGTGCAATTACTGTGGTCTCCCTTTGGGGAAGTGAGTATCGTCGCAGGAGCTGTTCATGTCCGCTCTGTTGTCGCTCCGGCTGTGTGCCATGCTAATGGTCAGTGTGTGTGTGCCAGAGGGTAGGGGGGAATCGGGAATGACTTGTCAGGGAGGGTAGGGGAAGGGTGCGTCTGCGTCCAAGTCCCTACTGTCTGAGTCCGTCCTGTGGTTGTCCGGTCTTTTCGTCCCCTCAGTGTGTCATTATGGGTCGTATCGAAGTCTGGTCGCAAAGTCTGCCCTTGTGGTGGTCAGTATCCATTGGGTCCATATTTCCATGTACCTGGTCGTTGCGTTGGATGTAGTCATAATGAGTTCCTCTATGGCCCTAAGCTCCTCCATTTGGGAGAACCAGGATGTTAGCGGAGGTGTCATTTGCCGTTTCCAGAATTGGGGTATTACCTGCTTGGCAATATTTAGGATTCTGATGGTCAGTGAGTGTTTGTAGCGTGTTCTCGGGGTCTGTGTGTGGTGAAGGAGCATGTGTTCTGGAAGGAGGGGGGGTGGTATGTCTGTGAAGGCTTTCAGGATGCTGTGTATGCCCCGCCAGAAGGGCTGCACCAGTTCACAATCCCACCAGAGGTGGAGTGCAGTGCCGGTCTCCCTGTTGCACCTCCAACAGAGGTCTGTATGTTCAGGGTCTATGGCATGCAGTACCATTGGGGTACGGTACCAGTTCGTTAGCAGCTTAAACGCTGTCTCTTGGGTTTTGCTGAAGACTGAACAGTGGTGTGTCAAGTAACACATCTGTTCCCATTCTTCCTCCGTGAAAGTCTTCCCTAATGTTCGTTCCCATTTCCCCATGAATTTAGGAGTCTCCGCTGGTGTTTCCCTTTGTAGCAGGGCGTATATGTGTGAGATCCCGTGAGGTTGCGGGTCTGGCTCCATACATAGCCTCTCAAATGTGGTGGGGTCGCGCTTCCTTGCCATGCCCTCAGGGAGGGTGTGCACATAGCTCCGAAGCTGTCTGTGTTTAAGGTGGTGTAAAAGGGTGGGGGCGGTCCCTTCCAGTAAGGTCAGGAGTGTCTTGCATTCCGTCCCCGCCAGAAGGTGATGTAGTCTGGGGACTTTATGTCTGATTAGGTCCCTGAACGCGTTGGGGTCAAGCCCCGGGGGGAAGCTGTTGTTGTGTGTGAGTGGGAGCAGGGGAGACGGGAATGGGGCCAGTCTACTTCTCTTCGCTACTCTCTCCCACACCCTCAGTGTTGCGGTCGTGTATGGCGTGCCCAGTCCTCCATAACCCCCTCTCCCCGTCCACGGGACAGTGGACAGTGGTGTCCCCGTGTCCGTTTCCTCCGCCTCCTTCCAGCGCTTGTGAACATTCTCTTTTGTCCACTCCATGACTCGTTGGAGATGACATGCGTCGTAGTACCGGGCGAAGTCCGGTATGGCTAAGCCCCCCCTATCTTTTGGCAATGTCAGTGTAGTTAGTTTGACCCTTGGCCGTTTGCGGTCCCATATGTATTTCCCGATGTCTTGTCTCAGGGTTCGGAAGAATGAGCTGGGGATGGTGACCGGTATGGCTTGCATAAGATATAGCAGGCGCGGGAGAAGGTTCATCTTTATAACTTGAACCCTGCCCAGCCATGAGATGTGCGGGTATGCCCATTCAGATAGGTCTTTCCGGAATCTGTCCAGTAGGGGTGTGAAGTTGTGTTTGAATAGGTCAGTGTCTTTCCTTGTTAACCAGGTGCCCAAGTACTGTATGCGGTGTTGTGCCCATTGGAAGGTATGGCTCTGTCGTAGAGGGGAGGCTCTATGTTCCGATAGGTTTATGTTCAGGATGTAGGATTTTGCGTAATTGATCTTAAGATTAGCAATCTCCCTAAAGGTCTCAAAGGCCTTCAGGATATTCGGGAGTGAGACCTCCGGGTTGGAGACGAAAAAAAGGAGGTCGTCGGCATACGCCGCGATTTTCTGTTGCGTGTCTCCAGATCCAATTCCCCTGATTGCCTCATTGTGTCGTATGTGCGTCAGGAAGGGTTCGAGCGTCAGCACGAAGAGCAGGGGGGATAGGGGGCATCCCTGCCGCGTTCCGTTGGTGATGGGGAAGGCGCTCGTCAGGGCTCCGTTCACTATGACGTGTGCGGTGGGCCCGTCGTACAACGCCCCGACCCACCCCCGGAAATGTGGGCCCAGTCCGATGTGTGTCAGTATGTGGAACATATATTGCCAGTCGACTCTGTCGAAGGCCTTCTCTGCGTCTGTCGACAGCAGCAGAACGCCCTCGGTCCCGCCATGTCGTCTGTGCATGAGCGTTAGCGCTCTGATCGTGTTATCTCTTGCTTCGCGTCCCCTGACAAAGCCTACCTGGTCTGGGTGTATGAGGGTGGGGATGTGTGTCTGGAGTCTTGTGGCTAGTATTTTAGCCAGCAGTTTGACATCGCAATTAATCAGTGAGATGGGCCTGTAGTTCCCGCAGTGTTCCCTATCCTTGCCTTCCTTGGGGATGAGCGCGATGTGTGCTGTTAGCGACTGTTTCGGTAGGTGGTGGCCCTCCCTGAGTGCGTTTAAGGCCTCTAGAAGGGGTGAGTATAGTAGGTCTGCGAACGTAGTGTAGTATTTGAGAGGTAGCCCGTCTGGGCCGGGACTTTTGCCTTGTTTCATCATTTTAATGATGCGGGCCAGCTCTTCTATGGAGATCGGTTCGTCTAGCCTGTCCGCGATTTCCGGTGTCAGGGACGGGAGGGAATGTTCTGACAAATAGTCCTGTATTTTCGCATGCAGTTCTTCCCCGGGTTTGTGTTGGTGGGGTCTGGGAAGGGCATATAGGTTCGCGTAGTAATCCCGTGTTATGTCAAGGATCTTGGAAGGCAGTTGGTGTAAGGTGCCCTTAGAGTCTCTCATCCTGTCAATATATGTCCCCTGTCGTCTTTTGGCTAGCATTCTAGCCAGTAGCTTTCCACTTTTGTTGCCGTGGAGCAGGAAGAAGGCCTTGTGTCTAAGTACGTCCCTGTGATGTTGTCTGTGTAGGAGGCCCGTCAGGTCGCGTCTAAGTTGCAGTAATGTCGCCTGATGTGTCGGTAGTTGTGCGGTTTTATTGAGTGTTTCCACCATGTGTATTTCTGTTACCAGGTCTGCCATGCGACTATTGGTCTGTTTTTTGAGAGTGGACCCCTGGCGGATGAAGTGGCCGCGTATCACACTTTTGTGTGCCTCCCATCTGATGGTAGGTGAGGTGTGGTCAGTAGTGTTCGTCTCAAAATATTCCTTGAGTGTGCCTGAGATTTCGGACGTAAAGTCGGGTCTGGTCAGTAGGTAGTCATTAAGTCGCCATTTGTTGTGGCGGGGCCTGAACATGGGTGAGGAGAGTGTCAGGGTCACCGGCGCGTGATCCGACCATGTCGGCACCCCGTGCTCCGCCGCGCTCGTGGTCGGTAGATTATAGTGAGAGGTGAAGATGTAGTCTAGTCTGGTGTAGGTGTTGCGGACATGTGAAAAATATGTGTAATCCCTCTCGTCAGGGTGGTAGGCTCTCCAGCAATCTATCAGTTGAGATCGGGTCAGGAGGGTTTTGATTGCATTCAAGTGTTGCGACGGGACCCCCGACTTCCCGGTCGAGGAGTCCCACCTCGGGTTGAGCGCGACATTGAGGTCGCCCCCAACTATGAGGATCCCTTCCGAGAAGGGCTTAAGTATCCTAAGTGTGCGTGCCAGGAACCGGTATTGTCGAGTGTTCGGAGCATATACATTTGCGAATGTATAGGCCTGACCGGCTATCGTGCCCTTAAGGAAGAGGAATCTACCCTCTCTGTCTGTTAGCTGTCCCGTTACTACTAGTGGTATATTTTTCCCGATTAGAATAGCCGTCCCTCTGGACCTCCCCGCGTGGTAGTCACTATAATATCCAGTGGGATAATGTTGGTTCGTCAGTTTGGGCCTAGACCCTTCCCTGAAGTGCGTTTCCTGAATTAGCACTATCGAGGCTCTGTGGGTGTGGAAGTCTCGGAGCGCTCCTGAGCGCTTCTCCGGTTTATTAAGACCTCTGGCATTGATGGAGAGGACCGTGAGGCAGTCCGGCACGAGTGCCCTTGTGTCGGGGTGTGAGGGTGGCTGTGTCATTCCGTCCGTGGGTCTCAGTCCAGTCCAGGGGTCTGTGGTCGTCTGCGTCTGCTAGTTACGGGTCAGGTGGGGTATACAGGGAAGGAGGGGGGAGGGGAAAGGTGATGTGTGAAGTATATGAAAGTGTGTCCTCGCCTCTGTAAAGAGACGGTGAGGTGACAGCGACGGGGAACGGATTAGTCAGCGGCCACCTGTGGCCCGCTGATCCCGTTCACCTTGTCTTGGTCGCTGGGCCCTGTAGGGCAGAAGAAGGAAGTCGAGCGACTCCGGGTGGAACCAGTCCTCCCCGCGTCTGTGCGTCTGTCTGTGGTAGACAAGTGAGTACCTGATTGTGTAGGTCGGTTTGTAGGGTCCGTGTAGTTTCTCTGTCGGCTGTGTCAGCTACAGTCGGGTTCGTGTTAGCGTCCTCCTCGGTTGAAGTCGTAAGTATTAGGCTCCGGGTCTTAGCACTGGTCGCCGTCTGGGGTGCCTGTCTTGTGCATGTGGAGAAGAAGCAAACAACATAACAGTTACAGAAGCACTTTCCATATAACTCTCTCAACATTAAACATCAAACAATAAACTGTGTTGTGGTGTACATCCGCCTGCTGCGTAATTCAATTCTTGTCATAGTTACGTACCTAACTAACGTGCCCTCTCCTCCCCCTCCCGCCACCCGTGTCCCAGCCCAATCGCCATTTTCCCAGCCCTCCCAAAAGAGGTTCCTATTCCCCCCCTATGTTAGTTTTCTCCATGTCCGTGTCTCACCGCATGTGTGTGTTGAGGGAGCGGGAGTTCAGGCCGCTGTACAGTGTGGCTCTTTTCTCCAACCCTTAAGCTATATGTGAGTGAGACCCCCCGGTGGAGCTCGCCCCCTGCTCGTTTAAGTCATCACAAGGCGGACAGGGCTCCAGCGGTGGGTCCCAGTCCTAGTAGAGCTCCGCTGTCGTAACTGCACAGGGCCTAGTGGGCGCCTCTCTCCCCCCCCCCCACCCCCCCACCCTCCCCAGCGGTCGTCAGATGGCTTTTGTGGATAGCTATGAGTGCCAGTTGTATAGGAGCGGGTGGCTACCTCAATGGAGCGAGTTCTGTTCCTTTTACTCCTTACGTAACCCCCCAGTGTCTGCCTCCCTCCAAGTGTCCGGGCCGGGTGGGTCCCCCCTGTATCCCTAATCTCCCCTTGCGTAGAGCAGTGTGTTTTAGTGAGATAGTCTAAGGACCCCCAGTGTCTCTGGGGGGACTAAGCCCCGTTCAGGGGAGTGAGTCCCGTCAGTTGGTACTTGCGGTTACATGCTGCAGCAGTCGGTGGTGTTCACTTAAACCGCCATCCCGGAGGGTTGGATGGCCTGTTGTCTAGTCCCTCTGCTCCTGGGCTGCTGTGGCCGAGGCCCTGGAGTCATCTGTAGCGGTGCGTAGAAAGCGAGAGGATCCGGCCATTGCAGGGTGACAGGTGGGAGGCGTAGTTCCAAAGCTAGGTCGCTCAGGTCTTCCGGATTTCGGATTGCAAAAGGCCCCTGCTGGGTAATGACTTGGAGTCCGGTCGGGAAAGACCACCTGTATCTGAGTCTGTGACTTTGAAGGAGTTTTGTGAGGGGCTTCATAGCCCGCCGGTAGGCCAGGGTGGCCGGTGAGAGGTCCGGGTATAATTGTAGTTCCACGCCATTTAGCTGCACTTTTTCAGTGTTGCGTGCTTTCTGTAGGATTTCTTCCTTCAGCTTGAAGTCGGCTAGGCAGCAGATGGTGTCTCTTGGAGGAGCCTCAGGAGGGCCCCTTGGTCTCAGGGCTCTGTGGGCTCTAACGAGCTCTATCTCGGAGTGCTCAGGGCGGCCCAGGATCTTGTTGAACAGGTTCATGAGGGTGTCAGCTATCGGCGTCGCCTGGTCAAGGTCTTCTGGGATGCCACGCACCCGAATGTTCTGGCGCCTGCCACGGTTGTCCAAATCTTCCATGTGCAGGGCCATTTGTCTCATTTGTGCCGTGTGGCGGCGTAATGCATCTGTGGTTGCAGATTGAGCAGAGGTTAAATGGTCAGTGTCTGCTTCTAGTTGGGCCACTTTGGTGTGTAGGCCCTGAATGTCCTCCCTGAGGGAGTGCAATTCAGCGGTGATAGAGGCTTTCAGCTCGGAGTTGGCCTCTTTCAAGTCTTGCCGGCTTTGATTAGTTGGACCCAGTCCGGGTGTTGGTCCGGAGGGGTCTGGGCAGCAGTTGTTGGGCCCTCACCTCGTGGCGACGCTGGGCGGGAGGCGTCAGCAGGCTCTTCATTAGCGTAGGCCCGAGTGGCCGCGTCCGCGGGAGCCACGAGGAATTGCCGCAGCGATGCCGTTGCTGCGCCCTTCGGCGTGTCCGCCGGCTTGGTAGTGCTCGATGCCCGGTGGGATTTACCCATTTCTGCCCGCAATATCAGTGCTGTGAGGAGGATTAGTGCTCAGCCTGCAGAGGAGCTCCGGGTCTACGCCGCCATCTTCCTCGGCTTCCAAGCCACGCCCCCAGGTTATGTTCTTTTTATTATTATTATTATTATCTACTTGAAGAAGCCTCTTTAGGCAAAACACGTTTAGATACTGTTTTTTTAATGTATATTGTAATAAAGGAATTATTTTGGCACCAAAAATTCTGATTGCCATATTCCTTTTTATTTTACATTGTATTCGTTTTTACCTGGCTACACTGATATTCTGCACTTAAGAAAGAAGCACAAAGAATCCATAGGTGGGGATTATACCACCCATACGCTTACATCGAGCAGTATAACCTGCTCTATATATCGTGAGTACATTTTCATCTCTTATTATTGTTTTATCCATAAAACAGAGAGCACTATATTTTATTCCTTTTTAATTTTCGGCTGGATCGTACCAACGTTGGACTTCTGATTCATCCTACGTACCTGCTAACCAGCGCCACTTCACACATCCTTGAGTGGGGATTATTCCACTTCACGCATTTAATATCAGAGCTGGATTTTAGCTCTGTAAAGTGTGAGTAATACTAATTACTACTATTTTATAATTTTATTCTGTCTACATACTGTACCATTGGAGTCTTGTTTTTGTTTTCTCTCTTCATATGTTCCACTGAACTACAAGTATATATCCGTGAAGACCTACAAAATTTTCAAGTACCCTCCATATTTACGTGGATTGTATCATTCTGGACTTATGATAAGTTTTTGGACTTATATTTATATTTTTATTTGATTTAGGCGCACCCTTTTTTCTGTCTTGTGCTATTTTTGTATTCTATCTACTACGAGGGGATTAGAGGGAACTCCCCTTCTCTGTTAAGGTGTGCAGCCGTTTATTGTGTATTATATATTTCTCTGTAGCAGCTTAGCACTGACTCTCCTTGTTTTCTCTCATTCTATCCTATAGTGATTGGGCTTGGAAAATAACACGGTCCTTTTCCCACCAGCAGTGGGCAGTATGTAGTGGACTTTAAATTAAAAAAATGAGAGGTAGACAGATCACTATCTATCCTCCTGCCCCCACACGTAGCCAGTGGGTGGAGCTCCACACTTTGAATAAAAGAAAACGGGGGACGACACCATTCTCTTAAATTTATATAACGTATTGCCACATGGGCAGTAGGTGGTGGAAATTATATGATAACCAGGGGTACCTAATATTTTCACCCTAGCTGGAACCCATTAGTGGTGAGTGGGGGCTCTAATTTAGTACCCCCCCCCCCATGAAGCATCTACCCATGATAGACAGGTGGGGGCTCTAAAATGGTAAACAACGAGAGTGTGGACATGCTATTGTTCACCCCCCAAAAAAATATCATTGTCCCCCATGTAGCTCAAGTCCTCAGTCACTTGGCCACACCCCCTTAAATTAGGTGAACCCTACCTACCTTTTGTCACTCTAATAAAGAAAGGGGCATAAAACAGTAATATCTGTAAAAAAAAATACATTATAGTTATAATTTGAAGACTTATTTCTAAATTTTCTAAACTTCAGCAACTCTTGTGAACACCTGATCACAAAAAACTGCCTAAAATTAAAAATTCTGATGAAACAAAAGTAAATCCATCTTCACCCTGTGAGAGCTCCACGCTTTGAATTCTCAGAAGAGCCCTCTGATTGTTTGGCTTTTAAGCAAACCAGTCAGTGTGCTCTGATAGACAAGTATCCTTTCTCTGGTTTATAGCAATTGGGTTTTTTTACATTATTTTCAATAGTTTTATCATGGGACTATGTTTATTTACTTGGCCTTTTTTGGGTGCTGAAGATAAGAAGATTCATAAGAAGCAAAGGTAAGTATAATTAATGTTTTTACAGGTGTTAGTTTTAATGCCTCCTATTATCATTAGGGTGAACGGGTTGGTAGGGTTCATCTAAATTAAGGGGATAGCTCGGATATTTGGAACTTTAGCAATTTGGAAAGTAAGCAATGGCATATCCACCCCTCATTGTTTAATATTTTAGACCATGCAGGGACTAATTGCAAGGCTATCTTTATTGTACCAAGAATGGAATTTCTAATTTCTCTAATTACCTCACTTCCAGTATTGCCAGTCTGATGTGCACATACACAGAGTTATATTGGTGACCGCCTGTGGGATTGCTTCACTTTGATGGCTTCCGGGAAAGAGTTTGTATACTTGGTAGACAAGCATATCTTGCTTATATCTTCATTATCATCTACTCCATGTATGTCCCTATATTTAATGCATTTACTAATCCGCAGGAGTCTACTTTATAAATGTGCAGCGACTATCTCAACTGATTTGTCACAAGACATGGGATATTTCATTACCAGTAAAATATTGGTTGCTATATTTATTTACATTTTTAGAATAAATCTTTACCAATAGGTAATATATACTGGACATTTTAAAGAACTTTTTCATGTGTTCTGGTGTTTTTCCAGCTGCTGTTGTTTTATATATATTATAAATGTGTGTATATATATATATATATATATATATACACACACACGCACATACACGCACACACACACATACACGCACACACACATACACAATATTGTCAGTTACCAAAATGTGATTGTCATTGAGCATAAAACCCATATTACTTTGAAATTACACTTCCAACATCCTCTCATCTTTAAAACATACTCAATATGCCCTTTAACCTTTAAAACATGTGTCAAAATGCCCCTGTTATCAATTATTGAGCACGCTAATGTTTTTGTTTTCAATCAAGAGCCAGGTTGAGGGTCAGCATTCATTGCTTCTGGCTAATTAAGCCTTGGGCATAGCTCTGGCTTATATTTCAATGATGTATTTTAATTATTACCATTTTCTTTGGCCTATGTATTTTGATATTTCCATGGAGGATGCTGATGATCATCCAGAAAATGTATGGTAATATATTGTAAAATATATTGTTTGTTATAATATTGTTTTTTATTTCTTGTCAATTTGAAAATGAGAATTTCATTGAAAAATGTTATATATTAAAATTTGCAAAACGCTTTCTTGCTTTGAAGCTAAATATTGATCTAAAAGATTCTATTTTGAAATTGCATTTCTAACTAATTAGAATGTCAAAGAGAATAAGATTCTTTCCTGTTATTCGCTGACACTAAGATCCTAGATTTACATCATGAGCCAAATGCAAACTTGATCCTCCAGCTTTGCATATTAATGGACGTGTCCTTGTACATTGAAAGCTTCTTAATGATTTTTATTGTCTCTTATCTGCGTTCCTGTAAAGGACAATGACTCCAGCAGTCTTAACTACTGCAGGCATATTTCTTTTATTTCATTTTTGTCCAAATGCTTTTTGTTTTGTGTGTGCAATATGCTTACTGTTTGTTGGTTTAACGTATTTTAACTCATTCTGTGCTGTTACTTGTTGGTGTGCATGCACATTAATTTTAGATTGTGTGAGAGAGCATTGAGTTCATAGCTAATAGTGAATCAATAAAAAAAATAGAAAATCAAAAAGAATTAAGCTTAGTAGATTTCCTAGAATGTCTGCATAACATGTTTAGTAAAGAGAAAAGATAATCAGCAGGATTTACTCTATTTATTTGCTATAGAGCTTTTAAGGCTGTGAGTTATCATAGGAAATGAGACCCTTAGTCACATTTGAAAGCATGTCAATTAACAATCCCATACTCGTGAATGCCAAAGCACTACTGAAGCTGCATGTCATTTTCTTATATAATTACACCAACTTGCAGACCCTTACTTGTATACATTGGGGAGGCACAGGCCTACAAATAGAGGATAAAGGATACAAAATGGATAGGCTAAATTTCGATCAGATGTAGAACCCAATAGGCAGATGTTAGGCTGAATATGATAAGGATTTGACAAAGTTACATTCTGCATCCACAGAGAAACACACTACCTGGCGGAACTACCAATTCAATGTTCATTTTGGATCCCCAGGGGAAAATGGTGTAATCTGTGAGAATATCTATATACTTATCATTAGCTCTATCGTTTATTCTTCAATTGCTGATTATTTCCGTTTAGCTCATAGCTTTATACCATTCTTGCACATCGTGTCTCAATATTATATGTTTTATGTAGTAAAAGGAATTGTGGTGCAACATTATCTAGATACGAATAACACACATGTGTTGATGATCTAAGTCAAACAAATTACATATTGGCACATTGGTAGATCTGATAACAATGATCAGTGCAACTCATATACAGTTTTATCATTATCATTATCGTTACCACCTTACTGTCCCAGATGGCAATAAACCTGATACAGACACCATAACCAATCCCTAATTACTTGGTCTATACATCTATACATCTATACATCTTTCAGTGTGGACAATCTCTTTCACTTTTTTATATGAAATGGTTATTGATTTAGTTTTGTATTATGTCACATTTTCAAAGTAGATTCATATAATTCATAAATAGAACAAGTTCCAATATTATGCATTAATATAGAAATTTTGTAAAGTGAGCAGAACTATTTTTAGCCAACTGTTACTCTGACTTTGCTGTATTTTATTCATTGGGTACTTATACACGCAAACTATATTTCTACTGGTATAATGCCTTCGTGTTAAACATAATTATATTTCTAGGTCATTATTTTTTTTTTTAGTGAGACCTGTGTTTCTTTGGACTAACAGACATAATGCAGTGCTATGGCATTAGATATTATATTGGTGACAAGTATTTTAAGTATAGACTTAATTAGTGTATTGAATGGGTTTGTTTTGTTCTACAGCTATTGATCTATGTTAAACCACATATGCCATTCACAAACTCAGTTATTTATCCTGTCAAAGTCACTCTGTGATGAAAAAAACATAGTGCTCAGAACATAGCATCCTACAAAGTTTAGAGCCAACCACAGAACTCAAGGCATGACTGTTAATACCCACATCAAAGGCATTAGGAAACAAATGAGGTATGTTAGGGTAAAGTACAGAACCACAAGTTACTATATGTTCAACCTTGTTGAAAAGGTATCACTTATACCAACTCTTTGTACTCTACCATTCAACCTGTTTTCAATCAAATTACGTTTCCTCTAGTTGTCCTCTGTTTGTTTTTCTGTAACCTCTTGTGTGGGACCTCATCAAGAAAGGGTAATAAGATCTAAAAAGACAACTATTTAATTTTCCTAGAAGGAGTTCCTACTTCTAAAACTAAATAGTTTAGTGTGATCTTGTCAGGCTTCCTGTCCACTTACCTCCCGTCAAAGCTCCGAGTGCAGCAATTCCCTCCGGCAGTCAGTCCGATGCTGCATGCTTGTGTGCAGCATGTATAAGTATGCGCCCGAATAATCTACCAAATTCTGCGCTCAGGAGACAGAATTCAGCGCATGAAAATGACATCAGGTCAGATTAGGAAGGTCAAGTACCTTCCACCAATAGTGGCCAATTCCAAGCAGAATTGGACCAATCAGAAGAAAGTGATGCCTATTTATTCTTACCTCTCTCATTCCTTGTTGCCCTCTTGTGGTTTTTGGTAGCCCAATAGCGCGTTCCTCTTGTGATATCTGGTTATATCTGGCTCTTGTCTTACTTGTTTATCCTGTCTTCTGTTCTCCTCAGCTTGCTTAATCGTGTTCCCTGTCTTCTCTATTCCTTTTGACTACTGACTCTGTGTATTCGTAAACCCAGCCATTCTAAGGACCGCTATACAGATTTTCGTTTAGTGATTCTGTCTGTGTGTTCAGGTTCCAGTATTCCTGACAGATCTGACATAAGCTTTGATCAATCAAAGTGATGTTCTTTAAGAGTTCTGTTCTATTGAATGTAAAGAAGAATTGGCATGTTTCTGTTTTTGGATCTCTGTTGTGCATTAATGGTAGTAAACATTTGCCTGCATTTAGTTTTCTAAAAGGCATAAATAAATCACCCTTACTTCAATCCAGTTTGGCAATTCAGACACAATTCATTCACAATCACAACTTTTCCAATGAGTTCTAGTTTTATTTTAACAGTGGCTCAACACAACACACAGAACACCAATTTGAATGGTTTTTCCACACAACCAACAGCACCCACACATTAGATGCAATATGCAGGTTAACTTACAATTAGCTATGCAAGTGATTTTCTTTTAAATAATAGTTGTATTCATATGTTCAGCCTTTATGCTCTCCCTCCCAGCCTGCAGTATTTCCATTTTTGCTCCAAATATATTGTTGTATGTAATATTATTTATCAGAAAGCAAAATGGGACAAGGGACCAGGGATCTGGCAAATGTACTCATCATCAACCTATGGCAAGCCTGACATGGGACTGGTTGTTCATTAGTAAAGTGAGGAGACAATACCATAAACAGGAATCCTTGGAAAACAGAGAAACCTGAAGGAAAGTCGAACAATGATAAGAATAATGGAAGCACCCAACGACGACATATTCACATGTCGAAAGGCATGTCTGCCTTTTGTAGCTCACTTTGTAGCACTGTTTTTATTTTGATTTAATGTGCACTTTTTAGATACCTAAGGGTTAGTCGGTACAGGTAGGCTCATTTTCTATGATGCCGAGGTACTTAGGGACAGCATCTATTACTTCTTTGCTCCCCCCTTTTTTTTTTCTTTTCTTTTTTTTTAGTCTTATTAACATTACCAGCCATTCCATTTCTGTGTTATAAACTATTTTAGCATAGTTTGCTTTAGGGGCTTATCTGATTTATTATATTTTGTGGGTTTGTGAATCACCACTTCTTTATTAACCCTGGAGCCTTACTCAAACTATTCCTAAGGGAGTTGACTTTTATGATCTCTCTCTTTTTATTTGTAGTTGTTATCTACCTCAATATTGTTTATTAAAGGACCACTATAGTGCCAGGAAAACATACTCGTTTTCCTGGCACTATAGTGCCCTGAGGGTGCCCCCACCCTCAGGGACCCCCTCCCGCCAGGCTCTGGGGAGAGGAAATGGGTTAAAACTTACCTTTCTCCAGCGCTGGGCGGGGAGCTCTTCTCCTCCGATCCTCCTCCTCTCCTCCCATTCGGCTAAATATGCACGCGCGGCAAGAGCTGCGCACGCATTCAGACGGTCTCATAGGAAAGCATTATCAATGCTTTCCTATGGACGCTTGCGTGCTCTCACTGTGATTTTCACAGTGAGAATCACGCAAGCGCCTCTAGCGGCTGTCAGTGAGACAGCCACTAGAGGATTTGAGGGCTGGATTAACCCATTAATCCACTTTCTTGGGAAATGCTTCCTTTTGGGACTCTCTACAAGTCAAGGTTAAATTGGGCCCTCGAACGAGGCACCTGTGACAGGGAGGGGTACAAAACCAGGGAGTTAGCCTGAATTCCCAAATATATATATGTATATAACAAAACCAAGAGGGCTGCACTCAACTGAACAAGCATAATTTATAGGGTGCTGCGCCATGCCTATTTGCTGTATCTCTCAATACCCTTCCCCCTTCCTGTTGTTTTTTTATACCCCACCCCCTCTAGACTGTAAGCTTGTTTGAGCAGGGTTCTCAACTACCTATTGATCCTGTTACATTTTGTTATTGTCTCATTTGGTAAATTCCCCTTTTATTGTAAAGCGCTGCGGAATAAGCTGGCACTATATAAATACCAATAATAATAATACTAATAGAATCCCAGGAGAAAACATTTCCCAAGTAAGTGGATTAATTTCATAAGAGCAGGCTTTAGGCAGCAAGAGTAGGACCTGCCAAGAATCGGGTACGTTGACATTGTTGTGAATCTGCAGTAATCACCTGGATGCTTTCCGTGTTCAGATGAAAATCAACTCTTTTACATCCAAACCCTATACAAGGCATAGGATTCATAAGATTCACAAAGCACCAATTCGGAACCAATTTCATCTGACAGGATACACATTCATAAATTAATCAGATATCATAAAAAGGGCTGTAAATAAACAGAGGGGGACATGATGCCACCTCTACCCATGAGCATTCGGTGGGGTACTTTAGATTAAATAATGGAAGTAGACAGATCACTCTGCATCACCATGCCCTCAAACATGCACTTTTCAGGAATGTTACTGCAAGACTAAAATTAATAAGGAAAGTATAAATTTGTAGAGGTTTTGGATAGTAAGGTCATTTTCATTATAATTTTAATTTGGCATAGATCAGATATACGATATGCATTGTGAGTATATATATCAAAGTACTATCACTTTAATTGTTTCGTTTTGACACTGCATTTTTTTGAGTTGTGTTTGTTATCACATTATATATATTCACAATGCCCTGAAACAGATTATTAAAATACACTTCAGCTTATTTGATTTGTCTACCACGTTGAAATTAGTATAGGACCCATCGATATTGGGATACTGTGAAGTGGTGGTGGGCTTAACACAATATGGTCATATTTGTTAGCTAAGATAGGTGATTTTAAGTAGCCTTATAAAATGTTAAATTGTATATGTACGTGTGTGCTGTTCCTTAATCTATAATGTGTAAATTATGTGGTGGCTGACCAGTACTTGCTAGTCAGCTGCCACATTATAAAGTCAAATAAAATAATGACCCTATGGGGGTCAATAAGTCCCGCATTTACTATAAAAGAGGTTTTAAACCTCCCTCGACCCCCACCTGCCATGCAAATAAGGAATCCAACACAAAGGTGCAAACCATGCTTAAGCATTGCAGGAGGATTGCTGGGCATGTGCACCATTTTGAGGGCTAGCCAACTTTTGAGGCAGAGCAAGAGAAAAGAGGGCTTCCTTCACACAGTCTATGGCAGGATGTCAACATGATATGTAACTACACTTTGGACATACTGAAAATACTTTCTGAACAGCAGAGGGCAATCCATAGTCTTCTCTTCCCACCACTTCATTGGTATTGACTAGCCACTGGAGCATGAGGATTGGACAATAATAGGCAACTCCTGTCAGTTCTTATTCCATTTAGAGTCGTGACAGGACATTTGAGCCACAGTAATGCCAGATTGAGACAGGCTATCCACTTGTTCATAAACCTCATAAACAAGATGGCTGGTATCCTGGAAATGTTACATAGACATTAAGCCAGACAATATTGTAGCCATTTTTGCATGTGAGAGCATGCATAGTCACCATTTGTCCTGCTGTTCGATTGGTCAAGCCGAACAGTGGCATGTACTAATTTCTGCAGACCTGACATTTCTTTTTTTCCTGCCAAAGGGGTTCAGAAGAACCAAATATTTTTGCAGATCACAGCAGGCCTAAAATAATTTGGCAGACTATACAGTAGAGTAGAGCCACAACACATCTATATAGTTATAGTATGCAGTGCAGTCCCTGATGTTAAAACTAATTGTTTTTTGTTCTGTTTTTGACATTATCAGTATTCTTCTACATTTGCATATTGCTTACATTCTATCAGCACGCATACCAGCTTGTAATTTCCCTTTTAATATGCATTATAACATTCACTAAAATGTGCACTGTGATAAGTTAATATTAATATCTTCAGAATTTTAGCAAGAATACTGAAATTTCATAGAAATTTAAAAATATGAAGATTGTTTCCATCTTGGCAAAGGTGATCTTAATTGTAAAAGTTTCTAATACAAAATAATGTGCTGCTTAGTAAATAACCTTATAAAACATATCTACTTCTGCAAATCTACTGCACAGTTTGAGTATCAAGCTATAAATGTCTGTTTTGACTCATATCAGATTTTAATTTCAGCAAAATACATTCACTCTAGGTTCAATTTTGAAAACCAATAAGGTAAATATTGTAGTTTAATTGCACCTGGCAGGAGGTATTTTTAATGTAATGGAAGAAATAGAGCAGATGCTTGACTTTCCTTTGCAGCAATCCCCAAGATGAATCAAGTGCAAGAAAATTGACTGACAATATTGTTAGGAAAATATCCTTTCCTGCTGTCTCAGTTGATTTACAAACTCCATACAGAGCAAGGGTATTAATGGTGTGTTTTAGCATTATCGAGCCAAGAAAAATGATAATTATGAGCTTTAAACAGCATTAGTACCCTAATCACAATAAGAAATTACACTTTTACAACACATTTGATTGAACCTTTTTAGCTACGGCTATGCATACTGTTGCATTTGTCTGTAAAAAACATTTTTACAATTTGTCACTAAAACAATAAGATGAAATAGCATGTATTTGAAAGCAGAATTGTAAGGAAAAAAAGCTATGGATTACGCTATACTTTTTTTTTTTTTAAAAGCTTACCAGTTTTTATTTTTAATCTACATGTCCTGGCTGGCTGTCCATTATGGCACGTAAATGAAATTACCGCATGCTGTACACTTGCTGTACATCCATCTGATCTCAAAATCCTGCAGCAATCTTTTTGCACCAGAACGTGCACCTGTGCTGACACAAATATGACACAACAGACTGTGAGACCAGAATAGAGAATCCCATAATTCCATCCATAAAAACACAGAGTTACAAAGCCTTTTTTTTAATAATGTGATCATTGTCCTGTGTTTTTGATCTAAAACCTCCTTGAGTCAATGGATGTTTGGCATATTGTAGTCTGGATATGCCACCCAAGACAGGGATCCTATCAGCTGAGTTGATAGGAATGTGATGTCTATCTTTGATAAAGACCACTTTCTGGTTGAAGGATTGATTTGTATGTTTGGTATACCATAATAAGGAACACACGTTTTAAGAGTTTATTGGGCTACTCCAATTTTTGGATATATGTTACTGGTTTGGGCAGAATTGGGGTCCATGCAAATGATTTCTGCAAAAAACTTGCAGATAACTTGTGATTGGATGACTCAAGAGAAGGTGCTACAGCAGTTAAAGAAAATGTATGTAAATAAAGCTCAGGGACCTGACGGTATTCACCCACAAGTACTTAAGGAGCTAAGGAGATAAGTGAACCTCTGTACTTATTTTTTCAAGATTCTTTTGTTTCAGGTATTGTACCGGAGGATTGGAGGAAGCCAGATGTCGTTCAAAATCCTTGCCTGGAAATTACAGACCTGTGTGCTTAACTTCTCTGACTGGGAAAATATTTGAAGGGCTATTAAGGGATAATATTCAGGAATTCATTGGGAAGAACTTTGTTATTAGCAATATTCAACATATTTTTAGGAAACGTAGGTCATGTCAAACTAACCTAATTGCATTCTACGAAGAAGTAAGTAGAAGTATAGATCAGGGTGTTGCAGTGGATATGATCTACTTGGATTTTGCCAAGGCATTTGATACAGTCGGTACCTCACAATAGGTTAGTCTTCAAACTAAAAGAAATTGGTCTAGATGAATATTCTTGTCCTTGGGTAGAATATTGGCTTAAAGATAGAGTACAACGAGTTGTCATTAATGGTAAATTTTCAGGCTGGACAAAAGTGCTAAGTGGTGTCCCTCAGGGTTCTGTTTTGGGACCGCTTCTATTTAACATATTTATAAATGATCTTGAAATAGGCATTGAAAGCCATGTTTCAGTGTTTGCAGATGACACACTTGAGCAGGACATTGCTTTGTTGCAGAGGGATTTGGATAGATTGCAGGACTGGGCACTAAAATGGCAGATTAAATTTAATGTAGAGAAATGCAAAGTTATGCACTTCGAGGTCAAGAATGCACAAGCAATTTACACCCTGAATGGCAGTGAATTAGGGATAACCACACAGGAGAAGGATTTGGGCATTTTTATAGACAACAAAGTAGGCAGCAATATGCAATGTCAGTCTGCAGTTGCTAGGCCAGTAAGGTTTTGTCATGTATAAATAGGGGCATAAACTCTGGGGAGGAAAATATGATTTTGTCTCTTTATAAATCGCTGGTAAGACCACACCTTGAATATGCTGTGCAATTTTGGGCACCTGTTCTAAATAAGGAAATCATGGCACTAGAAAAAGTGCAGAGACCAGCTACAAAATTGATAAAAGGAATGGAGCATTGTAGTTACGTAGAAAGGTTAAAAAAATTTAAGTCTCTTTAGTATGGAAAAAACGCGCTTGTGGATATGAAAACATTATACAAATATACAAATATATTCGGGGCCAGTACAAACCATTATCTAGATATCTATTCATAAACAGGGCTATACAAAGGACACAAGGTCTTAGGCTGGAAGAAAGGAGATTTCATCTAAGGCAAAGAAATTTTTTTTTTACAGTAAGAGCAATAAGGATATGGAATTCTCTGCCTAAAACGGTGGTTTTATCAGAGTCCATACAGATGTTTAAACTGCAATTGGATAAATTGCAAAAACATAACATACAGGGATATAATTTCTAATTAGTGGGCTAATAGCTGCTTGATCCAGGGAGACATCTGACTGCTATTTTGGGGTTAAGAATGAATTTTTTTCTAGTTTGTTGCAAAATTGGAAGTGCTTCAGATTAGGTTTTTTGCCTTTGTTTGGATCAACAGCAAAAACATATGTGAGGAAGGCTGAACTTCTTGGACGCAAGTCTCTTTTCAGCTATGTAACTATGTAACTATGTAGATGTGGGAATAGGTATATTCAACCATTATTTGATAAAACCATCATGTTGGCTAGACCTCCTTTTGTTCCAAGAATGAGTATTTACCCACATCACCACATATAAACTAATTGTCTACAAAAACTTTTACTCCTAAGCTGAATACAAAGTACCATGTCAAAGAAGATAACTGCCTTACCAAACCCATATGAATATGAATCTACTGACCACAGAGCCACAGCTTCAAGAATACAAGCCATGTTACAAATTAAACTAATACAATAAAATAATACAAACTATTTGTGTTCAAAAGAAAATATCACAATGTCCTAAATCAAATAAAAAATAATAATTAAGGAAATCACTAAAGATTTTATTTAAAATAAATTATAACATAGTTAAAATATGCTCCATGAGAATATTCACCATTATAGAATCTCACTTGCTCAGAATCTCATTACTAGATATGTACTGTGAAACTTGAGATGTAAACATATCTACATCTGATCTTACTATATAGGCATACATATCACCCTAACTTCTAACATTAACGTAAATTCCCAGTCCTTCAAGGAACAGTCCAAGCACCCTTAATGTTACAGCACACTGTAATGGTTAAGTTGTCAAGTGTGCCCTGGCACCGCACACCCCATGTAAGTAGTAAAACCATTTGCTAACCATTTTATTTCTAACCTTCCTCTCTTCTTCTGCTGTGGAGTATTAGATGCTCCTGCTACAAGCTTCAATTAGCGCTCCTGAGCTAAGTCCTAACATAGAAACATAGAATGTGACGGCAGATAAGAACCATTAGGCCCATCTAGTCTGCCCAATATTTCAAAATACTTTTAATTATTCCCTGGCCTTATCTTATAGTTAGGATAGCCTTATGCCTATGCCATGCATGCTTAAACTCTCTCACTGTGTTAACCTCTACCACTTCAGCTGGAAGGCTATTTCATGCATCCACTACCCTCTCAGTAAAGTAATACTTCCATATATTATTTTTAAACCTTTGCCCCTCTAATTTAAGACTATGTCCTCTTGTTGTGGTAGTTTTTCTTCTTTTAAATATAGTCTCCTCCTTTACTGTGTTGATTCCCTTTATGTATTTAAATGTTTCTACATCCCCCCGTCTCGTCTTTCCTCCAAGCTATACATGTTAAGTTCCTTTAACCTTTCCTGGTAAGTTTTATCCTGCAATCCATGAACCAGTTTAGTAGCCCTTCTCAGAACTCTCTCTAGAGTATCAATATCCTTCTGAAGATACGGTCTCCAGTACTGCGTACAATACTCCAAGTGAGGTCTTACCAGTGTTCTGTACAATGGCATGAGCTCTTCTCTCTTTCTACTGCTAATACCTCATTAGCTGAAAGTGTCACCACCAGGCTTAGCTCTGGCAGAGATCTTCCAGCTCTCGTAGAGGTTTTTAGTGACACCCGATGTGTCGGTTTCGGTGGACCCCAGGTAAGAGATCAATCAATAAGTTTACCCTATCAGCTAACAACAACTTCTCTAAAATGCCTTACAGCACAAATAAATCATGGCAAGACTAAATGCAGCAGAGTATCAGCTGTGCCATTATGCCAATGTCATAATAGAAGTGCCAAAACATAACATTCCTGTGTAAAGATAATGATTTAATTTATTATATTAAGAGTGTAACACAGATCCTTTGTAGAAAAATATCTCACATAATAAACACTAACATCGTATTTATGTCAAAATCAAAATCAATCACCCAATAGTGAGAACATAAGTTATAAGCATACACTGGTATAGTTAGTCTTCTGTATATATATATGTGGATCATGCACTTATGATATGAAACGGAAGATACACAAAGCACTTCATAGGGCAATATGTATGAAATATCAAAATTAAAAAGAGATGAGCCAAAAATCCACTCACTACAGATTGAGCTTGTCCAAACTAAATATGGAATCTTTTGGGTTCCATCTGTGTTCTGATAATAGTCTTGTAGACCCTTCAGGAGCCTCAAGTGTGTAATTAAAGGTTAATTTACAGAGCAGGAGATAGAAATGTATAAAGTAAGTTAGCATCTGATTGACAATAAAAACTTTTTTTTCATGCAAGCTGTGTGAGTCACAGCCAGTGAAGGTGTGACTAGGGTAGTGTAAACAGAGACAAATTGATTTAACTCCTAAATGGCAGTGAATTGAGCAGTAAGACTGCAGGGGCATAATCTATACATCAAGATGGCTTTATTAATCTAAGGTTGTTTTGACACTGATGTTATTCCTTTAATATTCACTTAATGTATTAAAATATCAATTTTGGTAACCCTTGTGTGCCAAAAAATGAATTTTGGTAGCCCTCTGAAGCTCACAGAGATAAACCACTAAATATTTCACAGTTAATCCCACATTGGTCTGTATTTTATGAAAATATGTGCAAATGTCTTGCAGCACTTTCACAGTATGTTATTTCAAGAACATGATCACGAAGATTTACACGACCTCTATATGTGACCCTATCTGTTTAGAGACCATCTGGACTTTTTTCGGCTAAAACCTCCCACTGTAGTCAATCAGCGATTCCAGTTCACAGCAAGAAGGATATCCACATCATTGTTTACGAAATCCATCAATAAGTGGATATCAATACATAACCTTTCACTTGAAGGCTTTAAAGCAGCCTAAGAGCACATGATTTTGCCAGGTGTATTGCCCTGCACCCAATGTTATTTAATCTATTATAATAACAGGAGGGTCATGCCCAATATTAGAGATTACAAGGTATTAGCAATTGACTTGATGGGTCAGCGACTTCATGCATTCATCCTATTTTCAACTAGATGCAAGTTCAACATTAATTTGAACGGACGAAGAATATAAATAGCACTAAAAAAGGTATTCGAAAATAGAAATACTGATGTTGCACTAAGAAATCTCTACGGAGAAATAATGCGTAGATTAGATATCCATTTTATGTCTTAGTGCTTAGTGGGCAATTGCTAACACAAAACGAGCAGAACCTTCAAAGGAAAGGCTTTGCTCTTCAAGACACAAATAAGAGTGTTATAAAAATATTATTCAGTAAGGGTCATGTTTCCAAGGAACTAAGAAAGGAATGAATATTCATTCATAATGGCTGGTAAAACATCTGCTTGTGCAGACTAAAAAAAATAGCTATGCTTCAGATGCATGTATCGTTTGTCATCCATCAAGATGAAATCAAGTGTAGCACTTTAAATAGTACTACATATGGACCATTTAAAATCACTGCACACAACTCCATGAATAGATACACTGGTTTTTGGTGAACTCGTATTCCTAGTATGCTTAATACAAGATCCCAGATGGTGTATTTTTCATCCAATATATAGTTCTTACAGGCATGCTTAGATGCATATGCAGCTTTTTACCAACAGACAGAGCAAGCACATCTAATTTGTCTAAATAGCTTGTCTACACTGACTTTCAATTCTTCTGTTGTAAAAGGTTGTTAATGAACCCTTCTGCTATTTATAATTAAAACTACACTCCTCCCAAGTGTCACTATTTAGGAGATACAGTCCCTATTTTTGACCCAAATTGAATTGTCATTTTTTTCCTATCCTTTTCTAGGCATTCCATATTTTTGGTGTGTCTGAGTGTATAACAGAACTTCACAGCAGTAAAACTCACAGTGTCTTTAAACTACAATAGGTGTGTTTAGAAATCAGTCTCTTTAGATAACATAAATAGTTTTTTTCTGAATACATATTAGTTACATACAATGTTATTAGTAAGTTGCCTAAAATGTCTCAGTACAGTCCCACCCCTGGCCATACCTCCATTCACAACCCTAAAATCAGAGTGTCTCTCTTCGTCCGTGTTAAATGTTGGGAGATATACAGCTATATTTATACTATCTTAAGAAGTGGGATGTTCTAAAATATTGTTTATATATCTAAGGGGCAAAAGCAGCTAGGACTGTTGAGAATACCTTGATGGAAGATAAGCCTATTGACAACGCATACAATAGGCTAGCAGCTTCGTAATACAATTTGCCAGTAAGCAGAGTAGGCAGCTGTTTGCAGTCCCTTGCCTACCAGAGTTAACTAGCCTGGCTTCAATTTTTTCCTTTTTAAAAAAAAAAAAAAATTTGACTCTTTTTTTTTTTATTTTGCTAAATAGAAATTGCATGTATGTGTCTTCAGAAAAAACCCACACAGTAAGCAAAACAAAACTGGCTTTATTAGGGGAGAGAGGGGTGCATGAAAATTCTGTGCCTATAACCCCCAGTGTTGTAAATCCAGGTTCTGATGCCACTATGCTGATCAACATTTCTTTTGAAATCTGCTCTTTTTTGCAAAATTAAAAAAGAGGACACACTCTTCACACATATAGTACTTCAGCTGACTAAATTGTGTTAGGTGTTTGTTAGTGATTTGTAGTATTCTTCTAAGTGGCTCAGTGATTTTAAACCACAAAGTGCACATCAGAGCTCTAATAATACTACTAATAATAATAACTAAGTATTTAACCAGGAAAGGTAATATATAGGTTTAATGCAGCTGTTAACTATGCTTTGGGAGCACTGAAATTAACCGTGCTTTATGATATTGTTTCAGCCTTACCTAGAATTACCATCTTTCTTAGAAAAAAATACCAGCCATGATAATTTGTATACCAGCCAATTTTACCTTTCTCCTATCCCTCTGTGAATACCCTTGCTTGGGGACACATTCACAAGCATGGCAACAATTGTCCATAATGATCCATTAGGCTGGCAGGAGAACTACCTGTAAGAGGGTCATTCTACTCTCTTATATGCTGACAATTGATTGACACATAGGAGAGGAACCACATTTTTAAACACATTCTCACGTTCCACTAAACAATAATATTTTACTAAAAAGTTAAGCTGCTTGAAAATAAATTATTAAATCAACTATTAAACCAGGAGGCACACAAACTCAGGGGATCATTTATATAACGCACCATACTCACTCTGGTAGCTGGCCATTGCCAAGACTTTGCAATGCAATGTCTCTGGGTGTCTTAGGTCACTTCAGAATTAACAAGTTTAAAGACCTGTCAATTGCTAAAAGAACTTGTGTTTCAAAGAATGAGTTTTGTCGGCGCAAAAATTAGGCTATCAGCATGATGCAAAGCAAAAATGCCTTAAATATTTTTGCAATGCCAATTGTGAGTTGTCATAATTATTTCTGTATAAAAAATATTAAATGAGAATTTTATCAAAGTTGGAAATTAGTGAAAAAGAGGAACAGCCGGAGTAATTTTAAGATTGGGTTGGCAATTGACAACCCTCTCACCTATTCTACCCTGAGATGAACAATGCTTTTCACATTGTGTCTGTAGCATAAGTGACCATCGTTCAGTGTTGGAAAAAAGCATCTTATACCAACTGTGTCTATGCAGGTAGCTGTTGTAGTCACACCGTGAGACTCCGCCAGGAAACAACTACCATTAAGATGGACTTCACTCTAAATCACAAAACAAACAAAAAAGACTCAAGATTCATTGCTCATTTAATTTGTTTTGTGATATGTCCATATGGAGTTTTGGAGTTGTAGAATTCAGGCACATTGCTGATCCCTCAAAATTCAACGAATTCCAACTCATTTAACCGAATGCACAGGTCTAAAAATGCAACCCACCCCAATTTTATGAGGGTATCAGATAAAATATGATATTTAAGATCTTCCACCCACAGTTTTCTAGATTGATATATTATATCACAGATACACATTGGTTATTGTACCTCTATCGATACAGTAAGTTTGTGTGGTGTCACTAATCACGTGAGCTAGAATTACTTGTTTGTCTTGTTTTCCTTTTGTACAGCATATTGGAATATGTTGGTGCTATATAAATAATTGTAACTCTCTTTAATTTAAACCCAAGATGTGTGTTGCATGACATACATTTTAAACTGCATAGTCCTCCTAAATTCACTCACTTTTTTTCAACAAACTTGGTTGGAGTTTTTCCTATGGAACATAGAAAATATTAAGTAATGAATATAACTTTAATGTAGAGTCTCTCCAGCTACTAGATCAGATACTTTGTATCCGCACAGTAGTGTTTAAACTTTTTTTTAATGAAAAACTCACAGAAAAGTCTCCCTTTTGTGTTTTTCATTATATCTGCTTTCTGAGCCACTTGTGTTAGAAATTGCACAACCTGTATGCCCACCTTTAATAGAAAAGAGTATATTTGTTAGCAGGGCCGGACTGGGATAAAAATTCGGCCCGGGCATTTTTTTATCACAGCGGCCCACTAAGAAGGGGCGGTGCAGAGAGGGTGTGTTTGGTCGTCACTAACGACAAACACGCCCCCTTCTCAAAGTGCAGGCCAGGGCAGACCATGCGCAGAGCTCTGCTAAAGAGCTCTAGCATGAGAAAAAAGCCCTGTATTTGTTCTGCACAGTGCAAGCAAATTTAATAACATGCTTGCACTGTGTTTCCTTGCAACTTGTCTCTGGTGTCTCTATAAATGGATACCAGGAGACAAAAATGCCAGGAAAGAGTATCGTGCTGTGTTTGGAGCCTGCTTGTGGGATTGTGTGTGTGTGTGTATAGAGTGAGCTGATTGTGGTGTGGTATTGTGTAATAAGGTCGGTTTTAGTCGTGTTGTGTTTGTGGTGTAATGTAATGCATATGTGGCTAGGGTCTGTAAAGAATGTGTGTATAGGGGATGTAGCAAGTGTGTGCATACAGGCTATAGTGTGTGTGTGTGTGTGTGTGTGTATGTGATGTAGTGTTTGTAGAGAGTGTGTGTTTAGGGGTGTAGTATGTGTTTGCTTACAAGGAATCTAGTGTGTGTATAGGGTATCCAGAGTGTGTATGTCAGGAATGTAGTGTGTGTGAGTGTGTATATATATATATATATATATATATATATATATTTGGAAGTATTGTGTATGTGTGTGGTGCAGTGTGTTGGGGAGGTTCGGTGTGTATGTGAGGGGTGCAGTATGTGTGTATGATGGATGCTGTGTGTGATGTGTGTGAGGGTGCTGTGTATGAGGGTGCTGTGTATGATGTGTGTGAGAGTGCTGTGTATGATGTGTTTTGTGATAGTGCTGAGTGTGATGTGTGTGAGTCCTGAGTGTGATGTGTGTGAGAGTGCTGAGTGTGATAGTGCTGTGGATGATGTGTGTGAGTGCTGAGGGTGATGTGTGTGAGGGTGCTGTGTGTGAGAGTGC
Organism: Pelobates fuscus; assembly: GCF_036172605.1. Lineage (NCBI taxonomy): Eukaryota > Metazoa > Chordata > Amphibia > Anura > Pelobatidae > Pelobates > Pelobates fuscus. The sequence goes on along the minus strand of NC_086322.1, from coordinate 129,767,993 downwards.
CGAGTGTGATAGTGCTGTGGATGATGTGTGAGAGTGCTGAAGGTGATGTGTGTGAGGGTGCTGTGTGTGAGAGTGCCGAGTGTGATAGTGCTGTGTGTGATGTGTGTGAGAGTGCTGTGTATGATGTGTTTTGTGATAGTGCTGAGTGTGATGTGTGTGTGAGTCCTAAATGTGATGTGTGTAAGAGTGCCGAGTGTGATAGTGCTGTGGATGATGTGTGTGAGTGCTGAGGGTGATGTGTGTGAGAGTGCTGTGTATGATGTGTTTTGTGATAGTGCTGAGTGTGATGTGTGTGTGAGTCCTAAATGTGATTTGTGTGAGAGTGCCGAGTGTGATAATGCTGTGGATGATGTGTGTGAGTGCTGAGGGTGATGTGTGTGAGAGTGCTGTGTATGATGTGTTTTGTGATAGTGCTGAGTGTGATGTGTGTGTGAGTCCTAAATGTGATTTGTGTGAGAGTGCCGAGTGTGATAATGCTGTGGATGATGTGTGTGAGTGCTGAGGGTGATGTGTGTGAGAGTGCTGTGTATGATGTGTTTTGTGATAGTGCTGAGTGTGATGTGTGTGTGAGTCCTAAATGTGATGTGTGTGAGAGTGCCGAGTGTGATAGTGCTGTGGATGATGTGTGTGAGTGCTGAGGGTGATGTGTGTGAGGGTGCTGTGTGTGAGAGTGCAGAGTGTGATAGTGCTGTGGATGATGTGTGAGAGTGCTGTGTGTGATGTGTGTGAGAGTGCTGTGTATGATGTGTTTTGTGATAGTGCTGAGTGTGATGTGTGTGTGAGTCCTAAATGTGATGTGTGTGAGAGTGCTGTGTGTGAGAGTGCTGTGGATGATGTGTGTGAGTGCTGAGTGTGATGTGTGTGAGAGGTCTGTGTGTGATGGGTGTGAGAGTGCTGTGTGTGAAAGTGCTGTGATGGGTGTGAGAGTGCTATGTGTGATGGGAGTGAGAAAGCTGTGTGTGAAAGTGCTGTGATGGGTGTGAGACTGCTGTGTGTGATGGGAGTGAGAGTGATGGGTGTGAGAGTGCTGTGTGTGAAAGTGCTGTGATGGGTGTGAGAGTGCTGTGTGTGATGGGAGTGAGAGTGCTGTGTGTGAGAGTGCTGTGTGTGAGAGTGCTGTGATGGGTGTGAGAGTGCTGTGTGTGATGGGAGTGAGAGTGCTGTGTGTGATGGGAGTGCTGTGTGTGATGGGAGTGAGAGTGCTGTGTGTGATGGGAGTGAGAGTGCTGTGTGTGATAGTGATGTGTGTGCTGTGTGTGAATGTTAGAAGGGATTGAGTGTTGGGGGGGGTAAAATAAAATAAAAGAGTATGCATTATGTCCCCCCCTCCCTTCTTACCTTTAGCCTGGGAGGGGGGACCGGCATGCTGGTGAGTGGGAGGGGGACAGGCACTCCGACGCCATCCCTGGTGGTCCAGTGGTGAGTGAACTCTAACCTGAGGGCTAGAGTTCACTCTCGCGAGATCCGGTCGTTGCCATGGCAACGCGCCGGATCTCGCGAGAGGAACCCGGCGGAGCTGCAAGATAGAGCTCCGCCGGGTCCTCTACCTCCCTCCCCAGCCGCATGTTTCTCCAAGGGGGCCGGTGAGGGAGATCTCTGATCTCCTCACCGGCCCTTCATTGAAAACAGCGGGGCCGGCGCTCGGATAGTGCCGGCCCTGCATAGACCGGCAGGGGAGATCCTGGGACCTTCCCCTGCCGGCCTCGGCCCATGGCCACCGTGGCCCACCGGGCATTTGCCCGGTGTGCCCGATGGCCAGTCTGGGCCTGTTTGTTAGCTATTTCAACTAAATCTTCATTCAACACTGAATTCCACATAAAAACTTTCTTATTGTAATCCTGCACATAAAATCTTCACTGTTCGAGCATTTTATTTTATTTTTATTTTATATACAGGATTATTCATCAAAGTTCAAATAGTCCCATACTGAATGTGGCAAAATCAAATGGCTGCATAAAGGGCCATTCAAAATTGGGCCATGAAAAATCTGGATGTTGTTCACTCTATTAAACACAGTCTGGATTTTGATGAACAAGCACTGAATCAGCCTGAAAATGGTCGTTGGCCCAAATTAGGAGAGGATGCCAGGGAAGGACATGAGGTCCCCCAGTTATATTATATTTTTTGAAGTGAAAACAAAGTAGTATATAAACTAATCACAGATAATAAATCTGCTGGATTGAAAGGGTCCCAGGTGAACCTCACTAATCACCCAAAATAGTGAAACAAGAAACAACAAAGTGGAGACCACATTCAATAAGCATACAACATATGTATACAACCTGGGAATATAACCAGAGTAGAAATATTCTATATAAGAATATAGTAGAATCTAAAAAAAAAAAAAATATACAGATCATAGCATAACACTGTGATATGATATAAGTGAATAGGTGGTTTTGGTATTAAACTCACAAACAAAGGGTGAAAATCAGGCCTCTCACCCCCTTGGGGTATGTGGAGTATGAAACTTGATAGTAGCTCCAAGTATGAAATTCAGATAGGTAAATGTCTTCAAAGAAATGGGTAAAGAGAACCATACATGGTGAAGTATGTAGCAAAAATACAAAAGAGATTTATTGGTTGCACTTACAAACATAAAAATGTTCTGAGCATGTCTCCACTCTTTTGTATTTTTGCTACATACTTCACCATGTATGGTTCTCTTTACCCATTTCTTTAAAGACATTTACCTATCTGCATTTCATACTTGGAGCTACTATCAAGTTTCATACTCCACATACCCCAAGGGGGTGAGAGGCCTGATTTTCACCCTTTGTTTGTGAGTTTAATACCAAAACCACCTATTCACTTACTGTATATACTCGAGTATAAGCCGAGTTTTTCAGCACATTTTTTGTGCTGAAAAACCCCAACTCGGCTTATACTCGAGTCAGTGTCTGTATTATGGCAATTTACATTGCCATAATACAGACTGGGGGCTGTGAGAGATGTTACTTACCTCTCCTGCAGCTCCTGTCAGCTCTCTCCTCCTCCGCGCCGTCCGTTCAGCACCTCGGTCAGCTCCCAGTGTAAATCTCGCGAGAGCCGCGGCTCTTGCGAGATTTACAGTGTGAGCTGACAGAAGAACTGACCGGACGGCGCGGAGGAGGAGAGAGCTGACAGGAGCTGCAGGAGAGGTAAGTTACATCTCTCACAGCCCCCCACTGAACTACCAATCCCACTGGACCACCAGGGAAGGAGCCCCCCTCCCTGGCACGCTAGCAAGCAGGGAGGGGGGACAAAAAAAATGTATAATAGTAATAAAAATAAATAAATTAATAATATACAAAAAAAAATGAAAATAATAATAATACAATAATAAAAATAGTAATAAAAAAAATATATAAAAAAAATGAAAATAATAATAATACAATAATAATAAAAAAAATAATATAACAAAAAAATTAAAATAATAATAATAAAAAATATATTAAAATGCCCACCCCCCACCAAAGCTCTGCATCACACTCTGCATCACACACACACACACACACACACACTGCACTCACACACACACACTGCACTCATATACACACTGCATTCACACACACACACACACACTGCACTCATATACACACTGCACTCACACTGCATTGATATACACACTGCATTTATACACACACACACACTGCACTCATACATACACTGTACACACTGCACTCATACACACACACTGCATTCACACACACACTGCATTCACACACACACACTGCATTCACACACACACACTGCACTCATATACACACTGCATTCACACACACACACACTGCACTCACACTGCATTCATATACACACTGCATTCATACACGCACTCATATACACACTGCATTCACACACACACTGCACTCATATACACACTGCACTCACACTGCATTCATATACCTACTGCATTCATATACACACTGCATTCATATACACACTGCATTCATATACACACTGCATTCATATACACACACTGCACTCACACAAACACTGCACTCACACACACACTGCATTCATATACACACTCTGCACTCATACACACACTCTGCACTCATACACACACTCTGCACTCATACACACACTGCACTCATACACACACTGCACTCATACACACACACTGCAAATAAAAATTAAATTAATATAATTTTTTAGGATCTAATTTTATTTAGAAATTTACCAGTAGCTGCTGCATTTCCCACCCTAGTCTTATACTCGAGTCAATAAGTTTTCCCAGTTTTTGGGGGTAAAATTAGGGGCCTCGGCTTATATTCGGGTCGGCTTATACTCGAGTATATACGGTATATCATATCACAGTGTTATGCTATGATCTGTATATTTTTATTTTTTAGATTCTACTATATTATATTTTTTAAATCATTATAATAATTATTAAACCTCACCCAGGTTTAAATTAATTGCCCCCACATGCTATTCATTGTTGAGGGTTGGGGGGGGGGGGGCACTAGGTCCCTCAATTTATATTAATTAGTGGTGGTAGGGGAGGCCCTTCCAATTGTTTTTATTTAATAGCCCCATCCAGTGGCCACAGGGATGCAGTGGAGTGAATAGTGATTTGTCCACCCACATTATTTATTTAGCCCCCATCTTATGCACACAGGTTAGGGCGTATGGGGGGACAAGTTCCAAGTCCCCCCTATTATTTTACAGGCAGCAATGATGGCTCAGTTGCAAGTTTATAGTTATAATGATCAGTGAGGCTGCTCACTTTCTAGAAGATGTGCCCCCCACCTGAAGCATGGTATATTTTAAACGTCTCTTATATAAATATGGGGGTCTTTATGAACCCCATAAGCTTTTTAAAAAATATATTTTACTATTTTAATAATGAAGCTGGCAAGCAAGCACAGGTCATCCACCTTATGGCTAATTCTTACTGTCAAGGTTTTTTGTTTTTTTTACCTATTTGCCCTTTGGCTACTTGTGCTGATAGCAGGCAAATAAAACTTCACATAATTGTTTGCTGGCAAAAAGCAAGTAAATGATAATTTGCAAACGTGCCTCCTGCTGTTTGTATTCAATCTCTATTCATTTCAAAATCAGAGCTTTGTACGTATTCAGAATCCTATTCTTTGTATAGATTTTGGATGCAAAAAAACATTGATTTTCAACCAGTCACCAAATGCATCGACTGTTGCAAATTCAGTGGGACTGGCCGAATTCTATCCATCTGGATTCTGGACAAAATCGATGTTTAGTGAATAATCCTGACAATTGTTCTATGTGTAAAGTAGAACATGTGAAAACATTCCTTAACATGGTTTTGTATTAACTTTAAATTACCTAATATTTGATAACTGTAACACCACCTCTTTTTCCCAAGAAAAACAAAAGAAAATAGTTTATGTCCTAAACACTGACATATTGCAGATTTTTATATATTTTATAAAATGAGAGTTCACCCAAACCATGATACAGTTTCTATTAGTTGGTCAATACATTGTTAAATCAGTACTAGTGTAAAATATTGAATGTTATTTAGTGTGATCAACAATGTCCGTTGAAAGCTATGGGCACCAATGGTGTATTGTCACAGTTAATCTCACAGGTTTCAAATGACTTGTTGTTACTTAAAGCAGTGGTGGATCTTGGATTTGTGCTGCCCTAGGCTCGACTGAAATTCCGGCATCCCTGTAATCTAAATTTGCACCACCACATCGTGTCATGGCCTCTTTTTTGACTGACAGACGCACGCCCTCATTGACATATGCACTGACATACACTCACTGACAGATACACAGTCATTGACACACACACTGTTTAAACAGCCCACACTTTCACCGACAGACACACACACTGACACACTCACTGATACACATACACTGACATACACTCACTAAAAAAGACACTCACTGACACAAACATCCTCACTGATTTGACACACTCTGACAGACACAAACATTCACTCACTCACAGACACACATTGACAGCTACACACACACAGTAACAGACACACACACACACTTACTGACAGACACAGTGACAGACACAGATATCCTCACTGACAGACACATGCACACTAACTGACAGACACAAACATACTCACTAAAAGACAAAGAGACACACACACTGACAGACGCACACACTCACTGACAGACACACTCACTGACAGACAGACACAGTGACAAGCACAGACATACTCACTGACAGACACAGCTGCGACTGGGCCCGTCACTCCAGGTGGCCTGGCAGCCCTGCAGACCCCTGCGACCGGGTGCCCGCCGCCATGTGTTGCGGCCCCGGCCATGCACTAGAATTGCCGGGGCCGCACGTGAAGGGGAAACTAATATCATCATCAGAGTGGGCCCGGTAACAGTACGACCGGTCCCCCTCTGATGATGTCAGATGCTGAGAGGAAGTGACTGCCCCAGTCACTCCTCCCAGCAACCCCAGGGAGCCGCGCGGGAGGAAGCAGAGGGAGTCAGAATGGGAACTCTGACTCCCATCAGCCTGAGCCACTGGACCCCAGGGAAGTCACCCTCCTGCACCTAAAAAGGTAGGTAATAGGAGGGTGACTAAAATATTTTGCATGTGTGTGTGTGTGTGTGTGTGTGTATGTCTCTGTATGTATATGTGTCTATGTATTAGGTAACCATCACTTTAAGACTTACATTGGAAGGTTTGACCAATTACCATCTGTCTTCAATTTTCTTCCAGTTACCCATATTTGGCTGCTAAAACAAATATCCATATATAGGTTTGGTATTATAATATACCTGCAATTTATAATGCCTCAACTACCACTAGCAATATTTTGTCATTAGTTTTAATCTAGAGGACTATACCGGTCATACATATAAAAATAGCGATATTTGTGCTGTTTATTATACTTTAAATCCTCTCTTTATGTTGGCTGCTTTTCTGAAATATACTATTGCAGTTCAGTGTAATTCAACATATCTATTTATATACCATGAAGGCATACCAAATGTCCTGATTTCGATAGGACAGTTCTGATTTTAATGTCTTGTCCTGCCATTCCGATGTTGTTCCAAGGTGTCACGCTTTTGGAGACACTACAGAGCATCCCCAAGCAGTGTAGTATAAGTGTATTGTTAGATGCTCTTGTGCTATGCTCGGGGCATGAAGACCCTGCAGAAAGTGCTGAAACACTGCTCTCTGCATGGTACACGCTTAAAGAGCCAGCCTGCTTGGTTGGCAGGCAGCCTGCCAATCCTTAGAGTCATTTCGCAACCTTTGAGCAGAACCAGAGGTGTTATTCACATCACTGTCCTGCCCCATTTCAACCCACCCATCTTTGTCCTTTTGTGACTTAACTGACATATAGATTTACCTGCCTTAAAGTGTACTTTGGTACAGACCACAAAATGCCTGCTCTGAACCTGAATTGCATATTGTTCATCTTCAAACATATGTGTTTGATAAAGGCAAAATAATGCTTTGGGTGCATCCTCCAGGTAAGAATGGTTCCCTAGTGTGACACAATGAACAAACAAAAGGAGACATCCACACTCTAACCTGGTCCTGGTACATCCAAAATAGTGTGACACAAGACAGGATCAGTGCTCAATTCCTTTCCTTTCCCAATACTTAATTCCTTTCCAATATTCTTCAGGAATTTCAAGAACTCATGTATGGGTTAGTAATCATCAATAATCTATTGACTAAACTGTAATAGTTGGAGCTTGGCACTAGGCCCCTTGGGCCAAATAATGGCCAGGTGATTCATTTCAAGGAATACTGGAGGTACCAAAACAACTTTGGCTTGATGAAGCAGTTTTGGTGTATAGATCATGCCCCTGCAGTCTAATTGCTCAATTCACTGCCATTTAGCAGTTAATTAATTTTGTTTATGCAACCCTAGTCACACTTCCCTGCAGGTGACTTTCTAAACACCCTTCACCTTGCTTCCTTGAGCTTCTGGCAAGGATATCTCCAAGGAGACAGAGATAGGTATTTTTTTATATACACCCCTATATACTTATTAACCCTTAATAGGGAACACATGGGATGGGCGGCAGCATTGTAACACAGCTGTGTGATACAAAAAGTGAAAACAAATACAAAAAGATAAGTCCTGCGCTCACTCCCATCACTCCTGGGCGGCAGCAATGACCACAGAACACATCAGCCTCAATATATAGTAAAAACCAAAGAAAAAAAAAGTTATCTGTGCTCTCTCCTTAATCCCGATGTATATTTAGACAAATGGAGGTCATTTAGTTACTCCAATGGCCATTGGAGGGAATTCCCGCCTGCCAATGTCTAAATATACATAGGGATTAAGGAGAGAGCGCAGGTTACTTTTTTTTTTTGTTTTTTTTGACTTTCTAAACACATCCTGTAAAGTGAGATCTAATGTATAAATGTCCTTTATTGCACTCTGTTTAGTTTAGAATGTCTTATCTCCAGCTCTGTTAATAGCTTCCTATACCTTTAAAGAGCCTCATGTGTGCGAGTAAAGTTCAATTTACAGAACAGGAGATAAAAACATCTAAAGTGAGTTAACATCTGATTGAAAATGAAACTCCTTTTTTCATGCGGGCTGTGAGAGTCATAGCCGGGGAGGTGTGACTAGAGCTGCAAAAAGAGAAACAAATTGATTTAACACATGAATGGCCGAGAGTTGAACAGTGGGACTGCAGGGGCATGGGCAATACACCAATACAGCTTAATTAAGCTAAAGGTGTTTTGAAGCCAATAGTATCCATTTAATAAATGCTGTCAATGCAAGATAAATTAGGTTAGTTTAGAAGCACTGAATCGTCTTCAAACATTTTTAACAGTAAAATTAGTTACAAATGTGACTTATTTACTTTGCTCTAGAACTGGATTTCACCCTGCAGAGAAACAAATTTATTTGATAGGGCTTCATTCTGCCCCTCCTCACTTCTCCAAAACTTATTAGAATACTTTAATGGTGATTCTCGATGGCTGCATTTTAGTAGTATGGACTTCTCTGAACATACACATTACATGGAGTATTTGCAAGCTACATGCCCTGTTGACTACAAACATATGATGTAACATGACTGTTTGTTAGCATTGTGCCCATTTACAGATATTATTTTAAATTCTTGAGTATTTTATGATTCTGCATTCCCAAAAATGCAATGAGGTACCTTACAAAAGCAAAAAGCAGGATATTTGACCATTTTTAAAATGAATTGTCCACCTGTGATTATATAACAAGAATGGTATTTCTACTTGAATGCTTATATTTCAGACTCTGTCTGAAAGAATGGCATATAATCTCTCAGATCCTTTACACCTTTAATAGTTCTATAAAAGTTGACAAAGTAAATGAGAAATCAAATTTAGAATTTGACTAAATGTATATAATTTTATTTTTCGGGATATTATATCTAGTATTTATGTGCTACTTCTACATCACGTTTTATATTAACGTTATGCTTTGTTTATTTTGTCTTGGTTTTTTTTTTTTTTTAAGAAAAAAACTTTGATAGTGGCAGAATGACCAGTATGGATTATTTTTTTTCCTCTGCTGATGTTCCAACCCTATTTCCTTTTTCCTATTTTATTATCAATTTTACATTATATCTGATATTTTTACAGACAATTTAACTTCCTGATGTGTTTTTTTTTCTTGACACATTTTTACTGGCAGCATAGGCCGGATGTCGATGGTAGAGTTTTATTGTCTCTTTAGATACTGTCTATTGTTCAGTCGCTGCTAATCAACCTTTCAGTAACCAATCACTTTCTGCCTGTTGTCTTCTTTGCATTTTGCATATTTAATTAGAGCAATCTGATTGGCCTGAGAAAAGGAAAAAAATATATCCTTCTACAGGAAGGTGAACTGGTAAATCTAGATCAAGAGATAAACTGCAAGGGGCTGACATCCGTGATGTTTTATTACAATTTAAATTGATACATATTTTTTTAAATCTAGTACATTCAGCATATTAAAACATTGTATTTTTCACGTTTGAGTGCCTCTTTAAAAAGAGTAATATTTATAGTTATGATAATAACCAGCTAGAAAAACAAGCTATATTAGGGTGCAAAATACTGGCTTAGTGTCTTTTTCAAACGAAAAATTACATTACTTTCTAAATCTCTATCATCCTTTGATTGTTAAGTTTAATGATAATGTTTGACCTCTGACAGCCCTTCAACAAATGCCTGTTGGTTTCTTTTTCTTCCTACCCACACAAAGTTCAAAGCAGTCGTTACAGATGTGTGCTCTACAAACGCTTTACGAAGCATAAAAAGAAATGAAACAAAATAAGGATATTGTTTCAAAATGCTTCGCTACTACAAAAGAATGATTGCACTCAGAGGGTTATTTACTGCAGGACAAATTTGTTGCTGGAAAAACGTGTCAGTTGAGCTCCTTCGATTCATCTGTTATTCACTGAATTTACTAACAACAGCTGAAGACAAGTTTAACCAAACAGCGAATAAGTCAAACCAAATTGACACAAATGAAGCCCAGACTTGAGATGAAAAATTCAGGGATAATTTATTATTTCCCCAGTAAACAACTTACAAATTACAAAAAAAAATAATGTTTTGGTCTGTGCCTTTTTCATCCAGTGCTGTGGGATGGTGGAATTAGTTAATACATTCGCGTGTGCAGAGGACACCTTTATTACTGGAAGTGAGCCCAAACAAACCCTCCTCCATCTTATGTGTGGTGGGAACGTAGATAGACATAATCAGATTTTGTAAACATACTACTTGCCAAGAGTGGGTGGGGGGCACAGTAGCTCCCCTTATCCTTGACTTGTTCTGACACCCGCATCTTGCCTATGGTCATTGCCATTTTTCTAATACATGATCTGTTCAAAATTCAAAGGGAATTGTTAAGGAATAGGATTTATAATGGCTGCAGGGATTCGGACTGACCAACATCACAATATAGGAAACATAGAATATAGGAAGGGTAATTCCATAAACACCGAAATATAATTTGAATGTTAAAACTAAAGCTAAAATAGCCAACTGTGACGATAGCGGAGTTAGAGAATTTTTCCAGAGATCATTTTTTGCCTAATTTAGCCATAACCTTGCTAATTTAATGATAATTTCCTACAGTTTGGAATGCAGTGAATAACCTTTTGTGTTGGTGATTACCATAATGTTATGATAAATAAATAGGATTTCTGTAGAGCTGATCATAGTAATTCGGTTGCAATGGTCACGCTTACATTTGTGGGCTGTCATTTTTTTTTAGGTAATTTATTTCACTCAACATTTTGCATATCTGTTGCAAAGTTGACTTTTTTCCCCAAATAAAAGGCATGCAAAGAAGGATAAAACACGCTACATATTTAGTAGAGATTTGCACAGAAAGAATTTTAATTTCTATATGGTATAAAATGTATATATCATAACCCATAAAATCATAAGCAAATGGAGGATGGAAAAATATATCCCATTTGTATTATTCAAGACTCAAAATGGGTTACTTTCTTTGCATATGCTTATTCCTTATCAATAATAACCCGGTCATTGTGTGTTTCTGAAATTAAATTCACCATGACTGTGATTTCAGAGCCATATCAGGGTTTTCTTTGGTATTAACAAGTGCATATCAAGGTGTCATCACATAATGTGCACCCGTAGTAAACAAAAGAATATCATATTTGTGTGAAAATTAATATTTATTATATCCATCAGGTGGCGTTAGGAGAACACAGTTTGAGGGAATGAAAACATTTGCTTTTGTAGACGAATACAATCTTACATTCTAGGAGTACAAATGCATGATATTTTTAAACCATCAATTAACTATTTCAGATTAAAACTTTTTTTTAATATTGAATTAAATTCTGATATTTTGTGTTAACAGCATACAAGTGATAATTTTTGTATATCGCATTTATAATACACAAGCCAGACAGTGTTATTAACAACACTTAATTTTTAACAATACCATAGCTGGAAATTTTGAACTTTTATATTTATCTTAAACTGACAACGGGTAGATTAATTACGATGAATCAATTTTAAGGAACAAGCCATCCAAAGAATGTACTCTCCTGCATTGTAGCTAACATAGCTGCAAATATACTTCTGCCACTTGCAAGGTCACTAACACTTCTCTTCTACTAAGGCATGTATTATTAGAGATCCAATTTAAACTGCAAATCAGGATTTGCTTTAAGCAGCACAACACAGCACTGAGGAATATCACATTAATATGGTGACTTGAGAACTTACTTGCCAAAGTTAGAACAAAAATGCAAAGTGAGTAAAAAAAATAAAATAAAAAATCCCTTGAAGAATGTTATTCAAATTGCCTATTTTACCTTAAATGTTTAATTTATGCATCAGATAACTAGAATGTTGTTTATTGAATAGAGCATATATTGTAAAGAAAGATAAGTATAGTGCTGATAATAAGTGTGTGCTATAGGTTCTTATATATTTTTTCTCTATTTTAATTTTGCTCTTCCCCAGGGAGTCAAATTATTCTCCCTGTCTATCAATATACATTCACACAGGTAGCAGCAGACAGAGAAAAAAAAATTATAATAAAAAAAAAAAAAAAACACAAAAATATGGTTTACATACAAAGGTCACATGTCCTTGATTTATTATTTAAACACTGAGTAAACAGAAGAAATATATAATCTCATATTTTTAATTTTATATGTACAGGAATATATGTGTGACAACTTTATACATACAATACATATTTAAAAAATAATTCAGCCTAGTAAGAATGTACAATATTCAAGGAATGAACAAGAATAGAGTCCAGTTAACCCTTCTGAGTGCAAAGGACTGTGCGACCTGAGTTGGGTTGCACACCGATGTGGCACAACAAAAGGTTACTCAATATAATCTGTATGCAGTAGGGAATGATCTGATACTTTACAGTCATAAGACATAAACATTTAAAACAAAAACAAGACTTTTTAAAATAATTTACAGATAGTCTATCACTTCTAGATAGTATTTATGTAAGTAGGAAGACAGCCTTGTGACTTGCCATGATTTTTTATGATGTCTTGAAATAATTTAAATGTTGTGGTGAAGAACATGAGAATGGGTTTGATATATCTTGCATTTTTCCAATTCCTGCCATTATTATCATCACTTTAAGTAGTTTGCCTCTGATCTGGTGCACAGGGGGATGTAAAATGTCACTCCATCTGATACTTTCATGGAAGCAGCAAGCTTAGCACTTACTAGCAACCACTTTCAAACAGAGCAAGAAGTATACAAGATATCTCTCTACACTGTTCTAAGTACATGTCAAGTCACCATGGCTGAGCTGGACACAGTCAGTCTTCTCACTGTAGGATATGTTTCACATAACAGTTCATAAGGATTCTAACAGAACTTTCTTGTTTTTACTACTTTGCTTTGATATTTGACTGAGTGGCCTCCGTGACCCATGACATAAACATCCAACAAGTAAGATTTTCCAGATTGCAGTCCCTTAATTGTCTCTGTGGTGACTGCTTTGTGAAGATTCTGGCTGTGGAAATATTTACAGAGAACCTTCTCTGATTTCTTCCGGGTATCAGGGCCCTGGCATTGGTTTTGTTCCCTTTTCTTTTGCTCTTCACTGTAGTCATCATCCACTTCTTTTTTATAGACACAATATTTGTTCCTTTCCTGTGTGCCAAGCCATGCTATTGTGACAGAAGAACATGTACGAAGTTTGTCAAAGGCTTTGATTCTTGTGTCCTCAGGCAGAGATGGGAATGGCTGTTTGTTAAATTTTGACGTTGCCAAAATCTTTAGCATCGATGCACCTTTTTTGCTTCCTTTGAGTCTGATCAGATATTTTGCTTTGGGTTTCCCTCTAAGCTGAAACTGTCGTACACCTTCCACACTCTGTGACAAAAGTAACTTTCCATCTCTTCTTACCTGGATTTGAATAGTGTCTAAGCAAGAATGAACTGAGAATGTGACTTTTTGATGAGAAGACACAGGAGCGAATCGCAAAAACTTGGCCCCTTTTCTCTTGATAAATACATCGGTGACCTTTCCATCTTTCAACTCTATTGTTTTTTGCTTGGCTTCCTCTTTAGTTTTAGCAAAGGTACCAACATAGGCAGTGCTCATATTGGTGGCTGTATTCATTGCAAAAACATCAAAGTAGTACTGTGTGTCTGGCTTCAGGTCAGATACTGTAAATATATTTTTGTTTCCAATGCAAAACTTCTGAAGATCCACCTTGGGTTTTGTTGTTATCTGTCTTAACAATTTTGTGTTAGAACTTTTTGGTCCGAAGCCACGATCTTTTCCAGCATCATTCTCTGAAGGAAAGCCAAAGTGGGAAAAATCAAAAGGACTAAAATCTAAACCAGGCTTTGGGGCCATCATGAATGCATCATCTGTATTAATTTTAGCTTCAACAGCACAAAGACTTTTAAAATTGTGTTCTTTGTTGATGACAACACAATACTGTATTGGTAGTTTCAAAGCCGAAGAAGTGGGAGTAGGTTTCCAGGCCAGTGTTACTGTTGTACGACCTAGTGATGTCACATCGACTCTAGGATCATAAGGTAGTTCTGGGTAAGGCTGATCAGACTCTGGTGTTGTTGTTGCATAAACCTTGAAGTGCGTGTCCTTTTCTGTTGAAATTAACTCCAGTTGATACAAGCCAGATGGGGAGCTTGAAGACACAAAATATTCCACATCATTTCCTTTGTAGGAGAACAGTTCAGTGCCTTCTTCGTTCATTATCTGTTGTTTTTGCTGCTCCAGTGATTCAGGTTCACCTGCAAATTCAGACATTAGAAAAAAAATGTTATGGAATGTGTTATTTTTGCAGAAATGCAAGTCTGCAACTTGAAAGCCTGACCAAGTTTAATTATCATAACTTCAGCTCAACATCTGCTTGAATATTTGAATCAGCAGAAAGCCCACAAACTAGTACAACTTGCTAATATATATATATATATATATATATATATATACACACACACACACACACACACACAGATAAAATGGGAAAAAAACTACAATCAATATAATGTCAAAATGTAACATAACCTGGCTATCCTAGACAGGTTTAGGGTTTCCTATAAAAAGTATGTACATGAACATTTACAGGATATATACAATCAGAAAATACGTGCCAGAGAGCCAAGTGTAAGGAAACTCAATAAAAAAAAGAAAAAAAAAAAAAAAGAAGTTAATGGGAACATTAACAGCTACCAAAATGTTTCGGGTAATTTTACAAGTTATTAGAAGCAATATTATGAATGGGATGCTCAATCCTACTGTTGTTGACATTAAGGATTAGTAATAACTCCTTAAGGCCCAGAGGCACATTTTTGAAATGCCTAGTGTCATTTCTGATCCTGGTAGTATCAAGTTCAAAGTCTATGAGTCATGGCGCTTTTCCAGTACTAAAAAACTTAATTTCGATCAGGACCACTTCAAGGGACTTGTAGTGTACAGGTGGACCTCTGAATAGCAGGCCTGTCACATTTGTAATAAGTTAGTCTGATGTTTAGTAAACTAGATTAACTAAATAAAATGTATATCAAAAATTTAGTGGGCTTCTTCCTTCAGAAGTAAGAATGTACTTCTTTTATGTCTTTATCCGCGTGCAAAAGACTGATTTGGCCTATTCATCACAGAGAGATCTATCTAGTTAAGATCTCCTACGTGAAGATCATGATGTTTCTCTTACTGTGGGAACAGTGAGTGATTGTGGGCAATTGTATCACAATATCTTCCTTAAAAGCAAACAGTCACTTCAATGTTTTATTCTGTAGTCTCTCAACTGGTACAATATAACTCATCTCAATTCACATACTGACTTATTAAAGTACC
Source organism: Pelobates fuscus (assembly GCF_036172605.1). Classification (NCBI taxonomy): domain Eukaryota; kingdom Metazoa; phylum Chordata; class Amphibia; order Anura; family Pelobatidae; genus Pelobates; species Pelobates fuscus. Next base: position 129,752,258 of record NC_086322.1, on the reverse strand, counting down.
TAGACTCATCAGAAGTTGAAATGAACACAGGGATTGGCATGCAGATTCATTGTTACCCTTAGGTAGGTCTGGAAGTTAGGGTCATTTAAATCACATGCTAGCCATGTCATCATTGAATCTGATATCAGTGTCTTGCATAAAATATGGACAATGTTAGCCTTCAGAAACTATTATATTTGTTTGAAACAATGTAAACTGCCAGTACATGTGTAAATAAATCCATCTATTTATTTTCAGTTGTCTCTTCCTTTATGTAGTCATCTACGTACTGCCACGTTGCCACAATGGTAACTATGTGACATCAATAAAGCCGGAGCACACTGATAAATGAGCTGCAGCCACTATCTTTACAGTTTATTTGCTCTATTTAAAGTTTACCAGAAAATAAAATCATAATAGCAAATGTATAGATATTTTATTACATGCACAATGCCATACACAATAAGTAAGTTTGCAGTCAAATCAAGTTTCCCTGATTTTCATCTTTGGATAACCATTTCAACCATTTAATTTAACGGGAGAGTACACTGCCTACAATAGCCTAGTAGCACTTGGTAGCATTTGTAATCTAAAATGCAAACATTTACATATCATTATTAAAAAAAAAAAAAATTAAATAAATAAATCAATTAACAATACCTATCTATCAAGTTCTGCTTTATCACACAGTAAATCAAAGAACTTGATTCGAAATATTAAATATTTTGGAGAAACAAAACAGCGGTCAGTCTAAGCTGATTAGTCGTATGGGACTTTTGCTGTATGACAGGATATTGAGTATATAGTTCATCACCTGATCCTTCTCCGCTAGCCTCTTCTGGGAGTTCTTGTAGAGTCAGTTTCCATTCTAATGGTGCATCACATGGTGTGACAATAACTGATAAAGGGGTATTATCTTCTTCCACTACAAAGAAATATCTAGAAAAGACAAACACAAAGGTTGTGAAAATTACACCCAAAGTTATCACCAAATACGATGTAATGGCACAAAAATCAATGTGAATGTTCCCAACAAGAGAGAAATAAACACAGTAATGGACATGTCATCAAGCAATGTTTAACAGAATGTAAAAATATTGTGAATAATAAAAAAAAAAATGTAGATCATGTAAAAAAAGTAGTTCCTGTTGAAAGTCACCGTTTATTGATTACAGAAATAGGGGCACTAAAAATATAAACTAGTGCGGCTTAAAAACATATATATATATATGTGTAGAAAAGAGTGGAAGGGTTCAGTTGCTATTAGGGCAATTTCAATCTCTGTTATATCACAAAACTATCATTGCCTAACAATATGGAAAGATAGCAATATGTGAGTTTGTAGTAACTCCTCTTCAACTAGTGATGTGATAAGCACGTCTCAAAAATAGTCTATAGAGAACAATGTGGACATGGGGTTAAATATGTAGTTGTAGGGCTCAGCATTGTAGCCATCTATCTACACTCCATCTCTGCATTTTATCTCTGTAACAGCTAATCACATGTGAAAATGCTCAGATGACACAAGCAATATCATTGGATACAGAGTGTTTTTGATCTGCCTGTCTCTCACGTCCCACCGTTGTCATGGAAGAGTTGTACAGATAGGTAAGTATTAACAGTCCCCCCCAATGTTCCCACAGCCTTCAATTTTCTTTTCACATTGCAATACACCAAAACCCGATGAGCGATTTTAATTAGTTGCATACATTGCTCCTTGCATAACTTATGGTGCAAGAATGCGGACACAGCTTTCTCTTTTCTGTTAACTTTAAGTACAGCCACTTACAAAACAGTGCAGCAGCTATAAGTGTAACTCTGGCTCGGTGATGTCAGAAAGGGGAGGTTTTGTTCACCTGTGGTAGTACAAGATGTGCATTTATGGCCTACAAGTCATAAGTAACTTTTACAAGCGGACTCATAGCTTTCTATAAGAGATCCTGTACAGCAGAGGTGAAAATGTGTGGCCACAAATATTTTCATTCATAAAAAAATCATGAATGAAGCCATTTGGTATGCTGACAGTGACAATGCAAATGTTTCTTTTATTTAAGACATTTTATACTGCTTAGTGTACTGCGTGCACAAAATAAAAGCTACCAAATGCTCTCCCATGGTTAATATTACTAGATCCTTCAAAAATGTAATCTTGAATCCTTTCTAAATTACACCAAGAACCTCCCATGGCACAGATTAAACATTATCCCAGATCTAGACTGTGCAGTTTAATTCTCTCAGTCCCAACTCCTACAAGTTTGGAAATTGCATGCCTCGCTGTGTAAGGTGAGAGTAAAAGGGGCACATATGAATTGGATCACTGCTGATATCATCCAAATGTACCAGTTTCGGGATTCATTGTGGTCAAAGTTCAAGCGTGCTGGCTCTATGAATGATCATTGTGCATATAGACAATGGCAACATTTATTGCACAAAACAAACAAAATTTGCCAAGTCCCATTATTTCTGTGAAAATCTGAACAATAACCTATCAAACCCTAGAAACTTTTGGAAAGTTATAAATAACTTACAAACGCCCCCAATCCACTCCCAACCCTCCAGTGTCAAAGTGGATAACCAAACCTTGCAACTTCCGTTAGATGTAGCAAATGCGTTTAACAATTATTTTACTCCACCACCCTGAGCTAATAAATGACACTCATTCTGAAACTACAAATGTGGATCAGGCCCCACTAATTTTGCAAACATATCCAATATAGACAAGTTCATTTTTAGACCTGAACCTAATAGTGTCATTAAGAAACACCTTAATAATCTAAAAATGAAAAACCAGTCTGGACCTGATCAAATCCCAGCATTGCTGTTGAAGCTCAGTGCGCCGGCAATAGCTAAACCTGCCACAACCCTAATTAACAAATCCTTGGTGTCTGGATACTAACCCAAACGTTGGAAGACTGTGAGAGAAGTGCCTATCCATAAAAGTGGGGACACTTTTGAGGAAAGGGATCTGAGGAAAGGGATTTAGGGGTAATTATTTCTGATGACTTAAAGGTAGGCAGACAATGTAACAGAGCAGCAGGAAATGCTAGCAGAATGCTTGGTTGTATAGGGAGAGGTATTAGCAGTAGAAAGAGGGAAGTGCTCATGCCATTGTACAGAACACTGGTGAGACCTCACTTGGAGCATTGTACGCAGTACTGGAGACCGTATCTTCAGAAGGATATTGATACCTTAGAGAGAGTTCAAAGAAGGGCTACTAAACTGGTTCATGGATTGCAGGATAAAACTTACCAGGAAAGGTTAAAGGATCTCAACATGTATAGATGGAAAGGAAAGACGAGACGGGGGGGATATGATAGAAAAATTTAAATACATAAAGGGAATCAACACAGTAAAGGAGGAGACTATATTTAAAAGAAGAAAAACTACCACAACAAGAGGACATAGTCTTAAATTAGAGGGACAAAGGTTTAAAAATAATATCAGGAAGTATTACTTTACTGAGAGGGTAGTGGATGCATGGAAAAGCCTTCCAGCTGAAGTGGTAGAGGTTAACACAGTAAAGGAGTTTAAGCATGCGTGGGATAGGCATAAGGCTATCCTAACTATAAGATAAGCTCAGGGACTAATGAAAGTATTTAGAAAACTGGGCAGACTAGATGGGCCGAATGGTTCTTATCTGCCATCACATTCTATGTTTCTATGTTTCTAATAATATTCATGACTGCTCATGAATGGGACTTCATGAGAATATGGTTTGCGAAAAGATAATGCCCTTTAGTAAATCTAGTTCATGGTTACTGCATAGAAGACAAGCCAAAGATAGTTTATAATACACTTGAAATATTACATTTGTGAAGCAAGGTTTCCAAAACTTTACCCAGAATTCTTTTTTTTTCTTTTTTTTTTTTACTCTCTATAATATTAATGTGAGTATAATGTAATATGTACATTGATTGCAAATATTACGGCTTTGTTACCTTTTAGGGTTATCCCTGAAAAGATAGCCACTGATTTCAGCTCCATCAGGAACAACAGATGAGTCATGAAAAAGAGCTTTATCTCGAATCTGCATCTGAAATAATTCTTCATCCCTCGTGGGTAATTTCTGAACGTTCACACAGGCTGGTAGTAGAAGTAATGTAATATACCAATAAGATGGCAACATCCTGTAGAAACACAATTTAAAAAAGATTAATATCAAGGAATTAGTCTATTTCAATAAGGGTCATCAAACAAAACTAACAATTGTAACGAGCCCCAATTATATGGTTAGAATGCATGAAGAGTTAGACTTGATTAATAGGGATTCACTTCCTTAAAAGGACACTATAGTCACCCTGGCTACTTCAGCTCAATGAAGTGGTCTGGGTGCCAGGTTCCTCAGGTTTTAACCCTTCAGATGCAAACATAGCAGTTTCAGAGAAACTGTTATGTTTACATTTGGGGTTAATCCAGCCTCTAGTGGCTGTCTTCCACTAGAGGCGCATCTGCGATGCTGGATGCGAATTTCGCATCCATCGCGCAAAGCATTGAGAAATGCTTTTCTATGGACTTTTTGAATACACGCGTGGCTCTTGCGGCACATGCGCATTCCGCTCCACTAGGGAGCTGACGTCTGACGGGGAGGAGAGGTCACCAGTAATATATTTTATGGACCTGCTCCTCAGATGTTTCAGATTGTAAGCTTGTTTGAGTAGGAATATCTTCAACTCTTGTCTCTCTTAATATTGTATATGTCAACTACAGTAAGGGAAAATGTATTTGATCCCCTGCTGATTTTGAACGTTTGTCCACTAGCAAAAATATCCAGAAAATCGTATGTCAAAAAAGTAAAAAATGGATTTGCATGTCAATGAGTGAAATAAGTATTTGATCCCCTATCAGTCACCAAGATTTCGTTTTTTTATACAGCTAATGAGCTGAGATTAGGAGCGGAGAGTATTTTATACAGGTAATGAGCTGAGATTAGGAGCACTCTCTTAAAGGGAGTGCTCCTAATCTCAGCTTGTTACCTGTATAAAAGACACCTGTCCACAGTAGCAATGAATCAATCAGATTCAAAACTCTCCAGCATGGCCAAAGAGCTGTCCAAGGATGTCAGGGACAAGATTGTAGAGCTACACAAGGCTGGAATGGGCTACAAGACCATCGCCAAGCAGCTTGGTGAGAAGGTGACAACAGTTGGTGTGATTATTTGCAAATGGAAGAAGCACAAAATAACGGTCAGTCTCCCTCGGTCTGGTGCTCCATGCAAGATCTCACCTCGTGGAGTTTCACTGACCTTGAGAAACCTCAGGAATTAGACCAGAACTACACGGGAGGATCTTGTTAATGATTTTAAGGCAGCTGGGACCATAGTCACCAAGAAAACTATTGGTAATACACTACACCGTGAAGGACTGAAGTCCTGCAGTGCCCGCAAGGTCCCCCTGCTCAAGAAAGCACATGTACAGGCCCGTCTAAAGTTTGCAAATGAAAACCTGAATAATTCAGAGGAGAACGGTGTGAAAGTGGTGTGGTCAGATGAGACCAAAATCAATATCTTTGGCTTCATCTCAACTCGCTGTGTTTGGAGGAGGAATGCTGCCTTTGACCCCAAAAACACCATTCCCACCGTCAAACATGGAAATATTATGCTTTGGGTGTGTTTTTCTGCTAAGGGGACAGGACAACTGCACTGTATCAAAGGGACGATGGACTGAACCATGTACCGTCAAATCTTGGGTGAGAACCTACTTCCCTCAGCCAGGGCATTGAAAATGGGTCGTGGATAGGTATTCTAGCATGACAATGACCCACAACAAAGGGGTGGCTCAAGAAAAAGCACATTAACCCCTTAAGGACACATGCCATGTGTGACATGTCATGATTCCCTTTTATTCCAGAAGTTTGGTCCTTAAGGGGTTAAGGTCCTGGAGTGGCCTAGCCAGTCTCCAGACCTTAATCCCATAGAAAATCTGTGGAGGAAGCTGAAGGTTTGAGTTGCCAAACGTCAGCCTCGAAACCTTAATGACTTGGAGAGGATCTGCAAAGAGGAGTGGGACAAAATCCCTCCAGATATGTGTGCAAACCTGGTGGCCAACTACAAGAAACGTCTGACCTCTGTGAATGGTTTTGCCACCAAGTACCAAGTCAAAGTGGTCAAATACTTATTTCAATCATTGACATGCAAATCAATTTATAACTTTTTTGACATGCGTTTTTCTGAATTTTTTATTTTTTTTGTTATTCTGTCTGTCACTGTTAAAATACAACTACCATTAAAATTATAGACTGTTCATTTATTTGTCAGTGGGCAAACGTTCAAAATCAGCACTTGGTTATTTTTTTCCCCTCACTGTACTTGCAGACAATTATCCCCATTCTATGAATGTAAAGCGCTGCAGAATATCTTTGCACCATATAAATGATAATGCCAGTATGCTCATGTTAAGTATGAAACACATACATTGTATTCATTCTGCCCTTTTTGGACTAATTTTTAAGAATGGAATATATTATTAAATTTTTCACTGTTTTCTCTCGGACTCTTCATTGAGGACCACAATTGACTCCAAGTGCACCTGGATCTTAAATGTTACTATTCTGAATAACACAAAATACACACACATTTTACTTCTTAGCCTGGATCCATGCACCACAACTCATACGAAAATACATGAGAGAAATGTATGTATAGTTCATAAAAAATCTTTATTTTCCCTTATCGATCTCAATTACTGGTAACTTTGCTTCCCCCGTATTGTATATTGATTTCTTTTGACAGCACATTTTCCAACCACTCTGTAGCTGAAACATGCTTAAGAATGATATATAATAATAATAATAGTATAAGTGATTACATGTATATTAATACTAGTTGTGGATTAGATGCTGATATTATCACCTTGGATCTTGGAAGGATAGATTACGGACATTGGCTGGAGTCAAATTGTGATTGACAGATGCTGCAGATGGAGCTCTATCTTTTCTCTCTCTGTATAAAATATGCTGTAACCCTATTACTCCACTCCTTGGCCAGTAAGAGTGCCTAGAGTGTTAGATTCCCCTGAAACTGTACTTTTGGGACTATGGTCAATTATTAGGGCAGGTGCAGGCCCGGACTGGCCATCGGGCATACCGGGCAAATGCCTGCTGGGCCGCGATTGCCATGGGCCGAGGCCGACAGGGGAGATTACAGGATCTCCCCTGTTTTCCCATGCAGAGCCGGCACTATCGAAGGGCACCGGCCCTGCTGTGTGCCTTCATGGGCCGGTGAGGGAGATCAAAGAGCTCCCTCACCGGCCCACAGGCTCTCACATGCGGCCTCCGGTTGGGGAGTGAGAGTGTAAGGGGAGAGGACCCGGTGGAGCTCTAACCTGCAGCTCCGCCGGGTTCCTCTCGCAAGGTCAGAGCGTTGCCATGGCTACTGTGACAACACTCAAATCTCGCGACAGTGAACTCACCACTACGACCACCAGGGATTCACCTGAAACTGTACTTTTGGGACTATGGTCAATTATTAGGGCAGGTGCAGGCCCGGACTGGCCATCAGGCATACCGGGCAAATGCCTGCTGGGCCGCGATTGCCATGGCCGAGGCCGACAGGGGAGATTACAGGATCTCCCCTGTTTTCCCATGCAGAGCCGGCACTATCGAAGGGCACCGGCCCTGCTGTGTGCCTTCATGGGCCGGTGAGGGAGATCAAAGAGCTCCCTCACCGGCCCACAGGCTCTCACATGCGGCCTCCGGTTGGGGAGGGAGAGAGGGAGGGGAGAGGACCCGGTGGAGCTCTAACCTGCAGCTCCGCCGGGTTCCTCTCGCAAGGTCAGAGCGTTGCCATGGCTACTGTGACAACGCTCAAATCTCGCGACAGTGAACTCACCACTACGACCACCAGGGATTCACCTCCACTATGACCACCATGGATTCAAGGGATTCCCCTCTTTCTCCCCCCTCCAGGGCCGGCGCTACCTGTTAGCCGCCCGAGTGCTCTGTAGAGGGTGCACCGCCCGGGCGCAGCATGAAGAGAGGGGCTGACAGGAGGAAAGCGCTCAGCGCTCCCTCCTGTCAATCCCTCACTGTAGCATGGCCGAGCCCTGTATGGTCTGCGGGTACAGGGAGCATCTGTCTCCTGTACCCGGCCGGACTAACAGGAAGTGCACACTGAGTGTGCACTTCCTGTTAGTCCGGCCGGGTACAGGAAACAAAAGCTCCCTGTACCCGCGGACCATACAGAGCTCGGCCACGCTACAATAGAGGTGGGGGGAGAAAGAGAGTGGGGAGGAGGGAGGGGGGAGAAAGAGAGTGGGGAGGGGGGGAAAAAGAGAGTGGACAGTGGAGAGGGGGAGAAAGAGAGAGTGGGGAGGGGGAGAAAGAGAGTGGAGAGGGGGAGAAAGAGAGAGGAGAGGGGGAGAAAGAGAGTGGAGAGGGGGAGAAAGAGAGTGGGGAGGGGGAGGAGGAGAAAGAGAGTGACAAGGGAGGGAGGGGGAGAACGAGAGTGGGGAGGGAGGGAGGGGGAGAAGGGGGGAGGGAGAAAGAGAGTGGGGAGGGGGAGAAAGAGTGGAGAGTGGAGAGGGGGAGAAAGAGTGGAGAGTGGGGAGGGGGAGAAAGAGAGTGGGGAGGGGGAGAAAGAGTGGAGAGTGGGGAGGGGGTGAGAAAGAGAGTGGGGAGGGAGGGAAGGGGAGAAGGGGAGGGGGGAGAAAGAGAGTGGGGAGGGAGGGAGGGGGAGAAGGGGGGCGGGAGAAAGAGTGGGGGGAGGGAGAAAGAGAGTGGGGAGGGGGAGAAAGAGTGGAGAGTGGGGAGGGGGAGAAAGAGTGGAGAGTGGGGAGGGGGAGAAAGAGTGGGGAGGGGGAGAAAGAGAGTGGGGAGGGAGGGAGGGAGGGGGAGAAGGGGAGGGGGAGAAAGAGAGTGGGGAGGGAGGGAGGGGGGAGAAAGAGAGTGGGGAGGGAGGGGTGAGAAAGAGTGGGGAGGGGGGGAGAAAGAGAGTGACAAGGGAGGGAAGGGGGAAAGAGAATGACGAGGGAGGGAAGGGGGAATAAAGTGACAAGGGAGGGGGGAGAAAGAGAGTGACAAGGGAGGGAGGAGGAGAAAGAGAGTGACAAGGGAGGGAGGGGGGAAAAATAGAGTGACAAGGGAGGGAGGGGGGAAAATAGAGTGACAAGGGAGGGAGGGGGGGAAAATAGAGTGACAAGGGAGGGAGGGGGGAGAAAGAGAGTGACAAGGGAGGGAGGGGGAGAAAGAGATTGACATCCATCACACACACACACACAATCCTGCATCTCTTACACACACAGAAACACACAATGCATTCCTTACACACACTCAATGCACCCCTTACAGACGCACACACTGCATCCCGTACATACACAGAAACACACCTTGCAGCCCTTACACATACAAACGCAGATTCACACAATGCATTTCTTACACACATATCAGGACATCCCCTACACACTCCACCCCCTGTGAACAAACTCATTGGTGGAACATGAAGGTGGACCCTGAGCTGTGTAAAGGGCCCCCAAAAAAGGGAGCTGCTTCCCGTTCTCCCAGAACATTGATTTTTGTGACCACAGTTACAAACAGCCTCCAGAGATCCTGTTCTACACCAGACCAGTGGTGCCAGACTGCAGCTAGAGCCCATCATCATCCTCATCTGGTTGTAAATAGGCAATCTAGTATTATTCGTGGCACTAATCTCTAATTTACCTCACGTTAAAGAAACACTATAGTCCTCAGAACCACTGCAGCTTAATGTAGTGGTTCTGGTGTCTATATCCTGTCCCTGCAGGCCTTTTAATGTAAACACGGCGGCACTGCAGCACTGGCATTAGTTAACATGGCAGATCATATGGGTGGGGCATTGTGATGTCACATGGGGGGGCGGTAAACTTTACTTTTGCCTAGGGCGGCAAAAATCCTTGCACCGGCCCTGCCACCCTCCCAGCCAAAGGTAAGAATGGAGGGGGGATATAAAGTGTAGATTTTTAAAAAATAAAAAACAAACATATTTGTGTATTAATTTCATCTCCCCCCCACTGCACACACACTAATTACACCCTTCACTCCTGACACATTGCACCTTTTACACAGACACACACATACACACAGCACCCTTCACACACACACACACACACACACACATTGCACCCTTCAAGAGCATGCACACTTTGAGAGGGGGCATGCTTGTCATTGGTGATGACAGAACAACCCTTCTCTGGCCCTGCCCCCTTCTCAGTGGGCAGCTGTGACTCAAAAATGCCCGGGCCGAATTTCTTTCCCAGTCCAGCCCTTGGCAGGTGTATTAGCATCCCTGCTCCGACTGTACTTTTGGGACAGAGAGTAATATTTTGTTCCATTCCAGTACTGGGAAGTTGATCCCTAGCACATGGTGAAAAATTTGAACTCACAATACCCTTAAGCCACTCCTGCTTAAAGCCACTTGAGCAGTTTAGAAAAATAATCTACAATGGTTTTAGTTATATCTAAACAGAACATGTCACGTAAGCTAGTAATAGAATTGTAAATGCTTCCTTATGCAGAGAAAATTGCATTCAGACATTTAACATTAGACTAGCTCAGTTAGAACCTGCTGGGGAAGAAAATTCTTATGCGCTTAAAGCGAACCTGTCATCCTCAAGCACATCTACAGATTAAAATATATAACTAGAGATTACTTCTGCCTCCTTAACATGGCATAGTAAAATGACTGGGGCAGTTATGAATAACTTTGCCGATGCAATTCAGAAATCTTGGCCTGGAAATGGTGAGTTAATAAGTTGAGGTTAGGTTGGTCGATGTTAGGTGTTGACATTTTTCTTTATTTGTTTAAAACAGTGAGTGACAAAAGCCAACATGGAATGTCCTTTAAGAAAATAATAGAATGTTGTCAATATTATTCCTTAACTTTACACAACTGGAAGTATGTGAAATTCTTATGCAGTTCTTCAGTAAGGAGGGAAATCAACGTTTCATAACCTCTCTGTATTGTCTCCCGTGGCAGAACTATTAGAGAAAGTAAATGCCTTTGGTATAAGAAATTTTGTCCAAAAAAGTAAAAGGTCTATAAACTTTGAATGGTGACTGACAACCATTGATTATTACGATATGTTTTGATTAAGAAATATGTTTTTATGTGTCTGAACAGAGTAATGTGTGACAGGTGTTACCATATAAACATCATACATTTATGCACGGTATTTGTTAGTCAAATGAGTGTAAAAAAAGTGGGTAGGAACTATTATACAACTTTTTAAACCCAATCCTTAAGTTATGTTGCTGTAGTCCATCTCAAAGCAGCTCAATCTCTTGGGAAGCAGGGTGGTTTTTGTTGGCCTTCAAGTCTTGAAGGATCAACTTGTCATGAAAGAAAGGAATACTATCAATACATAAGGTTATGCTGCTGCAGTCCATCTCAAAGCACCTCCATCTATCGGTAAGTAGGATGGTTTTTGTTGGTCTTCAAGTCTTGAAGGATCAACTTGTCATGAAAGAAAGGAGTACTATCAATACATAAGGTTATGCTGCTGCAGTCCATCTCAAAGCACCTTCATCTATCGGTAAGTAGGATGGTTTTTGTTGGCCTTCAAGTCTAGAAGGATCAACTTGTCATGAAATGAAGGAATTCTATCAATACATAAGGTGATCTCCTACAGGAGTTTCAAAAGAACTCATAGTACAAGATGCAATATAAACATGTATTCCCAACATTTCTGTTCATAACTAAAAAAATGGGAGCCCGAGTTTCTAGAAGTTTATGAGATATGATGAGAAACCAGTAGGATAAGTAAGAGAGAGAGATGGAAACATGGACAGAGAGAGTGATATAGAGAGAGGAGAGTTTTGTTAAATTAGGAGTAAATAAAGATAAAGCCTGAATCTGAATGAACCCTTCAGTATGTAGATTGTACACATTATGTTATTAAATACACCAGTGCAAACAAAATTAATTCCTATAGTAAAGTCTATTAACTAGCTGACAATTCAGTTATGTCCAAGAGCAGATACTAAGTCTTTCAAGTCTATGTGGTAATAATTCGTTGTATAACAATATAAATAATTATTTTATTATGCTCAATTCCACAACACCAATCACAGCAAGATGACTAAGTTGGTGTTTAAAATTAATTTCATAGGAATGACGGGTTAACCCGTTCAATCTAAATTGGTCCAGTATTTACAGTAATCATTTTGGGGTTTTGTTATCCTTTAGGCAATATATTTTAGGCTAAATAAATATATATTCATACTTCTAATAAAACAAATCCTTTGATTTTCACATAAATGTAAATGTCAGCAAGTAAAGCATTCCCTTTGTGTGAGTCCATTATAGTTTGTAAATATGGCATAAATATGAAGAGGGCTTTCATTATTTATGAATGATGCAACGCTGACGGTGCCCATAAATAGATATGAGAAATAAAACCTGTCTGTACTTACTGTCTACTCAGATGCCATTTGAACATTAAAACTGAAATATCTTTGATTATAGGATTATACAGACCAAAGACTTACTCCTTAAATTCTTTGGATGAATAATCCACTTAAAAGACTGAAGTTCACATAAAAAACTTGATATGGTAAAGATCCAGTTTATCCATCCTTTTCATCCTTTTTTTTTCCTAAGGCTGTTTTTAACAGTTTCCTAACGTACCTCTCTCTAATTTATTGCATGCTTACTGTCAGAACATACATTGACTTTATTACTTTATTATCATAGCTTGGGAAGTCACTGAGCAGCACCGAGCTTGCATTGTTCAAAGAAGAAATTTAAATACTCTGACTGTGAGAATACATGTCTGTTTTTCAGTATGAACGCAGGAGTAACAAGACTCCGAGCCACAAATTTACAACATTGTAAGCATTGCAGTATTATGGCAATTAAAGGATCACTATAGGGTCAGGAACAGAAACATGTATTCCTGACCCTATAGTGTTTAACCCACCATTTAGGTGCCTTGCTCCCCTATAAAAGTTTAACCCCTTAAGGACACATGACATGTGTGACATGTCATGATTCCCTTTTATTCCAGAAGTTTGGTCCTTAAGGGGTTAAAACTCACCTTATTTGCCAGCGCCTGCTCCGCCCCCTTTGTGATATCATCAAAATGGTCGATTTTTAGCCAATCCAATGCTCATTGGCTAAAATAGGTACGGGCTGGGCCAAATGATGTTTTGGCCAATCAGGACCTCCTCATGGAGATGCATCTCTATGAGGAAAATTCAGCGTATCCATGCAGAGCGTGGGGACGCTGAACGTCAGGGTTGCTTATGGGGCAGCACTGACCTAGGAAGCACCTCCAGTGGCCATCTAAGCAGTGGCCACTTGGAGGTGTCCCTAGAGGCAATGTAAACACTGTCTTTTCTCTGAAAACACCAGAACAACTACATTAAGCTGTAGTTATTCTGGGGACTATAGTGTCCCTTTAACTAAACGTGGAGCAGTCATAAAGTTAATGGATGTCTTTTTCACTGATGTGACTTAATTCTGTGATTTGTGAAGCATTTGCACTTACGTTTATGCACAGTTTTAAATCATCAACTATTGGTCTTCTCTCGATCTTGTTACGCTGTATATATTTTACCCCTTAAAAGGAGGAGTTTACAATGTGTTGCTAGGTCATATACTGCAAGTTCCCACAGCCTGTTAACTACACTGTTACCTCATACATTGCATGTACTGACATTATATTGTATGATTAGTGGGATACCAGAACAAGTATGCAGGACCTGTATATTGCCAATGATTCAAGTAACAGTATTATGACAAGGTTGGAATTTGGAACCCAAAATCAATGCTTAGCATAAATGTAAGAAATCGTCAGTTTTAAACTGCAAATCCTATAAAGCCCTGTTTGGCCGAGGTTTGAGTAGAATGCATAGTGCCCCATTGGGAACACTGGGAATGACGAACATTTTGTGGCTTTTCAATAAACAAAGGAACATCAGGGTCAGTTTGTTTTGTCCTTAGAAGGACATTCAAAGTACCAATACTACTAAAGCTTATTATAGAAGATATGGTGCTGGTATCATTGAATGCTGCTCCTCCATTTTCTGTCAAATAATTTTCACTTTGGCAAAAATAGAACTCACGTGGCACCCCAAAAATAGCCCCTTGCATTATCCATCCTAGATCCTAGATCATCCACTAAAGATGGCAGTGATAGTCTGGGACCACTGGCGGCAGCTTATTAAGTCTATTGAAGGTTAGATATAAAACTATATAAAAAGCTCATGAAAGGCAGAGTTCTGGGTGCCAGGAGAGTCTCCGTGTTTGTCAAACTTTTTTTTTTTTTTAATTAATTTGGCATTAGCTCTAGCTCAGAGTACCCCAATAACAGGAGCAAGCAAATTAGCACATTGACTCCTGTGGTTTGATGAATACAAAACGATGAAAAATGGGTATATATCCCATTCACTTTTTGGGTGAGCTGCAAGAATTTACAGGAGCTATTATGGAATCAAGCAGTCAATCGTAAAACTTCAAATCAGGTCATTTGTACTGTGGGAATAAATTTACAAGAGTAAAGAAAGGAAGCATATTTTTGCTGATCCGTTCCCGTATACTGTTACTTTTAAACAATCAAAGGCATATCTGAAGTCCGAATCAGGACTGTATGGCCAATACAGCCATTTCCTCTTATCATCTTCACATAATACATGATATTTCATTTGGCTGTTGTTATATACATAGTTACATAGTTACATAGTTACATAGCCGAAAAGAGACTTGCGTCCATCAAGTTCAGCCTTCCTCACATATGTCTTTTGCTGTTGATCCACATATCATTAACAGCGAGGTGGTTCATATATACAATAAATACTCTTACATAATGAAAACCGGACTCCTTGCAATGTCAAACATGAGCCTTGTATTTTTTATGTGGCGTAATTTTTCTAATCCTCTTTGGTGCGGTTGGTCTAATTAACAGAATGATGAAAAAATAGCCAGCACCTGTCTGGTCATTATGCATTAGGATTTTGCACTGAGTTTTGTAATCCGGATTAAGAACAGTACAAAAAAAAAAAAAAGGAGATTATAAATGGATTTTATCTGCAATACTCAGCTTGAATACTGATTGACATGTTAGAGAGCCATTCACAATTGCAATTAGACATTTATATTGCCTGTTATGTGAATAAAATACTTTAACAAATATAGCATTCTAAGCATACATATAGTATTAATATGCTAATG
This sequence comes from Pelobates fuscus, assembly GCF_036172605.1. Lineage (NCBI taxonomy): Eukaryota > Metazoa > Chordata > Amphibia > Anura > Pelobatidae > Pelobates > Pelobates fuscus. Next base: position 129,737,140 of record NC_086322.1, on the reverse strand, counting down.
GTTCTACAATTTTTAAGATATATTTAATAACAGAATTCAATATTAATGCTGGGAAACAGGTTATGCTATGGGCATTCATCTATAATACATATTTTTCGATTTATTTTTTTTTGGCACCGGTCACTGAAATATTTGAACAAATTAAAATGATAGTGAAGGAGTTATCAATCAAGAAGAAAAGGACAAAATGTGAGCTGGGATGTATTCGTTCTGGCTTGAAATGTGAGTGCAAATATGCCATTATTGCTAAATTGTTCATAGAGAAAATAGCAAGAAATATAATTTTCTGGATATGTAGATGATTTAAATATTATTTTCCAATGAGTAGATTTTTCTTTAGTGAAATTTATATAATAAAGGCTTTGCTGTGCAATATTTTTTTCCAGTCCAGTCTACTGTGCCAATAAAGTCAATGCATGCACAATATTATGTACAAGTGTCTGTTTCTTTTTCTTTTTTTTTTTTACTTCAAATATATATCAGGAGATTATATATATATATAAAGATAAATAGATCAGAAAAAGTAGCACTTCATAGGACTCGTCCATCTTTTGACTTTAGTACTATATTGCTGCTTTTATCAAGATATTCACAACACTGTACATCCTTTTGAAAATAAGAGTTCATTAATATCAGGGACATTTCTGAGTGAGGATAAACATTAAGATGCGTCTGTAGAACGCACATTCCTTATCATTTATCTATCTATGCACATATGTTTTGTGTGTGTGAGAGGCCCTCTCTACAGTTGAGCATTGGGATTATGCCCACACTGCATTTTGGCCCCCTGTTTAACTTGAGCTTGACATGCATGTTTTGTATGATTAATATGAGCCAGATGATAACGCAAGATTTTGAGTGATTCTTTATTTTCCCGTCTTTAACCATAGGCTTACTCACCAAGAGATTTAACTCTCCAACGATATCTAGTACCAGAAATGATACAGTCATGTAGGCGGGGGAGGAGTGTGGGCTGAGCCTGACCCAGCACCGAGGGACATCGAAGCTGGAGTCAGGTAAGTGGCTGAAGCCCTTGGGGGTGGGTGGGGGGAGGGAACCTATTATGTCCTACTATAGTGCCAGGAAAATGGGTTTGTATTCCTGGCACTATAGGATCCCTTTAAAGGGGCACTATAGTCACCAAAACAACTTTATCTTAATGAAATTATTTTTCTGTATAGATCATGCATCTGAAGTTTCACTGCTCAATCTACTGCCATTTAATAGTTAAATCACTTTATAACGTATGTATATGCTGTAATTTAGCTTGGAACACTGTACATACCAAACTATTTTTAATTGTGTGCAGTGGGCTAGTTGCTTCTCCAGCACACATGACATGGCAACTCAGAACTCTGACGCACTGGCAAAAGACAGGATAATCTTCTCCCTTGCAGACAAAGTGCAGGGGGCAGTCAGCTCTCCCATCCTTCCTACCCTGTGGGCACTCCCTTGGCCTCCTGTCGTTCAACAAAAAGGAAAATATTTTTTTTTACAGATTTCTAAAGGAGAAGGGCATAGCAGGTATGCCCCAAAGAGCATTTATAATGTAAAATTATATATATATATATATATATATATATATATTTTTTTTTTTTTTATCAGGTGTGGGCCACCCTTTTATGGTGAAATGGATAGAAAGACACTCAGGTGTTTTCTGTCTTTCTGTCTCACGCATCATGTGAAAAAGTTGTATAAGCACCACCAACACCAGAAAATATATAAAAAAAAAAAGTTTTTAATTATTTTTGTAAGAAATATAAATAAAAACATCTCTATAAACATAAAAACATAGCAACACGTATACACCTATAAATGTAGCAATACAATGTCATATGGATCATTGTCCTCCTGTTTAGAAAAAAAAACAACAACAAAAACTGTTTTTAACAGGTTTAATGATCATAAGGAAAAAGTCACCAACACTGGTGGAATTTAAAGTGATACAAAAAACATTTCAGTGTTAATGTGATGTCATCCCTTTAAATTGCCATTGGATCCTTTCATTTCCCCTGTCTTCATTTAGAACATCAGATTCCTGTTAGCAGAAAATCATGCAAGACAAATAATTTCAATGCTGAAAAAAAAACAAAGTCTAATGTGGTGCTCAATTTCCACAATAAAAAAAACAAAAGAAACTAAATCAGTATAATTCTTTTTATTAGTTCTCCTTGCAGTGCAACGTAAGTTTATGAGATGCAGAATCTCAGTTCCAGATTCATACATGTGTGAAGGAAACAGAGTGTTCAGATAATAAATTATAATAAAATGAAACCTAACAAAATTACCCTTTCTTCCTTGATCTGGGTAAGGCGTTTTCCGGCAGTCTCAGCTGTCATCAAGTTAAAGAGATGTGAATGTAATTTACAGACCCAAATTGATCTAGTATACTTGAAACAATACATCTGGAACAAATAAATGCTGATGCTTAATTACGGAGAGCTGAAATCCATGATTGCAATTTATTGACGATAATTTAAAGCAGTGGTAGTCAACCTTTTTCTACCTACCGCCCACTAATGCATCTTTTTGGTTGAAAAAATGTCCTTACCGCCCACCAGTTTCCGTGCAAATGCGGAATATTTTTACGAAAGGAGGGTGTTTTTAAAAAAAATAAATGTACGTACATTTATCTTTTTATTTCTACTTAATGCAGGTTTATAAGGTTTTTAACTTTATAACGTTTAATGAGAAAACAATAAAGTAAATTGAAATTACCTTTACTAGTGATTAATGAGATCCTTGAGGTTGATGCTGCGAGACTAAATATTTGATATCTGGTTCGATTTTCGTAAGGAACAAACGAAGGTCTCTTTCAGTGATATTCAGACGACTTCTCTGTTTGCGCATAATATGATTTCTCATTTGTGCGTCAGCTCATCTCCTCTCCCTCCTCAATTCCCCTCCCCACCTTTTTTTCCCCTTTTTTCTATTTTTTAACCGTCCTTATAGCAATGCCCAGTAGGAAGGCTGAGCTAGGTAGCCCACTTACTATAGTCCACTATAACATACAGACACACAAGACACACACACAGGACACACATACAAAGACACATACAAAGACACAGACAGGCACACATACACACACATGTATGTGTGCCTGTCTGTGTCTTTGTATGTGTGCCTGTCTGTGTATTTGTATGTGTGCCTGTCTGTGTCTTTGTATGTGTGCCTGTCTGTGTCTTTGTATGTGTGTGTGTCTTTGTGGCGAAACCAACCTCGCCACTGGGCCCTGGAGAAGCCTGTTTGCTAGCCTCCTACCTACTGACTATGGCCCCTGGGTTATTTGGGGCATATTGTACTGTATATTGCTGCTACTGGCCCTTTTAACAGCATCTATGGACATATTGGGACTTTTGGGACTACTGTCCCTTTAAGACTGTGCTACATATTCTAGTGTACTGCCTGTAATATTATATGTGTATTTGTGTGTTAAGCTTAACCTGGGATATGTATGCAGCATTCACCTGATTGTTCGGTAGAATCACTCCATTCATTATATTGAGTGAAACTACCGAACAACCAGACCACCCAGGAATAAGTGTGCCTCCAATTACAGTTTGCAACAATGTTGCAAACGGGTAATTGGCAATCAGTGTAATGTATTCTTTGTCCTCTGGGTGGCCGCCATTCGGGAAACAAACACGTGGCGGCGGCCATCTTAAACTACCGAACAGCGGTGTTTTGCCGTCGAGTGTCTGGAACTAAAATCGGACACTTGACTAGGCAAACACCGCTGAGACCTCCATACTTCCAGAAATTCGTATAAAAACTACCGAATGGCCCGCCGTTCGGTAGAAAGAACCCCTCAAACAAGGGAATTCATTCAATCCCTCTCCAGGCTCTATAACACAGGCAATTCGCCTGTTTTCATTCCCTTGTTTGTGACCGACCGCAGGGCCAAAATGCATGGAACTGTTTTCGGATACTTTACCCATGCGGTCGGTCAAATCTTTGGAACCCCATATCTCCCGAACTGTTCATCCGAATGACTTGAATTTTGGATATGTTTCCCCCCTGAATAAGGGCTATCCAGCGATGCTGGATTTAAAGGTGTACCCCCTGTTTTTGGGGTACATCCAGAACTTGGCTGAAAAGGTGTACCGGATAATTGGGTTTAATGTTATCTGAGGGGAGGGGATGTGTGGGCTGAACCATGTATGTGATTGGTTATTTTATGCCTCCCCCTGGGTGTGGCCTGTATGTGTATTATTGTAATAAAAGCCAGGCTGGATGAGACAGTCCAGAGTTCCTGTTTTACCCTCAAAGTGATGTGTCGTCTCATTATTGGGGGAAGGATTTATTGTATGCTGTTCCAGTTGACTGCTAGGAGTACAAGCCTATTCGTATGGTTCCTATTCAATGGTCTACAGCATTCATACGCTTGGGAGAATTTAAAGGTTTCTCGGATTCGGTGATTATGGTGTCTGCCAGAGTGCTTGGAGTCCTCAGGAAGCACTAGGAGCATCCATTAACGGAGGTACCAAGTCGGGGTGCCAGGCGATCCGTTACAGTCTTGTGTGTGTGTCTGTATGTTATAGTGGACTATAGTAAGTGGGCTACCTAGCTCAGCCTTCCTACTGGGCATTGCTATAAGGACGGTTAAAAAATAGAAAAAAGGGGAAAAAAAGGTGGGGAGGGGAATTGAGGAGGGAGAGGAGATGAGCTGACGCACAAATAAGAAATCATATTATGCGCAAACAGAGAAGTCGTCTGAATATCACTGAAAGAGACCTTCGTTTGTTCCTTACGAAAATCGAACCAGATATCAAATATTTAGTCTCGCAGCATATACATACAAAAAGACAGGCACACATACAAACAGACATACACACACACATGCAGACACACACATAAGACATACATAGACACACACACATGCAGACACACATACAATGACACATACATACAAAGACAAGACACACATACATACAGACAGACATGTACACACACACAAGACACATACAGACACACATACAACACACACCAGACATACATACAGACACAGACAGGCACACATACAGACACACAAGACACACATACATACACACACAAAGACACAGACAGGCACACATACACACAAGACACATACATACAAACAGACAGGCACACATACAAACAGACACACACAAACATGCACACACACATGCAGACATACAAAGACACACACACATGCAGACACAAGACACACATACAATGACACATACATACAAAGACAAGACACACATACATACAGACAGACACACACACACATATATATACACAGACAGACACATACACACAAGACATACATACAAAGACACATACAGACAGACAGACACACACACACACACACACACAAACAAACACACACACACATTATATTTAAGTCACCCTCCTGTTTCCTACCTTTAAGGTGCAGGAGGGTGACTTTCCCTGGGGTCCAGTGGTGGCTCAGGTGGATGGGAGTCAGAGTGGGAACTCTGACTCCCTGGTGTTCCTCCCGCGCGGCTCTCAGTTTTAGCTGGGAGGAGTGACCGGAGAATCACTTCCTCCCAGCTCTGATGTCATCACAGGGGGCCCGGTCGCGCTGTTAAAGCGCCCAGCGCTGACCGGGCCCCCTTACAATCCGCATCCATCGGGTGGCCCTGACAGCATGGGCCACCCGATGGACACTTTGGAAGGCGGCCCCGGCGGTTTACCGGGCGGGCCGGAGCCGCAAATGGTCACGGCGGTACCCAGTCGCACGGGTACCGCCGGCTCGCACCCGCCCGATCAACCTGGAAATCCCTACCGCCCACCTGGAATCCTGAAACGCCCACTAGTGGGCGGTAGGGACCAGGTTGACGAACCATGATTTAAAGAAAGCTGCATTTGTTTTAAGCTGGCACAAACGTGCATGTTGGTGGCGCATAAATTAGTTGTTTGTCATGTGCATTATGTTAATTCCAAAGTTTAAATGAAGCCATCATGGCAGTCATAAGGTTAAATATCCAGCGTGTTTTTTGTTTTGTTTTTCATACCGACACCGAGTAATCAAAGCAACAGTCTGATGTGAGCCCTTAAAATTGGGAAATAAAACATTATTATTTATCTGAGTATATAAATGAGTTTTTCCCTTTATTCTTTCAGTTTAGTTGCACTCTTAAAAAAACGCAGATAAAGTGATAAAAAAAAAGACAGTGATGTTAATGCATTCAAACTGTTATTTCATAATTTTACCACATGACAGGAGGCTTCATATTTGCATATCTTTCTTTACTGAAAACTCCAGCAGCATAGAAACAGTAACAACCAATCAGAGAAAAGATATGGTGCCCATAAAAGGCCCTGTCTATGACATCACTTCCTCTTTCTTTGCTGCTGCCCCAGCCAAGATCAGGTCAGAGTATTTTGCCTCTCTGGAAATTGCTTACTATACTGTGTTGTTTAATGAACTTTGTTTGTTTCACTGTACATTGATTTATTTTTCGATTGTCCCTACCTTGGTCCCCTTATCCCTGTCCCTGTATTCTGTGACTTTATGCTTATGCCCCCGTTCGTTCCCACTTTTCTGCCGGTACCCGCGAGCGCAACGGCTCTCAGTGCTGCGCGCGCCACGCGGGCCGGCCCCTTCTAATTTCGTGGGGGCCTGTATGGGGACGGGTGGAGGGAGACTGGGGTCAGCGGTTATTTTGTGTATCTAATTCCCTTTGTTTCGCGCCGCGCGAGCGACCGCGGCGCACCTTCACGCGGGTGGCGGCCATCTTGGATCTCGCGGCTCGCGAGATACCGGACGGCCGCCTTTCCCGCTCGCTCGGCGGATCGGAAACTCACCTGACCGCCGAGCTCCACATCTGTATACCCTCCCTAGTGTATACTAAGGGAGTGGATTAGAAAATTAAAGTTAGTTTGCTCCATGTGTTTTCCCCCTGTGGGGATTTGCCTCAGTGCCTGCCAACTGTGCTGCCTCAATTACAATGCACGCATGCATTTAAAGAGACAAACAAATTTTTTTCAACACAATGCAATGTCTGGTTTAATTAACCATTCACCTACCACTGATTAAAGCTAATAAAATGAAATCTGTTAAATCAGAGATTACAACTTCCACCTTTACGTGTCATACATTTGCCTCGCTTTGTATATCATGCTAGTGACATGCAGTATTTTGACATCTATATGATTGAGTTTGATAATTTACTATGAAATGTTACCCACATGACCCACATGACAGGTGTGCTATGGGAGAGGACATGCAAGACATGACATATTGTATGGTGGCTCAGTGGTTACAGGCTTGTACTGGGAATTTTCCTCCATGAATTCAAGTCCCCTGTACAGCAAGAGTTCAATCTGCTGTGGATTTACACACTGGCTAGAGGATCATGTGTGCTGATTTTTCTTTAACAATTCCCCTGTTGCGATTTTTTGCCACAGTGCCTGCCAACAGTGTCTGCCAAACAAATACTTACAGCCTCAGGCAGGCATTAAAGGAGACACAATGTTTTTTCCTATACCCCAGGATCTTTATGTCTTTGTACCTTACTCAGGGTCACTCTATATTACTATACCCTAGCCAGGGTCATACTATATTACTATTCCCTACAGGAATCACCCGATCACCGCGCCCTGCATCTGGATTAACCCCTTCAGGGGTTCCCCTCTCTGGGCACATTCATTTATTGATACAATTTTATTCTCATGGATATATCTCTGGATGACTATATGTTGAGCACGCACACAATCTAGGTATTATTGTGAAACCATACAACATCACAGTTGTTATACAAAACAGTACCCTACAAAGGGTCATATTATATTACTGTACCTGACGGTGCAAATTTATGTGGGTGTCCTCTAGGTATTTTTTCATGGCACACCACCTGGGGTGACCCCCCAGATATGCATGCAAGGTCATTCATAGACCATTACGTTGATGTGGGTGTCCTCTGGGTATTTTTCATGGCACACCACCTGGGGTGACCCCCCAGATATGCACGCAAGGTCATTCATAGACCATTACATTGATGTGGGTGTCCTCTGGATTACCACGGCACGCCACCCGGGGTGAACCCCGATGAAATGCACAAAGCCCTACGCCTCAACTTTATCACTGATTACTGCATACATATATGAATGTTTTAACACTGCCTGGCAGTTCTACATTAAAGCAACAGTACCACCTTGCTGGATACGATTTGCAGGCAGGATCACGAGTGAACTGAGTGTATGGCGGAGTACCCTTCACAGGGATACATATCGGTACATTTACTGTACCTGGCGTACATATTGAACGTGGGTGTCCTCTGAGTAGATTCTCATGGCACACCGCCTGGGGTGACCCCCAGACATGCATGCAATGCTTGTAAAGTGCCAACAATTCTAATGTGGGTGTCCTCTGGGTTTACCATGGCACACCACCTGGGATGACCCCAGTCGAATACACGTGGGCCCTGCGGCTGCAGACTTTATGGAAACAGGTCCCACGGGCTTCTATAATAAGCCTGTATAGTTACATCCGTGCATACAGCTCTGGCGTGCATTTATGGTGAACCCGGCTAACCGGACCAGCACTACCGGTCAATCGCGCCTACGCCACAGCTCCCAATAGCCGGATTAATTTAATGGAGGTGACCCCTCCACACTTGACACGAGTATTTCATACACTCCGACAATCTGATGCAGGCAATTCAAGCCGCTTTACCTGGATGATCCCCAGTGCTACCAGGAGTCTAGCAACCCTACGTGCAGACCCTCAAACTTTACTCCCACTGACTACCACTATCTCCCAACAGGACGAGAACGGGTCATGAAGAACACTATCAACCCCCTAGGACTTCTGGGCATTGATAAACGACGCAGTAGCGGCCTCAGTGGAGAAGGTTTTCTTGTTATGAGCTCTGCCCCCAAACTGCTTGCTGGAGACCTCAGCAGCAAGGTAGCGTGGCCGAGCGGTCTAAGGCGCTGGTTTTAAGCTCGAGTCTCTCTAGAGGCGTGGGTTCGAATCCCAGCCCCACGAGCCTTCATGTAAAAACGGCAAGAGAAGGGCTCCAACCCCCCCACCCCCCTGCCACTAAGGTCTAAGGCAAGTCGCCCATTGAACAGACCAAGTAGATGGAACACCGGGAATTCGCGACCCGGTCCACCACTATCTTCCGACAAAGAAGACTACTATCCACCACGCACGTTGGACAATAATAGATCACTCACACGAAGACAACTCGCCTTCTGAGGAAGTGGAACGTAAGAACGACTAATATTCGGCCCAGAAGCAAAAGACCTACTATTTGACAGCGGGAACTTACCCACCACACTAACTTTAGTCCAAACCTCGCTGAAGCAAATCCTCCACACCCCTTTGGGGAAAGGTGTTTTTGGGAAGACTGGTTTGTAGCGGAACCGAACCACCAACCGCTTCATCTACTAGTGAACCATCCTATCATCAAGGGAACTCCTACGTGGCATACAAACGCTTCAGGATAGAAAAATCAACCTTCTACTACATCTGGACCCCGAGGACACATACTTGTCAATATCCGCTACCCTACACTACCTAATTTTCCTCCGATCCCAGTGATGAGGACTAACACAGCAGTTTACGACTCCGTGGTACCCACAAAGCTACTGAAGCCGGTGAGGGCTCACATCCGCGAATTTGGACGTGCGATGTCTCGGGTACCTGGAAGACTTGCTGACCCTCTGCGAATCCGGGCTACGTTTGCAGTCAAAGTGACGTTCACGTTCTGGACTCCACGGGTTTTTTGGGTAGTACGCAGACAAATCGCTCCCCCATCTGTGTCGGGTCAGTTCCTCGTTTCAACATCGGCTTGGAGAACTACGTTCCGCGTCGGTCCCCGACAAGATCACCCCTATACGGATGGATGTCGGACACGCTCTAAGGTTGGATACGATTCCTCTCAGAATACCCACCGGATGGTGGGATCCCTCTCCTCCTCTATACAATCGAGATTCCCTGGCCCACTACACTACGGGGCCATGCAACGACTGCTGGCTAGATACATACACGCCGGTCACTCATGCGACCACTGGATCCCACTGTCGGCAGAAGGGAGGACGGAATTTCGATGGTGACTACTTCACTTGCAAACTTGGATCGGCAATCGATCTTTGACTCTTCCTCCGGATACGTAGTGGCGGATGAACCCATGCAAACGGACCAAACCGCTCTCCACAATGGCAAGGGTGCTTCGATACACACACACACACACTGGTTATCGCTCATGCTCATGACACCCCTCGGACAATGCCAACCGTGATTTCCCGGATCGCTTGGGGACGTCTCGCGAAGACCCTCTACCACTCCCTACCTTCCCTCTGCTTTTGACGGGACCTCAGGGGAAGCCCACTCCTTTGACAGGGAAGGACGACTGGCACTAGTGGACTGGACGATTTCAGGGCCTCCTGAAATATCCACGACCTATTGCATCAACTAAGACCTCTGATGGGACTCAGGTCCCCGGCACCAGGAAATGCTATTTTTCTGCCTGACCGGCCTGGAGTGTTTGTAGGGTGGAAAGGGATTCCGATCCCTTTACCGCACCTGCCCCACCGATCCTTAACTATCTGTCACACCTGGTCTCGTTGGGGCGGTCATATTGATCCCTCAACGTGATCGGACCCGCCATATCGGTGGAGCACGTTCCAGTACAGGGCGGACCAGTAGGTCAAGATCCATGGGGTTGTCGACTACTACTGGATGCCGAATTATCGAGACCCGGCACCCAAGTATTCACACCTCTGACAGGTGGATGTGGTGCTGTGATTCCTTGAGGGAATAGCAGGACAATCCTTGCTTGTCACGGAAACAACTTTCAGCCAAACTAGCCCTCTTGTTATGCCTCGTATTATTTAGACGGGTGATGGACGTTAGGGCTTTCGATATGAATGGTTTTCTCTATTACACCAGATGGGATTACCTTTACATATCGAGACGAACTAAGTCCAGTTCATCTTCGGTGTCATACCCATACTTTGTGTCAGACATCAAACTAGGTGTGGTCGGAACGCTAATGGAGTATACCAAAATCATTCCCCCTTCGTATTCATGCGACGGGTCTCCTCCTGACTTCTTACGTGGAACCTCATGGAGAGGTGCCTACCGCTACACTGGCCAGATGGAGCCGCTGGCTATTGCATCTGGCGGGCGTCGAACCTTGTTTCGAAACCCACACGGTCAAGGGAGCGGTGGCCCCACAAGTCCTTTTCGGCCGACGCTTCCCTAACCGACATTACATGATGCGCAGTTTGAGCGTGAGAGGGTACGTTTAGAACGCTCGATTTCGGCAAACATCTCATACTTCCTTCACACTGGTCAATTCTAGCTTTAAAAATGCAAATATGAAGCCTCCTGTCATGTGGTAAAATTGAAGATTATACTAGCTTTAGTGTACTAATAATCTTAATTTTAGTAATGACAGGAGGCGAATATTTCCCACCCTATAGGATCCCTCCCATGTTTTTCTCGTGTTGAACAGAATATACACTTTATGTTCAGGAAGGTAAGTACGTTATGGTTGTATGTTTGCTACTTAGATATGTGGCTTGAGAGACTTGTATAGGTTGAATAATTAGACATGTACCTTGAATTATGTTGTGTTTATAGATTCTTAAATATCATTGCTTTAGAATTAATATATATTGATATGTTACTCATTCTAGTATCCATTGGTATATCAGATTCTTAATGTTTATTGTATGCGGACAAGTTATCACGCCAGAGTCCTTTCACCTTTTTCTTTTTCTTACAGCGTGAACGTCTTCTCCTTAAGACAAAGACTCACCTCCCATAACTCTACATCACGGAACTACTGGAGTTGATTATTCTAATTTGTTGTGGAACTGTTGACGTAATATGATTATGTTTATTGTTGCTATTTATTGTTTCGCTTCAAAGAAAGAGGAAGTGATGTCATAGACAGGGCCTTTTATGGGCACCATATCTTTTCTCTGATTGGTTGTTACTGTTTCTATGCTGCTGGAGTTTTCAGTAAAGAAAGATATGCAAATATTCGCCTCCTGTCATTACTAAAATTAAGATTATTAGTACACTAAAGCTAGTATAATCTTCAATTATTAGGCTGCTTTGGAGTTCACATTTTCAGGTTTATATTTGTGAGCCTGCTATGAAATTATATCGTGAAATAACAGGAGCCTTCTAAACAAAAAGTTTTTGCTTGTAATTTACACATTTCTATTTTAACTGGTTTAATAGTTTTCTTAAAATGGGTACTACTGGTACAAGTAACATGACGAAGGTACAATACATCTATGACAAAACAAAACTTGCCAAACATATTCAGAAGAAATTGAGGGCTCTATTTCCTATTCTATATGAATAGGAAGTGTGCGAATCACATACTTGGTACTTTAGCTGTACAACCCCTGTATTATTTTAAAGATTGTTACAACATTTTTTGAAGTCTGAGGATCTTTCTCCAGTCCTACCTGAGTGTGCATATTATAGAGCCTGGTCATCTATATGTGTTGTGGTATGAATGTTTTAACTTTTATGTATTTTGCAGTAGTGTCTAGTTGTAAAGGGGATAAACTGTCGTATCACTAGGTGTGTTATATCACTCATATTATATTCACTCATATTTATTACAGTTTGTACACTTTATTTTTGGGGTATTTGGGTTTTAAAGGGAACCTATACTAATTGCCACATGTGTATGGGCACATTATTCACATATGTTTATTGTACTCTATGAAGTACAATAAACCATTTTTGTGTATATTTGTATTTACTTGCAGAAAGCCCGGCACATTCACAGCACACAATTGCAAGTGGGAAAATTACATAACGTGGTGACAATGAATGCAAAAGTTGGATAAACAAGCTCGCTCATGGCTGGCTGATTGACAGATGCTGGAGGAGGAGTTATACCCTGGCAAAAATCAATGTATATAACTGGCAAGCTGGCAATGTTCTAAAAGAGGTCTGTGCATACAGGGCTCTTGCACCATGAGCACTTCAGCAAGCTAAAATCCTTTATTCACTCACCGATATATATATATATATATATATATATATATACCACTTCTAGTAAATAACACTTGTTGTGGGCAAAAGATGGAAGGTAGGAACTGTTGGAGTCTATTGGCCAGGAGTTTAAAATCATTATTTAGTGATGTGATTGGCTATAGGAGGTTAAGAGGACGGGCCTTTCTCTGGTTTTGACAGTAAGATTGGTTTGCTCCATTAGAGATTTGACCAGTAATTTATCCATATATAAGGAATTAAATAATGAAGTTAGAAGGATGGTTTTATGGTCTTTTACAGTTTTTTGATGATTAATTGCTAATCCGTCCCATGCTGGTGCTTTTTCTGCCTTTCCAGGTTTTATTGCCCATGCCACTTCTTCCTCCCTAGGGCAGGCATTAAGGATATCACTTTGTGCATTGGTTAGTCTTGGTGGATTTGCTTCCCATATAAGTGCCATTCCCTTTTTTTTTTTCTTTATCTCCACTGGGTCTGTGGTATGTGCCCCATCATGTTTAGGATGATCAGTTATGCAGTGAAAACTTGATTTGAGTTTAGTTAAATTCTTAAAGGTATACGGTAGTGCCAGGAATACAAAGCTGTATTCCTGGCACTACCGATCCCTCTGCCTCCTACCTCCCCCCCTCCGGGTAAATAAATGATTAAAAAGTTTTAACTTACCTTATTCCAGCGCCAATGTTCCTTGACACTCGGTCGAAGCACCACCCCCTCCGACGTGTCGCAATGAGCGGTATCTAATGCGCATTAGACCTCCCCATAGGAAAGCAATGTGAGGCTGGAGGTCCTCATGCAGAGCGTGAAGTCATCCAACATTGGATAACGGACCAAAAGTCTGTTACGATTCCAGAAGCGCCCCCAGTGGCTGTCTGGTAGACAGCTACTGAGGGCAGACTTAGTGCTGCAATGTAAACATTGCAGTTCTCTGGAACTCCGGCTTTTGTGTGTGGGGGGAAAGGAAAATAAAGTATGTACAGTCCTTTAACCAGCTAGACTTATCACAGTAGAGATGCCATGTTGATTAGGTGATCTGGCATACTGACAGGTTTCAGTGTGATAATTGGACTAACCACAGTGGCTTGCTTTATTGTGGTCCAGGAGAAGTTAGAGCCAGTTGGAGATGAGCAAGTTTTTTTTTTTTTTTCTGTTTGGGGAAAAAAAAAAGGGAACTGTGGTATTTTCACATCTTATCCCCAAACCCCCCAAAGTCCCATTAACAAGGATTCAAATATATATATATATATATATATATATATATATATTATTATTATTTTTTAAATGCCTCTTCCACCTACAATATCAATTTATGTATACTATATCACAATCTGTGTCTCCATCAAGCTATCACAAGCCAAACGGATTCCTTGTATCCGCTTCACTTACGCATAATCCTGTCCCAATTTTTCACCATCTTGCTGCCCCAGTTCTTCAGAACTGTGCTTGAACTAATAGACACAAGTGCACTTATTGAAATCATTACCTATATAATAAAACCATGAAGCACATTGAGATGTAGATATCACTGAAGGACTGTAGTAGGAGAATTTTGCAAGCACTTTTTCTGCCTGCTTTGACTGTAGGCGCATTAAAGCTGGAGCATCAACACAAGACATAATCCACAGTGCTTCCCTGCCAGTCCATAGCTGACAGAGAAGTAAAGCACATTAATCCATATAACAAACAGTATTTCCAGACCAACGAGCAATGTCTGTTTTCTATTTTATTAAAGTGCTCTTGTAAAAATATAATTGTTACAAACTGGATAAAAAATGTCTAGTTTTGCAAAGTCTGGGATGTTTGTAACTATGGAAAATGAATACATCTTCATTGCCATAGAAAGGCTGTTATGTAATGTCTGACAGTCACTATCACCGTAGGAAAAAAGAATGAAGATTATAGGACTCCATTGGCCACTTTCCAAGCCACGTATATAACTCTCAAGCTAAATCAGTTTCAGAGCAGTTTTCATGTGGATACGTTTTTGTGGGTTGTGACACTTATGCCTCGTTTCCACTGAGCGGATCGGTTCAGTTCGGTTCGGTACGGTTCTCTATTTTGGGTGTTTCCATTATGAAAGTGGTCCATATAAGCGAACCATACTGATCCATTCAGGGTCCTGCTTCAGATGTAGGGCCATAGGAAATGGAACGGTTCGGTTAGGTTGGAGCTACTATACAATCCATTGATTGGTGGACAGGAAGATCATTTTTTCTAAACCCTGCATGGCCCCTGAAGGTCTGACTTGCAGTGGAAACACTCACCAGAATGGGCTAGACCATTCTAAACCTTGCAAACTGTACCGACCCGAACTGATCTGCTCAGTGGAAACGAGGCATTGGTGTAGCATGAATGTTCCCGAAAGTTATTAGTGTGTGTTCCATTTGGACTCCAGCACTCCTTTTTGGTTATGTAAGGGAATTTGATTAAGTTGAGTTTTTTATATATTCAAAAATGTGTTTATAAAATAGTGTTCCAAAAGACAAAACAAAAAATACTTTCATGTAATACTATTCATATATAAGGTTATTCACTACATACAGTGTGAGTTGTTTGAGGAGTGAATTCAAATGTTTACGCAAAAATAGCTGAAATATGAAAAGAATATGCAAGTTTAAGCTTTCAGTGCATTTCCAACTCAGTTAAAGAACCGCTAAAGTCAACCAGGACACTTTATTTTAATGTAAGACATTGCAGTTTTTGAAACTCAGTGATGCAGAATCTCCCATAGGAAAGTATTAATTCAATGCTTTCCAATGGGGAAGCATAGATGCTTGCTGCTTGCCACGCATGCTCATCAGGACCCCAGTTCTCCTCTATGAAGAGCATTAGATCAGCAAAGGAGGCCATGGGAGGAGGAGAGGTGAGCAGCACGGAGGGAACTATACGAAATTCACTTTTTTAATTTTTCAAATATTATTTTAGTGAATAACCCTTAGAACTGAAAATCAATTAATATTTTTCACAGACGCCATCACTCTATTGACAAAGATGACTACACTGTTTTTTGTTAACCATAGCTTATATATTCTTTTACATTTTAAAGGGGCTCTGTCACTTTCAGAGACGTATTTTTTGCAAAGATTTGTGGTAGCTCAGGGTAGAAGCTGTAGTAATATAAACCTGAAACTCTCCCTCGTGGGATCTGCCATCTTTTAAATGGTTTCATCTTCAGCTCCTGGTACGTCCTGACAGGGATAAGTTTGAGTAAAGCAAAGGCATCTATAGAAGATTTTGGAATCCACCACAGGTCTACTCAAAATGTAAGAAGAGCAGACCCCCCCGACTAACCCCCCCACTCCCCAATGACCCACGCTGTACAACTACCCCAACCCACTCAAATACACCTACCCCTACAAGGGATACTCGAGCCCTTTACAGAGTCACACATGGAACCGCACAAACCCCCCGACTTACCGGGAATACAACCCCTGTAGCACACACGACGAACAAACATGATAACTTCTAAAAATCCCGGGAGTAACACATAATGCACACAACCACCCATCCGGAACCGCGGAACCCAAAACCCACGACACAGACACACCCCTAAATACATGCACGACACACAAGAAGTTAACATGAGGAACACACAAACCCAACCCAGGCAAAACTGCACAACCCAAAGCGAAGGGACCTGCGAGTTGCCTAACAGTAGAGGTTGGAATGGAGGCCTGCGAGCCCCAGCACGTATGAAGTATGATTGGGTCTCTCCCGGCTCTGTGCGATACATGCCGCGGTGCCACCTTGCAGGGGGATGGGCTCTACCCCATCACCCCATCTTAGCCTCTTGTAGGAGGACAGGGTATAGGGCAAGGGCCATAACACAGGGGGGGGACAAAAGAAAAAGAAAAAGGAGGAAAAGGTGCTTAGTGTTACTTTTTTCCTAAAGGTCGCAGTTTGCGGTTCTAACTCTATATATGCTGAAACCATACATATTATTCTCTAACCTTAAACAAAGACGGATATTGTAAATGTGGTTTACTTTAATTATAACACGTACAAATACATGTACTATGAGAGATGCATAAAACCCGATAACAGGGACCTGCAAGTCAGTCAACATTGTGGGCCTGCGAGCCCGAACTGATACTAGCATTTTCTTCTTACAGTAACTCACCCTGGAGACCTGAGAGTTTCACGGTTTCCTAAACTTGAATAACGAATAAATAAAAATTATATTCACAAACAAAAAAAAAAAAAAGTAAAAAGAGTCCCACAGCTGTCCCTAGCAAAGGCTGCTGGGAATTGACCAAAGTTGATGGAAGAAGCTCTGCCTTTTTCAGAACAAAAACAAAGTAATCTTTGTCTTATATCTTCATGATAGCGTTTCCTTGAAATTTCAATGCAATCAAATGATAACGTAGTTAATATGAGCTTTTCATTAAGATTTTAACCTTAAATACTCAAAGGTGACAGATTTGCTTCAATTTACACTTTACAATTTACTACTGCCAAGAATTCATAATTGGATGTAGCCAGTGATGCAATTGTGTCAAAGGCCCAACAGCTCCCACCCCCTCCTCACACCAGTGTCCCGCTTCTCTGGATGCTGATGTTGGGGGGGTATGGAAATACTTGTAAATAACTATAGTCTTAATAACTAGTTTTAAAAAGTCATATTTTGCTGTAGAAACAAAACAAAAACCTCTCTGAGTTACACATTTAAAGACTTGTTATTAACAAAGCTGCTATTGCTGAAGAGGTAACAAGGTAAATCAGTTTGAATATCCCTGTACCAAATAGGGAAAGACCTGCTGTGCAGAATTTCAGAATGCAAAATCTGGACAATGTTCACACAAATTAACAATGTCTGGATTTTGCATAGCAGGCTTCTAACAAGCCTGAATCTGGTCTGGATATCAGATAGACTGAACACTGCTGGACAACTGAATTCCAGACCTGGATTCTTAAAATCCGGGCCCAGATACTTAAAATTTAGGCCCGGAATTTAAAAATCTGAACTATTTGTCTGCTGGCTGCTAGAGTATTAAAAAACGATCTGCGGCGCAAGGGTTAACCAAGTGGTGGCAAGCACACAAATACCTATGGAGGTCAATATGACCCTCATATTTCTACAAGAAAAGTTTGTTTTAAACGTCCCTTATGCAGTCATCTGCCAAGTCAGTGGAGGGGGAACCGAGGAAATATGAAAAAAAATTGCTGCCCAGTTGCTGGGAAGAAGATACGTGAAAAATAGTGGGGGACCTGGTCTCCCTGTGCTCGCACACATGGGCATCAGGTGGTGGTGTGATGTAATTCCAGTAAAATACAAGTTTAGCAGGCTAAGATTGCCACAAGGCATATGTATGTATATGTGTTTGTAGTATCAGTTAGTTAATTACACGTAGCTAAGATACTGTTATCACTGTACTGACCAGGTGCAGGAATGTAAGAACTGGAATTACGCGTCCCTCTCCTTTGTATCAGATGAGCCACGTGGTTAGACCGGATGGATGAGTTTAGACTCTATTTATTAAATAGGTTAAGGGTATGTGTGGGTGTAGTTAATTGTGGGAGGAGCTACAGTGCTATATAAGGAATGTACTCTATGTATTCAGTACTCAGACTTTGCTGTATTTTGGTGACGCTAGTCCCTCTGAGTCCCGATCGGTGATCCAATAAAGAATCTCTTCCTTCCTGAAGAAACCTGTGTCCATCTCTCTGTGCTTGGCTTCCGTCAGTTTCTCCGGTATCATTTGGTGCATTGGCCGGGAAGCTCATCGTTCAACGGTAGCTGAGAGGCAGAGGCGTGAGACGGTCTATCTTTGCCCACGTTCTCTACGGCTGCACCCCTGAACTTCTGCGTGGACCTCCCTTCGTCTCGGCGCCACTGGTCTGTTGTCCAGGAGATCATCGGCCTCTACGTGAGAAGTGCTGGGGTGTCCCCGTCGATGAGTGTGAACTCAGGTTCAGGAACGAGGAGGTAAGACAACTGCTGTTTTAGACGGCAGGACCCACTAGGGGTATACCGATTGTGCGGTAGGCCCAAAGGGGTTTTGAATCTGTGTATCTGCCCCCTCTGTCGGAGGGAAGGAGCGAAGGCGCACCGCTCGATCGAACGCTCTTTAGTCAGACCGTTTGATTTGGTTAGTCAGGCGGGGTCCTGGTGTAAATAGCCCTAGCCGGACACCGGTGTCTTGTCTAGACTAGCGTTCTAGGGTGTATATTACGTTCGCTAGGTCGGAGGGACCGGGAGACTAAGCGGCGCCTGTGTAAATTCGGTTCGCTAGTTCTCATCCTATCTGGGCTAAGTGGGAAGGCGTGTAAATTTGGAACCCACTAGACTTTTGATAGTGCGACTAAGAGGCGCCTGTGTAAATTCGGTTCTCTAGCTCGCTATATATGTGGTGATTGGGCAGTGTGGCTAACCAAAACGGGTGTATATAGTTTTAGGTAGTCCATTCAAGGTACTGGCCAATAGTTTAGTTGGGAATTGTAAATGTGTTAACGATTGTTTTAGTAAAGTGTATATCTTGTTAGATAGCGCGAGCTCAGCCGTCTAGCGAGAGTGTTAATAGTGTGTTGCTGTATTATAGTGCACGGTACCATAACCCTGTATATTTACTGACATTATATAATAAGTACTAATCATTGTCGTCCATTGCATGTTTAACACCATAACCACTAATAATTGTATTGTGACCTTAACTTGTGCTTTGACCTATGCTAACCGTACTGTAACCGCTATTTGTAAAAGACGATGTTACTGGGGTGTGTTATAGACGGGTAATTCGTATATAGAGAATTATAGCGTGGGTGACTGTATAGTTACGCCAAAGGGCATAATATTGATTATATAGTGACTGGTGTAACAGCTGTGTGTGTACGGGAATTCCCTGAGTGTTTATTGTTATTGTGTACGTTTCACTTGGTAACCGTACCACGTGGTGCTGTTGCCAGAGGAAACGGGTGTGACTGTTGAATAGTACGCGTGTATAGTATTCGTTGTCGACGACGTTCCATTGTTAAGTATGGGTGCGTCGCAGTCAACGATTCCGGATCCCTTAGGATGTATGGTTAAGAATTTTAAAAAGGGATTCAAAGTTTGTGATTTTGGGGTAAAGATGTCTCCTGTACGTTTGGTCACTTTGTGTACTAGGGAGTGGCCTACTTTGGTTGCGGCATGGCCGCCACGTGGCAGTTTGGATCCAACTCTGGTACAGCGCTTACACGTGGCTGTATCGGGTAGGCCTGAACTTTACGGCCAGTTTCCTTATATTGACTGTTGGAGACAGGCCGTAAATGACTCGCCAAAATGGCTCCAGACATGCCACGAGGAGCAGTGTCGCCTCATGGTAGCTAGGACTTGCTCGTCCACTAGGACTGGTGTTAGGCCCATTTTGGACACGCCCCCTGAGTCCGAGATCCCTTTGCCGCCCCCTTACTTTCCGTTAAGAAGAAGTGACGCAAACGCAGGAAGTCCTGCACCCCTCCCCTCATTACCCTCATCCACTTCCGCTTCCTCCTCCAGTACAGGATCCACCCCCCCTCGTACTAAATCTCCCCTTCCGGAACCAGAATCCACCCCCATTAGAAACGAATATCCTGATTTGGCGCCACTTCAGACTTCCGGTCAAGCTTCATCTAGCTCGGCTCGAAGTGTTTTATTTACGACCTTTTCCCAAAACCGACCTCCCACATCCCCATACCCTATCTCTCCCCGACCGGAACCCATGACTGACGCCTCTCTACGTAGCCCCATCCAAACCCGACAGTTGACTGGTGCCCAACAATTAAAGCACTATCAGATGCCTCTTCGTCTGAATCCCGGGTCAGCTTATATCGATGCCGCAGGTCAAATGGCACACGCTGACCCAGTCTTCGTATATGTCCCATTTACCACAACCGATCTTTTAAACTGGAAGACCCATAATTCCTCGTATACTGAGAAACCACAAGCTATGACTGATCTGTTCACCTCAATAGTACAGACGCATAATCCGACATGGGCTGATTGCCAGCAGTTACTAATGACTTTATTTAACAATGAGGAAAGGACAAGAATAAATCAAGCAGCCATTAAAGCATTAGAGGATAGAGCCCGTGCTTTGAACCAAGCCAATCCAGCAGCATGGGCCGCGACACACTATCCCAACACCGATCCCGATTGGAACGTAAATGGTGCTGATATGGTTCAACTCAGAGCCTATAGAGACGCTATAATTGCTGGCATGAAAGCCGGAGGAAAGAAAGCCATTAACATGTCGAAGACAGTTGAGGTGATCCAGAAAAGCGATGAAGCGCCCAGTGTCTTTTATGACCGATTATTGGAGGCATACCGCTTGTATACCCCCTTTAATCCGGAAGACGCAGACAATTCCCGAATGGTTAACTCCGCCTTTGTCAGCCAAGCATACGGAGATATTAAGCGCAAGCTACAAAAGTTAGAAGGGTTTGCAGGTATGTCCATCACCCAACTAATGGAGGTAGCAAATAAGGTCTATATGAACAGGGATACAGAAAGTAAGAAAGAGGAAGAGCGCAAGATGCGTAAAAAGGCTGATATGCTAGCGGTAGCGATCGCAGGCGTAGATAAACGGGGCCCAGATAGAGGCAATAATAGATGGAGTAGGGAGCCTTTGAGTAGGGATCAATGCGCGTATTGCAAGGAAGAAGGGCATTGGAGGAACGAATGTCCGCAAAGAGAGCAGTACGAGAGAGACCAACCCAGGGCAGGCTACGGAAACTTTAGAGGTAGAGCGAGAGGTAGAGGAGGCCCCGGAGGGAGTAATGGTTATAGAGGGAGTAATGGGAACAGAGGAAGTGTTAGGGAAGACAGGTATATTCCAGCAGCGCAAAGGTCCCGCGATAGAGAAGGTAGGGACTTTGTAGGATTGGCTGACACTGTCATGGAGGACTATTGATACCGACCGGGCTCCATCCCCCTTGGTCGAGCGGAGCCTATGGTCGATGTATCAATAGGGGGGAAAAGGAGTGCGTTCATGATCGACACTGGTGCTGAACATTCAGTGGTGACTAATCTAGTTGCTCCTCCATCTGGAAGGACTATTACTGTGATAGGAGCAACTGGAAGAAGTGCTGAAAAACCGGTTCTTAAAAGTCGACTCTGTACATTGGGAGGCCACGTAGTAAAACACCAATTCCTTTATATGCCTGAATGTCCAGTCCAATTGCTGGGACGTGATATGCTATCAAAATTACAAGCGCAGATTACGTTCCTACCAAATGGAACAACATCCTTAAAGTTTAATGGACCTTCAGGTATTATGACTTTATCCGTACCAAAGGAAGAAGAGTGGCGACTTTATACAGTGTTGACTAGCCAAAACCCTAGGAGTGATGAGACATTGTTTAACATACCAGGAGTTTGGGCAGAGAACAACCCACCAGGACTGGCCCGCAATATTCCACCAATAAAAATTGAACTGAAACATGGGGTTTATCCAGTGAGCCTAAGACAATATCACATTCCGCAGAAGGCTAAGAAGAACATCCAATCCTATCTGGATAAGTTCATACGGTATGGTATCCTAAAATTCTGTACTTCCCCCTGGAACACCCCATTGCTGCCTGTTCAAAAGCCCGGTACAGATGAGTATCGACCTGTACAGGACTTAAGAGCAGTCAATGATGCGGTTGTTAGCATACATCCAGTTGTACCCAATCCATATAACCTGCTTGCTTTAATTCCGGGCGGGGCTACTTACTTCACAGTCTTAGATCTCAAAGATGCCTTCTTTTGCCTCCGAATTGCCGCAGAAAGCCAATGTATTTTCGCTTTCCAATGGGAGAACGCTGTAACGGGCTCAAAACGCCAAATGACTTGGACAAGACTGCCCCAAGGGTTTAAAAATTCACCTACCCTATTTGGTTCAGCTCTAAGTCAAGATCTACTGGATTTCGAGTCTATCCCAGGAGAATGTGTATTGTTACAATATGTAGATGACTTGTTGATAGCAGCAGTTACAAAAGAAAAATGTCAGCAAGCAACGCACGATCTACTACATATTCTCTGGAAGGCAGGATACAAGGTGTCCAGGAAGAAGGCTCAGTTGTGTTTGCCAACTGTCAAGTATCTGGGATTCCATATCTCTGAAGGTCAAAGGATTATGGGGCCAGAGAGAAAAGAAGCTGTCTGCCAAATACCAATACCCAAGAATAGAAGACAAGTGCGAGAATTCTTGGGGGCAGCAGGCTTCTGTAGGATATGGATTCCCAGCTATGCGATACTGGCAAAACCTCTGTACGCAGCCATCAAAGGTACAGAGCACGACCCCTTCTTATGGACCCAAGAACAGCAAACGGCATTTGAAGATGTGAAGAAGGCTTTGATGAGTGCCCCAGCATTAGGTCTACCTGATCACACACGACCATTCTACTTATATGTACACGAGCAAAGAAGAATGGCTGTGGGAGTATTGACACAGTACTTGGGATCATGGCAAAGACCTGTTGCCTACATGTCTAAGCAACTGGATGCAGTGGCCAGCGGACTTCCACCTTGTCTAAGAGCCGTAGCTGCAGCCGCCCTGCTAGTAGCTGAAGCCGATAAACTCACTCTGGGTCAAGAACTTTATGTACGAGTCCCACATGCAGTACAGACGTTGTTGGATTACAAAGGAAATCATTGGTTTAGTAACAGCCGTATGACCAAGTATCAAGCAATGTTGTGTGAAAACCCAAGAGTGCATTTAGAGACTGTAAACACCTTAAATCCAGCTACCCTTTTGCCGCAACCTACTGAAAGTCAACATGATTGTTTGGAAGTAATGGATGAAGTATTTTCAAGTAGACCAGATCTTCGTGATTTTCCCATCCAGAACCCCGATGTTCAATATTACACCGACGGCAGTAGTTATGTGAAAGAAGGGATCCGCTATGCAGGATATGCAGTGACAACAATAGACAAGGTGATAGAAGCTCGGCCACTGGCGAAAGGAACATCAGCACAAAAGGCAGAATTAATAGCACTAACACGAGCGTTACAATTGGCTGAAGGTTTAAGAGTAAATATCTATACGGACTCTAAGTATGCGTTTTTAACCACTCATGCCCACGGAGCTTTGTATAAAGAAAGAGGACTACTGAATTCAGAAGGCAAAGAAATCAAGTACGCAGCTGAAATCCTACAACTATTGGAAGCAGTGTGGGAGCCGAAAGAAGTCGGTATCATACATTGTCGAGCGCATCTGAGAGGAGATGGTGATGTAACCAAGGGAAATCGGATGGCAGATAGTGCAGCTAAGCGTGCTGCTGAATCAGGAAGACAGGAGTATGTGGGGCATATAGCTGCTCTTATACCAACTCCACTGTCCCAATGGACTCCAGTTTATACAGCTCAAGAAGAGGAGTGGTTAAAGACTGAACCGGGAAAGTATTTGGAGAACAAGTGGTATCAGCTAGAAGATGGAAGAATAGTCATACCAGCATCACTAGCGGTAGAAATTGTCCAAAATTATCACAACGGGACACATTCTGGGAGAGACAGTACTGAAGAATCTCTCAGGAAACATTTCTACATACCAAGATTGTCCAACTTGACTCAGGCCATTGTACGCAGATGTGTAACGTGTGCTAAGAATAATGCAAGACAAGGACCAGTAAAGCCACCAGGAGTCCAGTTTATGGGGGGACTCCCCATGTCCGATCTACAAATAGACTTTACAGTAATGCCTAAATCGGGTGGACATCGTTACCTGTTGGTAATTGTGTGCACCTATTCAGGCTGGGTAGAAGCATGTCCTACTCGTACAGAGAAAGCAGGAGAAGTTGTAAGATTCCTGCTACGAGAAATAATACCCCGATATGGACTACCCTGTTCTATAGGATCGGACAATGGTCCAGCTTTTGTTCATCAGTGCCTACAACAACTGACTCATATGCTTGGTATAAAGTGGAGGCTTCATACTGCATATAGACCCCAGAGTTCTGGTAAGGTAGAGAGAATGAATAGAACTATAAAGAACCAGTTGGCTAAAATGTGTCAGGAAACCCAACTTAAGTGGAACGTTCTCTTACCCATAGCTTTATTGCGAATCCGCAGTACCCCTACCAGAAGGATGGGCCTCTCTCCTTTTGAAATCATGTATGGGCGACCACCTCCCGTACTTGGTAACTTAAGGGGGGACTTGAGTCAGTTGGGAGAAGGAATTACCCGGCAGCAGGTTGTAGAGTTGGGTAAGACTATGGAGGAGGTACAGAAATGGGTACAAGATAGATTACCTGTGAATATTTATCCCCCTGTTCATAGTTATCATCCAGGAGACCAAGTGTGGATTAAAGAGTGGAATAATGTACCGTTAGGGCCCAAGTGGAGAGGTCCTTATGTTGTTCTTTTGTCTACCCCTACAGCGATAAAAGTAGCCGAAGTAACTCCGTGGATACATCACTCCAGGGTTAAACCAGCAGCAGTCGATTCTTGGCAAATTACAGCAGATCCAGAGAATCCCTGCAAGATCCGGTTGAAACGCACTACTCAGTCGGAGTAACGAGGAATTATTGTGGATTACAAATTTTATTGTTACAGGTGTGAGTGAGAAGGCCATAATAAAGCCTGTCCGCTTACCAACACATAGTGTATAAGCCAGGAAAGTCTCGAAGGGACACCTGTGAAGACGAGCAGAACTCCATTCCCTGCAGCCCTCACATCCTGGAAGCTGAGGTTCCATCGCACGGACGAAGACTGAGGATGACGGCGAAAGATGTGCTTTTGATTGTGTTTATTTATATGTGTTTTTATATTCAGGAAGGTAGAGGTACCGACACTCCTAGCTGTGAGGTATGCATTAAGACTACGAGAACAGGTAACCATATTTCCCAAACCCTAATTTGGCATTCACAATACGAATGTAAAGGAGAGGTATCAAGATGTAGATACCTAAATATAGACTATAGTGTGTGCCATTTAGGAGTAGGAGAACCTAAGTGCTTCAGTCCAGAGTATCAACCTCGTACAATTTGGTTGACTCTCAGGAATGGAGATCCTCAGGGGACCCTAATTAATAAGACGGTGTTAGAATCCGTACATTCTTCGGGTGTTCTGCTATTTGATGCATGTAAGGCGATATCAAGTGGTAGAAAACCGTGGAATGTATGTGGGGATCTTAGATGGGAGAGGACGTATGGGTCTAATGATAAATATATTTGTCCCAGTAGTAAAAATAAATATGTGAGTCCTAGATGCCCAAATAAAGACTATAACTTTTGTCCATATTGGTCTTGTGTGGGGTGGGCGACTTGGGGACAGACAGTAGATAAAGACATGATAGTGACTAAGTTGCCGACTAGCCCTTATTGTAAGTCTATGGAATGCAACCCAGTCCATATACTTATTAATAACCCCGACAAGTTCCTAGATAAGTATGGAAATTTATTTGGGTTTCAGATATACGGGACGGGTTTAGATCCTGGGACATTATTGTTTATAGGAATAGAGACTGATACGGTATCCTCCCAGACTCATCAAGTATACCATTCCTTTTATGAAGAGATGAGTATAGATAATAAGATCCCCCATAACGCTAAAAACCTGTTCATTGACCTAGCTGAAAGTATTGCCGGTAGTCTTAATGTTACCAACTGCTATGTGTGTGGAGGTACTAACATGGGAGACCAATGGCCTTGGGAAGCAAAGGAGGTAATGTCCGGTTCTGAGGCAGTTGACCAACTAATATCTACACAAGCCGATTATCATTTGAGTGTTAGAGGTAAATCTGAGTGGAGATTAAAGACCTCCATCATAGGTTATGTTTGCATAGCAAGGAAAGGAATAATGTATAATACTTCTGTAGGAGAATTAACTTGTCTAGGGCAAAAAGCTTATGATGATGATACTAAAAATACAACTTGGTGGTCGGCTTCAAATGTCTCAGAACCATCTAACCCGTTTGCTAGATATGCCAGTTTAAAGGATGTGTGGTTTGATTTATCCATCACATCTACCTGGAGAGCCCCAGCAAATTTGTACTGGATCTGTGGTAAGAAAGCCTATTCGGAGTTGCCACAGGACTGGGAAGGGGCATGTGTGTTGGGTATGCTCAAACCATCCTTCTTCTTGTTACCGATTGAAACAGGTGAGACTTTAGGTGTTAAAGTGTATGATGTGAATCATAGGAAGAAAAGGGGACCCTTAGAGATAGGCACCTGGGAAGATAATGAATGGCCTCCCCAGCGTATCATAGATTATTATGGGCCAGCCACGTGGGCAGAAGATGGTACCTTTGGTTATAGAACCCCAATTTATATGCTCAACCGTATTATAAGATTACAGGCGGTGGTTGAGATTATTACTAATGAGACCTCACAAGCACTCAATCTTCTAGCGAAGCATAATACCAGGATGAGGACAGCAGTGTACCAAAATAGATTAGCCTTGGATTACCTTTTGGCAGTAGAGGGAGGTGTATGTGGGAAGTTTAACCTGAGCAATTGCTGTCTTCAAATAGATGACGAAGGGCAAGCAATAGCTGAGCTTACTAGCCATATGGTTAAACTAGTGCATGTGCCTACTCAGGTATGGAAAGGGTACAATCCAAGTAGTTGGTTTGGTAGCTGGTATGAGTGGTTTGGAGGGCTTAAGGCAGTGGTAGGTGGAGTCCTACTGATTTTACTGTTGTGTCTACTCCTGCCGTGTCTTATACCCTTAGTAGTTAGGTCTGTGCAAAGCCTGATAGGAAGTATAGCAGAGAGGAAGGCTGCTGCACAGATAATGGCGATATATAAGTATAAGGCTCTAGATCAAGGAGAACCAATGCAGGAAGATGAGTGTTAAAAGATTCACATCATAAGATAAGTCTGGTCTGGTTCATGGTAACCTGAGGTATATGCAAACCAAGGTTAAGTGATGCCTCAAGTAATTGTGAAATATCAGAGGCATCAAAGGGGGGAATGTGATGTAATTCCAGTAAAATACAAGTTTAGCAGGCTAAGATTGCCACAAGGCATATGTATGTATATGTGTTTGTAGTATCAGTTAGTTAATTACACGTAGCTAAGATACTGTTATCACTGTACTGACCAGGTGCAGGAATGTAAGAACTGGAATTACGCGTCCCTCTCCTTTGTATCAGATGAGCCACGTGGTTAGACCGGATGGATGAGTTTAGACTCTATTTATTAAATAGGTTAAGGGTATGTGTGGGTGTAGTTAATTGTGGGAGGAGCTACAGTGCTATATAAGGAATGTACTCTATGTATTCAGTACTCAGACTTTGCTGTATTTTGGTGACGCTAGTCCCTCTGAGTCCCGATCGGTGATCCAATAAAGAATCTCTTCCTTCCTGAAGAAACCTGTGTCCATCTCTCTGTGCTTGGCTTCCGTCAGTTTCTCCGGTATCAGTGGCTTTAAATGAAATAATGGGTGGTGGACTCAATTTTGCCTGAAATTGAGGCAAAATGTGGTTCTTTGTTGAGCTCATTTGCATAGGCCTACCCAGAATCCCTTGCAGTAGCGAGAGCACTGTTAAAGTGATATTTCTGTGGGAAAAGCAAGTCTTATGGCTTGACTGGTGTGTGTATTTGTGTTTAGCAATGTATTATATATATATATATATATATATATACACACACACCAACACATACATAACTACATAACGTCTGAATTATTCTTCTAAATTCTTCTTTGCTTCAGCCCCCACCCAAAAAACAAATCCAACATCCTGAAAGATCAGATCACAAATAAACACATGGAAAAAAAAAAAATCAATGAAAAATCCTGTAAATATGTGCAGCATGTATCATTATAAGAAGATGTTTTTTCATTAAGGTGCATGTCAAACTGAATGTACTGGACAATAACGTGGTAAATCAGAAGGTTTTGAAATATGTGCAATATTAATCCAGAATACATAAAACTTGGATTATTCTAATTAGATCTTATATTTTATATAGAATATCAGATTTCAAGGAAACAAAATACACACACACACATTTTACTGTAGGCCTGAACAAACACTGTAAAAGGGTCACTTTAAGCACATGTATTAACACCACCCACTGTCAGACATGTATTGTTTTTTCCACCCCCTCACTGCTAATTAATGCCCGTGTGTGCATGTGTGTGCATAGCGTAAGGTTATTATTAAAGTGTCCTCTGTTGCTGTAGGTGTTATTTGCAGCTGTTTCTGTGTAATGTATTTCTTGCTGAGCTAACAGGATGTGCATATGTACTGTTCAGTTCCTGTTGGTTACATAAACACTCTGAACTGTAAAACGTTTATTGGAGAGATAACAGCTTATCATTAGTGTTGTAAATTACGATGAGAAAAGCTTTATATCTTACATCTTTGTCATGGACTCTGGCTTTCTTACAAGTCTATGCTAAAATCCATAAATTATTTAATGTAGTTTTTCCAGTGCTTGATTATTATCTCGTGTTTGTAAATTGATTTGTCATTTGCTTTTCTTTTTCATTTTCTTTGTTTATGTTATGTTACATTTACTGTTTTTGCAATAGAATCGACAGATATGTGATGTAACCTATCACTGCTCACTGCGTATTTGGACAAGATACAATCAATCTGGTTTCAAAGTATGGAAGTGAAAGCAGATGCAACCTATTAAGATATCAAGTTACGTAAATGGGAAAATCAATCTAAACAAAAAAAGGAAATATTAATTTGAAACCTTTTTTTAAGTTTTTGGACTAAACCCTGATTCACTATTATTTTTTTTAAGAAATTAATATATTCCTTCATTGTCAGGTCATAATAGCTCTGAGATGCAACCATTTGAAAAAAAACAAACAAACAAAAAAAACCACTATGTAAGCCCAGACCACTTCATCTCAATGGGTGCAGTCTCCTTGCGGTTTTTCCTCTTTCAAAGTACGACATTGCTGTTTTGGACTTTACATTGAGAGGTTGTGGCTGTCACTATAGTGCTTCCACAATCACAATCAAGTAAGATTTAGTTCTTTCACATTTGACATACTCCATGATAAACATTGTATTGACTGAGCCTGGCATTTACCGCACATGTGCGGTCTACATTGCTTCACTATAACAAACATTTGATTGGACAAAAAGTCAGCAAGAAGCATAATGCTTGATGGTGAGAAAAGAGGTGGATCAGGCTGCTGCCATTTGCCAAAATATAACTTAAGGCAAGTGGCAAAGGGGGCAGTATAATTATTAAGATAAATGAAGCATAAGGAAAGGAAAACTCCCCTCACACTGCCCTCAACAAAAAGCAAGAATGAAAGGGCCACCTTAAATAATCAGTCTGCTCTAATATGATTTTATAGTTGAACCATGTCAATCGATTTCAGATAAGTATGTGTTAGTTGTTGGCTCTTCACTTTTATATCATGCAGTTCCCAAGTTTATCTATAGGAAATATAATTGTGTCTGCATTGGGTCATACTGGGAGCATGATCATTGATGTGCGCACATGTACAGTGATAACTTTTCCTAATCACAAATTATTCATTAAAGAAACAGAAACCAGTGGAATAGGCATGGTCACATGTTACTTCAAACTTAAAACATTAAAGAAAATCATGGTTCACTAAACTGAGCCTGGGAACAAAAATACTACAATCTATTTAAATCATCATGCATCCCTGGAACAATTCAAACCCTAATTCCAAAATAGCACTAGTTTTCGTATTGTTCCGAACTTCAGCTCGTCCGAATTTGAAGCGTTCGGGTGATCAATCGAAATCAGGATATCCGAAACAAAAATGTACCTGAATCCCGAACCAAACGAGTCATGCAATGACCAAACAAGCTTGTTTGGATCAATATTCTGAAGTAAAAAAAAAAAGGTAAAAAAAGATGATTGATGGCTAAGGAACAGTCACTAAAATGTTAATTTTATTTATAGATCAAGTGGGAAGTGAGCAATAGAGGGAAGAAGGTGGATAAGTAAAAAAAGATGTATATATTTCCATATTATATATTTAATAGATAAATATATCTATTTTTTTATACTGCTCCTCCTGATTATTCATCTGTTGGTTTCTTTTCAATTGATATGTGAACCAAATAACAAGAAAATGCTTCTATCCGTGTACTGCAAAATACATACATGATATATTGTGGATATGTATTGCAGTACACTAATTGTCCTTATTTTGCTCCCTTTTGGTTCATTGGATTTGTTTTCCCTTGTAAAGAACATTGTACACTGAGAAAAGGTTTGTATACCCAAAATGTTTATGTTATGCGTCGTCTTCATTCAACCCAGGACATACTTGAAAACGAGAGAAATCGCAATGTATCCATCCTGGTAAAATATTTTATAAATAAATAAACTTAGTAGAACTTAACTTCGTTATGAAGGCCCATTCCTGAAATTGAAGGATGCAATAAGTGAAGGTAAGCTAAAACCTTTACAAGACCTTACCTCATCAGATACTCACACAGGGGTCCAACTTTTCTTCCCCAACCAGTTGAAACACTTTATCAAAACTCAGACACTACTCCCAAAAGAAGACAGACCTCTTACCGGATTTGAGCGTCTATGCACTGTACACCCGCCAAAAATAAAAACTCTCTCCTCCCTGCACTCAATACTCAGAGATGCTTGCCCACAAACCCCTCCTAGCTACACACTAAAGTGGACAAACTGCAAATCAACTTTACCACACAACAGTGGCGAAACGTTTTTATCTCCACACATAAATCTTCCATTTCAGCCCATGCGCAAGAATGCAATTTTAAACAATTAACCCGTTGGCACAACACGCCCTCTAAACTTCACAGATTCTACCACACATTGCCAGACTTATGCTGGATATGCAATAATTCAAATGCCCACCACACACACACACACACATCTGGTGGCAATGCCCAATGATATACAAATTTTGGAAGAGGAATCACACTATCATACAACTGATTTTCCACAAAACTTTTCCCTGCGCCCCTGTTCACTACATTTTTCTCCTACCCCCCCGAGAGCTCATGAAACAAGAGACAGCCTTGTTCCGCCACCTTGCCATGACAGCTTCCAAGTTAATACCAAAATATTGGAAACAACCTAAACCACCTCGAATTCGAGAATGGATATTGAGAGTAGAAAATATTAAATTAATGGAAGAAATTACCTTAGCTAAACAAGGGAGATATGGTAAATTTAACTCCATCTGGGAACCATGGAATGAATACACAAACCACAAGCCCCCCCCTGCCACAGCAACTTACTTTCCATGAACCTTAGTTCACGACAAGCGTATATGATCAAGTTTGAGACGAAAAATCGAGATGCCATAACTACCTAACAATCCAACTAGCCCTAAAGGAACAGTCCTGACCCAACACTTTACCTTTCCATCCCCATCAACCCCCCCTCCCCCCGCCCCCCCCCCGTTACTCACCACTGAGTCTTGGTTCTCCAATCTATAGCAGAAACTTTTTATCATCATCATCATCATTTACCGAGAGATGTTCTACTTATATCACTTATTGTTTCATTTTTACTACTTAATAGTTATAGTATTGATTTTTGAAATGTTACCAAATGTACAAAGATATGCAAAAACAAAAACAATCAGACAGAAAGAAAGTCTTCAAATTTCGACAGCTTTGCACCCTACTTTGGAAACTAGGATACCTCAAATACGAACTGCTAACTTCTCACCCCATATCAACCGATGTATTTGATATTCTGTAAAAAAATTGTACTGTTTAAGATTGTGAAATACCAAAGTTGGAATCTCGCTTTACCAATGTATATGAACAATTTTGTATAAAGAATAAAACAAAAAAAAAAACGAAATTCTGGCTTGCGCAAAATTAAATAGATTATTTGGAGTACTGCATTCTTGAATTATTATCTTGAAACCATAATATTCGGTCTATTATATACTAGCTTCATATTTTGCCATCCTGAAATTACCACCAGCTGACCTGCACTAACTTCTGTCATCAATTTAAGCCAATATCTCAACATCATGTTCTAGAGAGTGACAAGTAGTGTAAGAAAGTATTTTATTCACAGGAGACAACCAGCAATAGTGATAATGCATGATAAAAAAAAACTAATAATTTCATTTTTTTAAATTCAAAATGCCATATGTTATTCTAAGTATGAACAATGTTGTTGTAGCTTACATTTAATTTAAAAGTTTAATCAATATGCTACCAAAACTACCATATACAGTATTTTTTGCCTGAAACCTGAAACCTCATCCGGACAGAATATCTGCTCCTCTACAAATCAACCCTTTGATATAAGTCCATTTACATCTCAGTCTAGCATTGCGTTGCACTCCATTAAAGGAATAATGGCACAGCATTGAAGTTACAATAATGCAGAAGCACTCAACCATGAAGCTGTTTACTTACTTTTCCGTATTGCTTTCATAACTCAACATGCAGAGAACTGTTTTACAAAAGTTCATGGAGAAAAAAAGAACTAAGGACAGACACAAGAACAAAATATGCCACATCAGAACTTAGCTCAGAATGTGACATTCACACACACACACACACACACACACACACACACACACACACACACACACACACACACTGGTCTAGTGGGTGCACTTTTCAAAACTGCTACCAAGTCAGGCCACATTTCAAAGTTGTTCTGTTCACCGCTAAAATACAAAGCAGTTTTCAAAGTATACAGAAAACTCTTTGAAGCGCACATTAACTTACGTGAATAATAGACACAAAGTAATGACATTGCTACTGTTTAAGTGACCCAATTTTAATTACAATAGACATCTTATTATCCAATACTTTTCTCGAAAATTAGATGAATAAATAGCAGTGCTTTTATCAAGAAAAGGCACATTTATCTTTGGCTAATCTTCAAGAACATGCGGTGTCCCAGATGTCATTACCCAACTTAACGGTACATTCTACTGCCCAAAGTACCACAAAAATAAAACTCAGTATTTTGTAGATATATCCCAAATGAAAACATGCACACATTTAATAATAATTTTTTTTCACTGGGTGTATATCAATATACAGATTGCAAAAGCGTCAGTGATCTGGGCAATTGCTGCTTCTTGAGTTGAGCTCCACTGAGATAACCACACCAGGAAGTAAGAGGACCTGTTGCCCGTTTGAAAGCCTTGGGAGTGGGTAGCAACATTAATTTATAGAAGTGTACATTTTATTGAAATCTGCACTTTATGTAAATAGAAAAAATAGGACACACTATTCACACAAAGTATTTCAGCAAACTAAAGTGCCTTAGAGGTCTTAAGTGTCCCTTTAATGGTACTTGTTTACTGATTTTGGAAAATTTAAAAGTCTCAGTTGGGGGGGGACACCAGAGAAAAGTGCAGTTTGAGCAAATATTTACCCCACCTCACAGTGCACTAGCTGAGAATTCCAGAGGATGTCTGTCCATACCCGAAAGCTCTAGAAGAATTCTGCATCTGGAGAGCCTGGTTGGTTGTCTTAATATGCAGCCCGTTTTCCAGGTGCACATGCTCATTGAGATGCCACACTCCCGCAGTGGTGAGCCAAGGATTAACAATACCTTGTGAACTGTAAACTATATTTTACACTACAATGTCTGATCCTCTAGACTGTAATATCTTACCCTCAAGACAGTAAGCTCTGTAGGTTGTAAACTCATCTCCTGATAACACAGTGGTCCAGAAGTGTTACCCGTACTCTTCGTAAAAATCCAGGGATATACTTACTGCAGGCAGTTTTTATGCGGCAGTATATTAGAAGCCAGTTGGTGCAACTTAAATATAGTTTATACATAGGAATACTCAAGTGAAGTACAATTTTGTAACCAACACCCAATATCCCTGCCCAAAATAAAATAATATTTAAACTACGCATAGCAATGTGCATAAAGCAGACATTCCTCACATGCAACTGCAAGACAAGCCTTCTGTGTAAAACTGCTGAATCTAACAGTTGATCCGTAACAGAAGTTACTTTTCTAGTTACTTAACTTCTGCACTTGTCTTGAACTAAAAAAAATAATGTAAGTAAAAAGCTCAGAGAATGAGAAACACACACAAAAAAAAAAATATCTTCCCAAAGTGGAACAAAACGCACATACTTGCTATTGTTGTGCCTGTGAATTCTTTTTCCACTGTGCAATTCCCGATGATGTAAAAATCACTAGTTAGGGTGAACAGATTTTCTTATGCTGAGGCGTGCAGAATTCTCTCAAAATAACAAGGTATCTATTAAAGTTATTGGCATATTGTAGAAAGTTTAGTTGGTTGTTTAGACGTACATTATTAGTATAGATATTGCAGACAAATTGTCGTAGTCTCTTGAAAGTTATGTTTGTGACTTTAAGTTTCCTGTCTGTTGTATTTCTTTAGCACTCTTGTTTTGGGTGTTCCCATTGCAATGAGTTGCCAAGTCCAGATGTACAACACAATACTTGCATCTCCTAATCCGTATAATTATAGATGCTTATCTAGAACTTAAAGGGGGCTGCTAAATAAAGGTCTTTTCAACTTTAAAGCTGTTATTGAACAAGGACATTGCTCACACTGTATGAAGAACACAGTGCACTTGGAAAAAAAATATTCTTGTAACGACACAATGATTCCCACTTGCGTTTTGGGTAGTGATGTCATGTTAGTAAATCTTCTGAAGCATGTCAGTGCCTGAGTTCTCTATTCTATGTACAATTATGTGTAAAAAAAAAAATTTTTTTCTTTTTTTTAAATGACTTATTGCCTTCGGCGAGACAGGTTTATATTCTGACATTGGTAATATTATATAAAAGATTTTTTTTTGTAAATGCAGAACACCGGAAAAAATACATATCGTATCAAATGTTACATTGCTAAACAGTGAGCTTTTAGGAGATGATAATCCTCTCACAAAATTGTTATATGAAATAGCTGAAATATATATATTCCATGACCAATGGAGGCTGGTGAAGTTTAAAGATGGTAGGGTGCTGCCCCTGCCAATCTTGTTGGACTCTACCCATTTAACTCCATGAGATGCTATGTCCTGTTCAGAACCAGCTGCATCCTAAATCAATAAAAAGGATAATTTAAACTATAGAAAAAATGACAGACTAACATTTTCTCCAATACACTGTTATCATTAGTCCTTACAATGCCAATAGATTTGTGGTTTTCCTGTTTAGAATAACTGGGGGTAGTTGGACCTCCAATTCCGTCAATTTTAGGTTACATTCAATCAGCTGACTACTCACTACAATGTACTACTAGTAAGTAAATATTTCACTATACACTAATGCTTGGCATTATATGTTTCACGAGGAAGGGATACTGGGAACTTTTAGCGCGAGGAAATATGGCACAATACTCTGTACCAGGATAGCTAACCAAATTAGTTTTAGCAAGATTGAATGTTTGACTCAATGCACATCTTGTAACAGGTTTCCATACCTGGATGAATCCATCCAGGGTCCATACCTCTGTGGCAGGTATGAATGAGTGGCTGTTCTTGAAGCTCGTATTGTAGATCTGGAGAAGGGAATTGCAACATTGAGACAGATTGACAATCTTGAAAGGGGTCTGCTGCTCATGGAGTAGAGTTTAGTGAGGGCCTCTAGTGGAGTGGGAGAAGATAAGGACGCTGGAAAATGGGCACGCAGCTGGGTAACAGTTTCACGTGGTGGCGTGATGGTAGCTAGTCCCGACATTGTGCAACCAAACAGATTTGCCCATTTGAGTGGAGATGTTGGGCGTATCAGCTCAAGAGCAACAAGTTTCTGACAGAGAGGAAAGATTATTGGGAGGGGCTGGGAATGACAAAGTCATAGGAAATGCAGGGTCCTAAAGAATGAGTTAATGAAATTAGAAAGTAAACTGAAACAACCTCAAATGTAGTGTTTTCAGAGAGATTACTTTTGCCACGAGGTACAGTAGAAAGGCAGCAGGAGATTAGAGAGGTTTATGGGTGACTAAAGTCATGGTGTAGGAAGGAGGGTTTGGGCTTTTTAGAACCCTGGTCTGATTTTGTGTTTGGATACAATCTTTATAGACGTGATGCATTGCACCTAAACAGAAGACTGTCTGCTGAGCTGGGGGACAGGATGGCTAGAAAGCTCGAGGAAATTTTAAACTAGTGGTGGTAGGTGGGGCACCAAAATCTACAAAATAGAGATAGGACAGAAGGGAGATAGGCTTTGGCTGCGTACAAGAGACTTATGATATTATTAAATGCATACTTAGTAATACAACGGAAACATGGTGGGATGAGACACATGACTGGGCAATTAACGTAATTATTGGGATAGAAGGACTAGTAGTTCAGCAAGTGGAAATCAGGTTTTTGTACTTGTTAAATGATACCTTCATGTCACAACTGGTACAAGCACCAACTAGAATCTGTTTAGTTTAGAAAAATTACACCTCAGAGTATTTATGATATCATTATACAAAAAGAACACAAAGGTCACGCATTTAGACTGGAAGACATAAAATTAACTCTACGGCAAAGGAAAAGCTTTTTTAAAAATTGTATTTACAGTAAGAACAATAAGGATGTGGCATTCTCTGCCTGAAAAGATGGTTTTATCAGAGTTTGAACCAATGTTTAAACAGCAACTAGATGAGTACTTGCAAAAACATAATAATTTAGGGATTTAATTTTCAAGCTGTGGAGTGATGGCTTCTTCATCCAATGAGAGAGCTGATTGACATTCTGGAGTCATCATGAAGAGAATTTTTTTCCTAGTTTGTTGCAAAATTGGAAAATGCTTCAAACTGTCTTTTTTTTGTCTTCTTTTGGATCAACAGCAAAAACAAACGTGAGAAAAACTTAAATTAACGGACATGTCACTGTTCAGCCTCTGTAAATATGTAATAAATAAAGCAATCACTTCTCACCAACTTAATATTAATACATATAATGGAAGGTTAAAAATGTAGTGTTTCACCAATAAATCATTCTAGTGTTTCAGTACATTTGGCATTTCTTTCTCAAAAGGAACCTGGTATGATATGGTCTATAAGCATTACTTGAGAAAATTCCAGTTATTTCATGCTATAAAAGCAATATATTTCTATAGCAATGAAAGCCATTTAAATAAATTGCTATCTTTACCATCAAATAAATCTGTTCAGGTATCACTCATCCCATTGCAAGACTTGAATATGATGCTATACCATATTAACGAATAAGCCTTGCCAAACTTGTATAATTAATGTTTTGGTCTAATTAGGTCACAAGGAAAAGATAAACACATGCACCTCTAAAAATAAAGCAATCAGCAGCAACCATCATTTGGTTCCCATTCTGCTCTCTCTACTAATTTAGAATTTTGCTTCAGTATGTTTCTGGTGGAAATACAATTTTTTTTTTTGTACAAATGTTTTGAATGTAGAGGAATCACTAAAAACATCTCCCCCTTGACACCACAATCCTCCCCCCTCTCCCCCTCCCTCCCCCCCAATTATATTTTGTAATGAAACCATAATAGTAGCTGTAGTAGTGTTAATTTTGTGGACTAGCAATTTGAATCAAATTTTTGTTGACTTAAAACCAAACAATTCGGATGACTAAAATACGACAAACTAAAATGGCTTTTTAGTCAAAATACTATGACTAAAACTAAATAGAAATTTGCTGCCAAAATTAACACTGCAAAGAGGGGCTGTGGCATGGGCAAAAGAGACAGACCAGGGCTTATGAGAGAGATACCTAGAGAGGCTGGGACGACACAGAGACACAGAGGGGCTTGGGAAGAGGTAAAAAGAGACAGAGGCTTTAACGAAACCAATTCGATTTTAGTCGTGTTGGCAGTGGCGTACACACAACCCATGGGGCCCCGGTGCGAAAACTGATCCGTGCCCCCCCCTCACTCCCCCCCCGCGCGCTTACTCTGCGCAAACTCGCGGTGGGCACCTGGTCAGAGGGGTCACAGGGCTGTGACCACTGCGACCGCAGTATGTACGCCAGTGCATGCAGATAGACATACACTTAAAGGACCACTACGGACACCCAGATCACATCAGCTCAATGAAGTGGTCTGGGTGCCAGGTCCCTCTAGTTTTAACCCTGCAGCTGAAAACATAGCAGTTTCAGAAAAACTGCTATGTTTCACTGAGGGTTAATCCAGCCTCTAGTGGCTGTCTCATTGACAGCCGCTAGAGGAGCTTCTGCGATTCTCACTGTGAAAATCACAGTGAGAAGACGCTGAACGTCCATAGGAAAGCATTGAGTAATGCTTTCCTATGGGCGGTTTGCATGCGTATTCGGAGCTGAGTGGCGGAGAGATCCCCAGCGCCAAGGGTGTCCGGCACTGGAGAAAGGTAAGTGCTTAAGACATACACACTCTCATGAACAGACGCATACACACTAGCTAACAGACACACACACTCAGTGACAGACATACACACTCACTCACAAAACACACACTCACTAACAGACACACACTAACACACACACTCACTAAAACTAACAGACACACACACACACACTCTAACACACACACACTATAACACTAACAGACACACACTCACTAACACACACACACACACACACACACTCACTAACACACACACACACACTCACTAACACACACACACACACACACACTCACTAACACACACACACACACACTCACTCACACACACTCACACTCACTCACACACACTCACACTCACTTTTTTTTTTTAATTTAATCCCCTCAGCCTCCCTACCTTTAGAAGTGCTGAGGGGATTCCCTGGGGTCCAGTGGTGGTGGTGCTGCTGGGCGGGTTAACTGGCTGGCGGGCGCACGAGGGAGCACTTTTCTCTGGGTGCTCCCTCTTCAGCTCCCTCGCGCGCCGCGTACTGATACCGGAGCCGGAAGATGACGTCATCTTCCGGCTCCGGTATCAGTGCGGTGCGCGAGGGAGCTGAAGAGGGAGCACTCAGGGGAAAGTGCTCCCTCGTGCGCCCGCCAGCCCGGTCATACCACGGCCAGCCTCTGGGGGCCCTGAGGTGGCCGGCTCCTGGGCCCCCCAGGGGAAGAGGCTGGCCACAGTGGGTACATACCAGGTCGCAGGGCGGCCGGGCCCTCTGGTGGGCCGGGCCCGGTCGCAGCCGCGACCCCTGCGACCCTGGTATGTACGCCACTGCGTGTTGGCTAAAATCTACAAGAGATTTAGTCGACTAAAACCAAATGACTAAAACAAGACTAAAACTAAAATGGCTTTTCAGCCAAAAGACTAGGACGAAAACTAAATTTCAATTTGCCACCAAAATTGCCTATTGCCTATGTCTGAATTCTTTATATGTAAATGTAGATCCTAATTGCTGGATTGAAGGGTCTGCCTTGCTGAGAATACTACGAGTTCCAGTTAACAGCAGCTGGTTTATGTACAATGAAAAACACATAAAACTGCTAGTTGTACATACACCACCTCCACAGTCTATTAGTTTTATTAATAACACCATTAACAATGTTGTCAGTTACAAAAGTTTGCTAATGCCCAGCAGATAGAATCAAGTGCTATTGTCCGCAGCTATATTACAGAGCATGTAATTTTTCTTCATTCTTCAAGTGTTCATAGAAATAACAAGCCTTAGGGGAAGATTAACGGAAGCACTTTTGCGTGCCTTTAATTTCTAAATGTTTTGAAAAGGAACTTATCTGAGACAGTTAAAGTAGCCACTGACAGCTATTTCAAGAATCATGTGACATCATATATTACGTTTGTTGTAGGGACACTATTTCAAAAATGCATTCAAACAATGAAACAAAAATAAGTAACCTTTAATATTGACATGGTTTTTGTTTGTCAAAATGTATGTTACTCTCTATGCATCTCAGAGGGGACAATGACCCTACTTAATTTAAACATATATATCTTTTGAGAATATGCATTGGCAGCAACAGGGTGCTGCAACCAAAATCACTATTTGTTATTGGCTTCTTTTTTTTTTTTGGTCTGTTTGTTTAGTATGAATTAGTGTGTATTTAAAGTGATAATTAGCACTAATGTGCTGCATACATGGTCTAGTGCAGGCATAGGCAACCTTTGGCACTCCAGATGTTTTGGACTATACCTCCCATGATGCTTTGCCAGCATTATGGGTGCAAGAGCATTATGGGGGATGTAGTCCACAACATCTGGAGTGCCGAAGGTTGCCTATCACTGGTCTAGAGCTTTTAAGAGCTCTATCACTTTCCAAACCATCGTAAAGATGGAAAAAATATTTTATTTTGATTTTTACAATTATTATTTTCAGCATCTTATTGGTCACATTTTAATATGCAAGTGGAGATCAGTTTTCTGTTCTAAAAAGTTGTCTAAATGTGAAGAAAATACCAATAAAAACAACTGGACACTTTTTAAAACAGTACAGTTTGAGATAACTTCCATGAATCCAAGACCTTTCTCAATTAAAGTGGAAAATGCAACGACACACATACACCGTGGATGGTAACTTGCTAACTGGAATTTGGAGCCAAAGGCAAAACAATATCAAAATGAGCAATAAAATAATATGCTCACATACGTTATGCCTGACAGTGTGCAACATATCAAAAATATTATTGAGCAATAAGAATAAATCTCATATACAGTGCAGGGCAGCATAATAGATACAGCGGAATGTACAGCTGTATTGTATATGACAGTACAGCACATATAGGAACATTATGTACAGCTCACATATAGAAGATAGCATAGCACATAAAGGGGCAATATGTACAAACATGATTAAAAACCATAATATATGCAACATCATTACACATATAGCAATATGCACAGCATTCATATACAGGAGTGAAAAGTATAAATCTCATTAAAATAAATGCACTTATGGACTATATGAAGAGATCTTATATCGAGGTCATAGGAGCAATGTGTAATATATATATCTATATATACACACATGTATAACAGAAAACACACCTCTTTTACACTAATTCCTCTGTATTTCTTAATTAATATAATATGCCTCTTTGTAATAAACGGATGCTGGTGTGTATAAGTATATATCACAAAGCTCCACAACCACACATTTTGCAGCAATGTCTTTTTAAACTGCAGTAAATGTATTAAAATATTTGGCTGGGGAAATGTTGTTGTTCTTTAAAATGGCTTATTCGGTTACAAAACTAAAACTAGGTCTTAAAATCACAGATAATCCCCAGAATGATTGGCCTCACTCCAAACAGACTTGCGGCCTCTTTAACTATTTGAAATACTGTGAGGTATGTCATCTGTAAAGCTACTACATAAAGGTAGTATAACTAAGAAAAAGCGATATGTACAGTACCCTTATTATAATGATTTCTAAAAAAAATTGCAGCATTGTACAATAGGTGGACTAACAAACAAGTATTTGCAACAAGACGAGTTGGACGCACAGGAACAGAGGGTGTTTAGTACCTTGCTCAAACGAGCTTACATTATAGAGGGTTAAAAGACAATACAACATAATACATACAATTATCATTTAAAAATAAAATAGATTGGTGGATATTATCTTTCTATAGAAGTAATAATATGGAGGGAGCCATAGGTCTGGCCTCCTTTGTTGATAGATATCTCCCTGGCAACTCCTATGTGTATATGCTGTCTTAGCAGAGTACCAGAAAATCACTTACATCCCTTTTTTTTTAATTCAGATAAAAAATGCACAGCAAAGGATTGTCCCAACCAAATTATGTGTTCACAATGTTTTAATTTGGTTCAAGAACCAGTTCCAAGCAGAGCATATAGGGTCAGTAGGCTGGGAATTACTTTAGTAGCACCAGCAGTAGAAATGCGTCAGGTCTGGTGACTCGATCTCCTAGCTGCATTTTTCCCCCATTCTCCAGTGTTCTCTTGCTGTTCTATCACTGATGTTATACAGACCTGCTTTACACTTCGACATGTTTGTGTTTTACAAATATAATTGGAGAGTTTCATCAAAGTGTGATCTGAAAACTGGTACTCCACTTTACAACTTTTGCACCACATTTCACATTTTACAGCTTTGGTAAATCTCCCCTTTGTTTTTGTTTTTTTTGCACTGCAACAGTACTACTGCTCTCTATAAAGATTAAATCTCCCAGCCAGTGTAAAACAAATTTCCTGATCGTAATTGCAGTGAATACTTCAGTATTCATTTAAACATCCGCCTTTACATAGAAACAAGAATGTTCCCACACTTTGCTGTGAATACTTATGTAGGAAAGCATTTATGGGCTACTACCAGAGGAGTAAAAGTTCTCACTGAAGTTGCTACGAGAAAATAATAATTTGGCACTTTGTTTACCAAGTTTAGATTTTTTCCAATATCAATATAGAAAATATATATATGCATGTCACAATAAACCGTATATGGTTTTGAGGATACAGCATCATATACAGCTTATATGTAAACATAATTCAGA
The DNA here is from genome assembly GCF_036172605.1 of Pelobates fuscus. Classification (NCBI taxonomy): domain Eukaryota; kingdom Metazoa; phylum Chordata; class Amphibia; order Anura; family Pelobatidae; genus Pelobates; species Pelobates fuscus. The sequence continues at coordinate 129,693,960 of NC_086322.1, read as the reverse complement.
TACAACATATGTAGAATGCTCGTGTACAGTGCAGGGAAGCTCAGAAACAGCAATATGTACAATTGGCAGCATAGCTCTGATCGAGCAGTATATCCCACAGTCATATACAGTACAAGATTGCACAGCTAATAGCATAGCTCAGATAGTGTAATACAGAGCAGGATTAACCATAAGGTAACTTTAGGCAGGTGCCTAGGCCCCAGAGGTTACAAAAAGAACTCCGAACCATGCATTTGCTTCATCCGAGTTATCATCTCTATGTGGTTTATGGAAGGGTACCAAACCAGTCACCTGGCTGGGGCCATGTGGTATCTTAATGCTAGTCTGTATTAATAAACATAGCTCCCAGGTAAAGGACATTATGGCTCACGTTCAAATATATAATTTAATTTCTCATATGCATAGCTCCTCAATGTGCACATATTATGATAAATTGTCTTCGGTCTAATCCTGGGATAAAGAACTGCTTAGTTTTAGGAGGCTATAGCACATTCTAATTTTACACAGCTTCCATTGCAATATAAATTATATATCATATAGTACAAATATACAATAAAAGACAACTAGTTTTTGTTGATATATATATATTTTTTTTAGTCGTTCAGTTATTTTGGAATCTAGAGTAGCGGAACGTAACCTGGTTTTCAGACCACAACAACAGTCCAGAGTTTAGCCATTTCTAATTCTTCACCAATGGGGATACAGACAAAATCTGAACTGTCACCACAGATCCAGAGCACTTTCTTAGAACAGCAGCTGCATTATAGACTGATTACTAATTAAAGGGTTAACATAACTTTTTAAAGTGTTGCCTTGTAAGTACAGCCCTCTCCTTTTAAATGTACAGAGTACTGGTAACAAACTGGTAATCATGGTAATTCTTTTTTTGTATATATGAGACCTCGGCATAGCACAAACCACATTGCTTTGGCTAGGCTTCTAGGCTGCACAGAAGATGAATAATCCGCACAATGGAAGTAGAATGTCTGAGGGTTTCTTCAAAGCTCTGCAATTATTTATGTTCTGGTCCTGCGAGAACAATTTTTATTATTAGCAAATGATTTTGTTTTCACCTAATTGAGTTAACTCGTCTGCTGCTGGTGTAGACTGGCCAATCCCTTCTCTCTTCTTACCAGGCCTAAGGGCTTCAAAGCAGAGAATGCCAGTTAACATGCACATTTCAAATGTGTCCTTAGAGTGACCCACAGTGGTGATGGCAAAACACAGCATTCACAATATGGCACTGATAAGGGTTAATGTGTGGGAATGTAGCCAGAATAGTAAACTATTAAAGACTGAAGAATAGCAATAAAGTATGGATTGTCTATTGTGTAAACACAGCAGAAAATGCTTGCCCCTTAAAAAAGTAAAATTAAATTAATGGAATAAAAGGGTGTGGAGGGCTGCCTATAAGCACTTAAATGCTAAGGTTTTCTGCATTGTAACATTTCAGTGGACTGGAAAGAGGTTTAATCGCTAAACAACAAGTTATGCCGAGTTCACTACTAACTTACAAAATTCTGACCAAAATACTACACTTGTACACATTTGCCAATTTGAGTAATTAGTGCAATTTAAACACAATATAAAAAAAAAAAAAAAAAAAAAAAAGGAGACTTTAGGTAAACAGTAGATTTTTCCAAATAATTGTGTGATCTTTGAGATCCAGATGGTAAAAGGTTCTTTATATTCTCACATGTAAAACGAACATAATATATAAAAGCAAAACTGTATTTCAAGACTGGAAAAAAAAAAAAAAAAAAAAGGTTTACATCCCATACTCAGCATATTGGCTGGGATTACTTTTAAAGAATTAATTAATTAGAACATTCCATTGCTTTCAATAGTAACTGCTCCATGTTTAGATTTTCACCCCACAATTTCACTTTATAAATAACCCCTGCTGTGGGGGTTTAAATTAACACAGTTCTCTTATTTGTGTTTTCATTGTGGTTTTGAATTACGGAGCACTTAAGGTGCAGATGTGCCACAAGCTAGCACTACAAATTATTGTGTTAATTATTTAGATAAAAAAAAAAAAAAAAAAACAGTTACCTTATAAAAAACATATGTTAAGATTTCGGTAAACTAATTTGAATTAATCTAACTATTGAAGTAACTTATACATGTCAATTTCCAGTCCACGAGTGGCACAAACTCAATGCAATTTTAGGATGATGCATAACACAATGCCAAGTAATCCACAATATTGTTAATTGCAAAAAAAAAAAAAAAAAAGGATAAATATTAGCATTCTAGTGGGATTTTACCCCTCATGAACCACATTTGTCACCCTTGAAATGGGAGTATGAATCATGGTGTTCTAAAATATCATTAATAATTAAATGGTCTTTATCTCATTGAATGTTCTTACATAAGAGTTATCTACCCTGTAAAATGTGGCAGTCATTAAATCTGCATTCATTTCTCCATATCCCTCAGCAGATTAATTCACTAATCAGTGACATGAAAATATAGACTAAAGATAGCTCTTGTATGTAAACCCTAACTCCACTTTTTAAAGGTATAGGGATTTTTTTCTCAAAATTGGCTATTTTGCCCTAAATAGTGCAGAGCAGTTAGAAGCTCAGCATTTAGTAAACAGATCCCCTTAAAGATTAAAATTATTTTATTTCTAAAGTGCCAACAGATTTTGCAGCACTGTACAATAGGTGGACTAACAGACAAGTATTTGTCGGACGCACAGGAACAGAGGGTGTTGAAGGCCCTGCTCAAACAAGCTTACATTCTAGGAGTGGGGTAAAGTGACACAAGAGGCAAGGGATGAAACAAGAGAATATTTTGTAGGATCATTAAAGCACTCAACCCAGATCTAATTAATTTTCATAATTAACTGATTCATGAGGGGTTTCATTTTCCTAATTGCAGTTAATGTATTCAAGTGACGAGAACAGAGCTAATTATAAAAAAAAAAAATAAAAAAAAATCCAAAGGGTCTTACTTTAACCCATTGGGTACCAAACAGGTGTGGATCAGATATACTGCATTCACACAGCATTTTGTATGATAGCAAATTTAGAAATATGTATCTCATCAAATCATTACAATGAATAATGTTATATGTGGCCTAAATGAAGTTAATTCTCAAAGCACCACAACTCACTGTACAATGAGAGACCCACAGGATAACAAAACGTGTCTGCTCATCACAACTCACTGTTTAGTTAATAGACCCCCATGTCTTTCTCATCTAAATAACCTCTTAGAAGCTCTCAGTCTGGTGTCAAACACCAAGAACAATCAAACTGTTGTAATTTTGGGTTACACACTAATTGCTAGCAGATGTCTAATATTAGCAGAATTAAAAAGGAAACAAAGCAAAATGTGTCACTGAAAAGCAATAGAAACTTGAGTTTGTTTATTGTAATATATTGCTAAAAAGGTTTAGTCAAAGAAGTGCAATAAATGGCAATCCACATTTGAACCAGGTTGACTTTTGTGCCTGTCTAACCCTCTAAAACAAACAAATAAGCTAACAGTCCCCTAGTAACCTGTAGACTATGGGAAGATGTAATCAGGAAAAAGAACAACAATGTTGAAGTTGCTGTATTTGAACTCAAACATTGCAATTTTAACAGATAAAATGTATGATGTGAGATGTCTGCACATATACATAAAATAATTAGATCACAAAATAAAAATATAACAAGTTTGGCAAACTGGGAAAGAGGTCAAAAGTATGAAATGTTTATTATGAAACTTCCAAAGTGTGTTCAAAATGTTGGAGTGCAACTTTTTAAACCACTATTTAGCTCGAGTTATTTTGCATTATATGCAAGGGTATGAAGAATATTATGGTGCTTTATAAATGATAATAATAATATTTACAGAAAACTTATGCAAACTGTCACAGTCCTTTTTTTTCTTTGACTTTTTTTTTCCCCCACCAAGAGGGGATAATTATCGTGACTATTATGTTTAACATTACAATAATAAATATAATAAGTTTTTCTATTAAAATAACACATAATAAACACATCCCAGGTTCACTAAGAGAGTAAAGAAAATATAAGTATATAAACCCTGTTAAAAAGCTTAGAATTAAATAACAGTGATATAATAATTATTATATAACTAACTGACTAAAATGTACGGTTTATATTACACATACAAGTTTGTCATCAGTGATTACATATGGCTTGACCAACACTATGTAACCATAAAGGTAGCAGGAATATTGCATGCTGTCAGGATCTGGCTTTATAAAAAGGACCTTAGCAGTGCTATATTCTTCTTGCCAATGAAAAAAAAAAAACAACACTATATGTGGGGCAGGTGACCTTTACCCCTTTGGCTAAAATTCCTTTTCGGTATTGATTTAGCCATGGATTTACAGCATGCCAATTCATCAGGTCACATGAGTTATATGTAAAAGATACACTAAAAAAAAGCAAGATACCCATATGTTCCCAAGTTAGTGACATGTGTGCACAAGAAGATTATTTGTCTAGTAATCCATCTCTTTTGATCATGCCCTACCTATTGCATCCTGCTGATTCATCTCTAACAAACAAATCTTCTTAGAAAAATCAAACAGGCTTAGGCTCAGTGGAGCAGCTGAATAAAACAAACAAGGGCACCAAATGCATTTAACCACATCACATGAGCTGGAGAGAGGGTGGTCTTCACTACCAGCCTTATAAGAGATGTCTCCCCAGTTTAAAGTCATGTCCTAAATAGACTGATGATTATTCAATAGGAGCACAATGTAAGCTGTGATTTCCTGGGTCTGCTCTGGGAGAAACTTTTTTCAAAGAGCTTGGATCTAGCAGAGGCCAATTAAGTCTGGACTGATTGCCAGACCCTAATTTATACACTCCCAGCATCACTCAAACTGGTTCACTAAAAGGGTAATTGGCTCATAGGGCATTGCACTCTTTACTATTTTTAATGTACGTTTTCAGGTTATTTCTGTTCATTAAATATTTTAATAATTGTGATATTTTTTTTTCATAATTTTTCACTTGGAAAAATACCTAAAGATTTAGACATCAATATTAAAACATCACCCATGGACATGACCAGAACAAAATAAATATTAATCTTATATGGGATAATCTACCAGAGAACTGCTGCCTCAAATTCTATAGTTTCACTTCTTCCCATCAAGTGTTGTTAGTTATAGGCAAATAGTAGCAGGAGTTGGTGCAGAACGTAGTGACACTTACCTTAGAGGTCCACCTCTTCAAGAGAGTGTCTTCAATCTGCCAATCTATAGGTCCCTGGGATTCAGGCGCAAAACTCACAGTTTATGTAACTTTTTTTTTTTTCTCTGCCTCCTAGGTCTTTGAGATGTGTGAGCGGAAACAAAGTTGCACAGTTACAGAACAAAACGAACTGTACAGACAGTTTGTTGATTTCTTTGCTGAAATATCCTCCTGTGCAATATAGTTTATAAGAAGCAGTGGAGTTGGTGAGAGAGGGATGCTGTGCTGGGAGAGGCTGCTGCTGGGTCCCTGTGTGATGTGCAGTATCTGCTCTGAGATTCTCTCACTCTGATACTATAGTGCATTGGTGCAGAATGTCAATAGCAGAACACTGAGCTTTCCCCTCCCTTGTGCATAAAGCCCAGGGAGCTAACACACCAACCAAGAGGCAAGGGCACTGAGGGCTCAGCCAATCATAGACCAGCTCTCTCTGTTCACTTTCTGAATGGTACTGAAGCCCCGCCTGACTTCACTATAAAAACAAAAGCCGGGGCACAGGCAGGCACACAACCTGAGAATGACAATGGGATGGAGGGAGCGACCACTCTCTGAGAAGTTGGGGGGGGGGGGGTGACAAGGGGAGCACAAATCAGTAAAAGGGGTGAGGGGGGACTGCAAAAGGATACCAGCTGCTGTGTACAAATGCACCATGCACATAGTGTTACATTGCTTCTCATTACATGTTTATACTTCACAAAAATAAACTTAACTCTTTGAAAGGACTGTAGGGGAGGGGGGTGCAGTACTCTGCATAGAGCATTGCAATGCTGGCTAGTAATAGTAAGTGTGTATATTCATTGTATAGTGCGTGCTGTGCCTTTAAACAACCCTAGATAAACTATTAATTGAAATCGAAACTGTTTATATTATTATATGGCTAATTTGTCAACATACCGTATTATGTTACTATGTGTCTGTGTGTACACACACACACACAGCATTATTATGTATTTAAATATATTCTGTTTGTATATGTACGTATGCACATATGTACACATATATTATAAACACATTATAAATATTCAGTGATATGATATGCAGAATCACCAATTCCTTTTCTATTTCTATAGGTGGACAATAATAATCATAACTCACACCTGAAATATATTAAACAGAACTATTTTTTTTTCCAGTTTATCCATAGTATATTTCTTAAAATATATATATAAAAAGGCAGAGAGTAGAGAGAGGAAAAGAAAACAAGACTGTTTTCTGAATAAATATTCTTAGTTCTGGAGTTTCCAGGAGCCGTACCAAATGCAAACCGTTTTACAGATCGTCTGCAAAGCCAACTCTGTGGTCATCCTGTATTTATTAAAGTATGCAGGCATGAATAACATGTACAGTGAAAAAAAATAACACCCAGCAAAATATAGGGATTTACCCAGGACTTTATCTGGGGGCCATTTGCAGCTATTCTGTGAATTACCAGGGATGTATCAAATGTACAGAGAGGGGCCTTCACCATGGTTTTATGCTGGCTTTAGTTTGCAGAATTATTTCAATTTTAATAAAATACAAATTACAGAGCTTGTTTTACAGTGTAATTTATTGACTTGAACTGGAGAACATTAAAAATACTGCCATTTTTTTTTTTAATTTCAATTCATAAATTGTAAGCCACCCATAATATATTGTTTAAATTTGCCAAATCCGATTATATGTTGATAAAAAGAGATCAAAGCTATCTTGCTACACAGTAAAGTCTCCAGATTCGGAGTTGTATGGAAGAAGTAATGAGAAACAGCTTGTCAGGCACAGCAGCCCTCATAGCTCTGATCAATGACATGGAGTTGGGATAGCAGGATTTAAAGCACATGTGAGCACTTACTGCCTAATAACAGAAATGGCTACTTACTGAAGGGCATACACTGTGCACTGTGCCACATTATTAATATTATAACTTATCATCATCATCATTATTATTATTATTATCATCATCATTATTATTACGTGGGATATGTGCAGCAGTTTACATTAGCAAACATATGTATTTACTAATAGAACATACAGTTCTAATAGTGGAGCAATCACCATGGAAACTAAATGAATGTTCATTTTAGAGCTGTGCCCTAGGATTTACTTTTATTCATACCCACAATCTTATATTCATTTTGAAAAACTTTTTTCTTATTTTTTTAATTAATTTATTTTAATTTTATATATATATATACAGTATATTGCTTAAAATATAGTTTATATTGAAATAGTGTAGTGTGTTGTGATAAGGGTTACAAAAATGAGTCAGATTTAAATGTGTGATCGTCCTGCTTCTTTCCCACTGATGTCAGTATTTGTTAAAAGGTTTTTTTGTGTTTATTTTTTGTTTATTTCCAGGGCATTAAAGTAGTTCATTGGGGAAATAATTATTTGCTGTATTATGACATTCCTTAGAAGAAGAGAATAAATGATATGCACTGCTAATTGGCAGCACTGTCACTTGTCTAAACGTGTCCAATTAGCATAGGGGGCACAGATGAATTGGGGTCAGGTGAAGATAATGGTCAGGGTGACCTCAGGAAGCAGCTAGAATGGCATTTCAAGCAGTAAACACAGCTCAACAATCCCACTTGGTTTTATGGCGGTGACAGTCTCAGCAGCCACATACATACAGTTGATGACAGATCCCACCCAGATCACTAAACAAGGGGATTTGACAAACTATCTGAAGCAACAAACACAGGGGCGACAATTCCACTCTCTCTGCTCGAAATGTACAAAGGCTGCACTTTATTAGAGGCAAACTTTATGGAGAATTTACAACTCAATGATTTGTCCCCTCACTTTGTACAGTCTGGGCACTTAAATAAAAGAAACATGGCAGTTTTCTGTCTGTGCTGTACATATGGTCCAGTTTGACTCAAATAAAATGTAGATATTATCTTATGTAATGACAGGTATGAAAGAGTTCATTACCAGCTATGTCACTAACATTGTATCGAGAGAGAGAGTGTGAGTGTGTGTGTGAGAGTGAGTGTGTGTGTGTGTGAGTGAGTGTGTGTGTGTGTGTGTGATTTAGCTCTGTATTTTAATCTCTATAATTTTGAGAGCATTGATAACACACTAATAAAATTAGTAAGTGCAATAATACTATCACAGAGGAGCAGACAGTGAATGTCACCGGGATTATGCTGTAACATGGGCTCTCTCTGCATTAACACTTTCAGTTTTGCACAGGATTCCGTTGCTGCTGACAGGCAGGGAGGGAGAAAGTGATAGCTATGTAGGCAGAGAGGGGAGAGGAGGAGGGAGGCGGTGAGGAAGGAGAGAAGGGGACAGATAGAGTGAGAAAGAAGACGAGAAAGTGTTAAAGGAGAGAAGAGTAAGGAAAAGACCAAGGGATAACGCAAGGAAGAGAGTGTGTGAAAATCATACAGACTGAATATTGGGAGAGGGGAAAAGTGAAACAAATGGGGAAAGAGATGGAAAGAGAAAATGAAAAACAGAAAATAGAGACAGATAGAAATGGAGATGGGAAAAGGGAAACACAAAATGTGATCAAGGTGAAAAGACTGAGTGAGAGGAATGGCAGGGGGAAATAGAGACAAGTGAAAGGGAGAGGGGTAAAGGGCAGCTTGGGGTAGGTAGGAAGGAGGGAGAGAAAGGAGAGGGGTAAAAGGGCAGCTTGGGGTAGGAAGGAGGGAGAGAAAGGAGAGGGGTAAAGGGCAGCTTGGGGTAGGAAGGAGGGAGAGAAAGGAGAGGGGTAAAGGGCAGCTTGGGGTAGGAAGGAGGGAGAGAAAGGAGAGGGGTAAAGGGCAGCTTGGGGTAGGAAGGAGGGAGAGAAAGGAGAGGGGTAAAAGGGCAGCTTGGGGTAGGAAGGAGGGAGAGAAAGGAGAGGGTAAAATGACAGCTTAGGGTAGGAATGAGGGAGAGAAAGGAGAGGGGTAAAAGGGCAGCTTGGGGTAGGAAGGAGGGAGAGAAAGGAGAGGGGTAAAAGGGCAGCTTGGGGTAGGAAGGAGGGAGAGAAAGGAGAGGGGTAAAAGGGCAGCTTGGGGTAGGAAGGAGGGAGAGAAAGGAGAGGGGTAAAAGGGCAGCTTGGGGTAGGAAGGAGGGAGAGAAAAGAGAGGGGTAAAAGGGCAGCTTGGGGTAGGAAGGAGGGAGAGAAAGGAGAGGGGTAAAAGGGCAGATTGGGGTAGGAAGGAGGGAGAGAAAGGAGAGGGGTAAAAGGGCAGCTTGGGGTAGGAAGGAGGGAGAGAAATGAGAGGGGTAAAAGGGCAGCTTGGGGTAGGAAGGAGGGAGAGAAAGGAGAGGGTAAAATGACAGCTTAGGGTAGGAATGAGGGAGAGAAAAGAGAGGGGTAAAAGGGCAGCTTGGGGTAGGAAGGAGGGAGAGAAAGGAGAGGGTAAAATGACAGCTTAGGGTAGGAATGAGGGAGAGAAAGGAGAGGGGTAAAAGGGCAGCTTGGGGTAGGAAGGAGGGAGAGAAAGGAGAGGGGTAAAAGGGCAGCTTGGGGTAGGAAGGAGGGAGAGAAAAGAGAGGGGTAAAAGGGCAGCTTGGGGTAGGAAGGAGGGAGAGAAAGGAGAGGGGTAAAAGGGCAGCTTGGGGTAGGAAGGAGGGAGAGGAATGAGAGGGGTAAAAGGGCAGATTGGGGTAAGAAGGAGGGAGAGAAAAGAGAGGGGTAAAAGGGCAGCTTGGGGTAGGAAGGAGGGAGAGAAATGAGAAGGGTAAAAGGGCAGCTTGGGGTAGGAAGGAGGGAGAGAAAGGAGAGGGTAAAATGACAGCTTAGGGTAGGAATGAGGGAGAGAAAGGAGAGGGTAAAATGACAGCTTAGGGTAGGAATGAGGGAGAGAAAGGAGAGGGGTAAAGGGGCAGCTTGGGGTAGGAAGGAGGGAGAGAAAGGAGAGGGGTAAAAGGGCAGCTTGGGGTAGGAAGGAGGGAGAGAAAGGAGAGGGTAAAAGGGCAGCTTGGGGTAGGAAGGAGGGAGAGAAAGGAGAGAGTAAAAGGGCAGCTTGGGGTAGGAAGGAGGGAGAGAAAGGAGAGGGGTAAAAGGACAGCTTGGGGTAGGAAGGAGGGAGAGAAAAGAGAGGGGTAAAAGGGCAGCTTGGGGTAGGAAGGAGGGAGAGAAATGAGAGGGGTAAAAGGGCAGATTGGGGTAGGAAGGAGGGAGAGAAAAGAGAGGGGTAAAAGGGCAGCTTGGGGTAGGAAGGAGGGAGAGAAATGAGAGGGGTAATAGGGCAGAATGGGGTAGGAAGGAGGGAGAGAAAGGAGAGGGGTAAAAGGGCAGCTTGGGGTAGGAAGGAGGGAGAGAAAAGAGAGGGGTAAAAGGGCAGCTTGGGGTAGGAAGGAGGGAGAGAAAGGAGAGGGGTAAAAGGGCAGCTTGGGGTAGGAAGGAGGGAGAGAAAGGGGAGGGGTAATGGGACAGTTTAGGGTAGGAAGGAGGGAGAGAAAGGGAAAGGGAAGTGGATACAAAGAAAGAAAACAGCAGATGAGAAATGAAAGGGGAAACTAATAAAGTGGAAAAAGTGAAAAAAGAGAAGGATAGACAGAGCGGAAAAGAGGAAGATAGGTTGAGGAAAAGGAGGGAAACAGGACGAGGAGGGAATGAAAAAAAGATAGTGGAGAGAAGGGTAAAATGATAAATCGAGAATAAAAAGACTACAGAAAAGCAGTGAGAGAGAAAACCAGAGAGACATTGAGAGAAGAGGCTGCTCTCCTCTGTGATCTCCCTCCCTGTCAGCCTGTAATAAGGTGTATGAGTGTGGATTCATGTTAGAAAGTGATATAACTGCTAGTCTACCACTAACAATGCAAACACATCATAGCCCCACTCCCACTCTGTTTGTGAGCACCCACTGAGCGTTTGCTGGTTCCCAGGGGCCCTCACCCAGCATGCTGTGGGTTTTAGCAGCACACAGTCTGCCACCCATGCTGAAGACAGATTAGGGCTTGTCTCACTGGCTTTATAAACCCTCCCGCACTCCCTATGTGTTTGATGTCTGTGATCAGAGCGGTGCTTCTCCAAACACTGGCTAACCTCACCCTCACAGCAGTGAATACACACAGCTCTAAAAAGACTTGACGAACATGGTCCAGAGAGGCTGACAGACCCTGAGCAGTAGCACCTAATCTCTGTTTTCTTTGCCACATGTGATGATTTTATTATCTCCCCTCTGGGACACAGGAGGTTTAGATTGATTGTCACCATCAGTTCTCCCACTCTTGATACTTTAACCAGGCTCCCCCCCCCCCCCCCCCCAGACAATGAAAACAAGTTTACCTTTTCTGTTATTTAGGAGATGACAACTTGAAACCACAGAAGACACATTCAGAATGTTATATATTTTTTATTCACTGTAAATCGCTTTTCACTGCATTACAAAATGACCAGGAAAATATCTATGCCATAAACTGTTTCTGGATATAAGTGATTGATAATGCTAAAGGAAGCTTCCATTGGCCTAAAAGCTGATGCTTTAAAAATGTGTGTTAACAAAATCCAGGAATTTAAACAAATTGAAGCTCCATTCAGACATGAAGTAGCAGCGACACCTAGGGAATTACTGACGGAACTGCAGTATATTGATTGACATAAGATGCCAAAAATATCCAGAGTATTGCAGTATGGAATGATACCCTCTTTTGGACTGACATAACATTTAAAAGACAAGCTTTCAAAAGATTTCCTTTCTTCCCCTAGTCTGGAGCAATACTGATCAATATAGATCAGTATTGAAACTGATTTAAATAAAATTAGGGTACATATTCAGAGGGAGAGTTAATGTATCAGGGTAATTAACTATAAAATGTTGGAAATCAAATTCAGTTTAAACTTTTTGGTCAAAACAGCTTAATTGGTATATATAAAAAAAATCTACTCTGTTTTCAGAGTAGAAGTTGAAAAGTTGAGCTATTATGGCCTACAACCTAAAATTATTTTTAAATTATGGTGTATCTAAAATCCAGCAGTTTTGGGAATTTGTTATTTTTATTTTCTGAAATATCGAAACCAAATTCTGAATTGATCCTCATGATTCCAAAACGGAGCCCTCCATATTCAAACAAAAAATATCTGAATGTGTGGGGCTATGGCTGCTCACATTGTCATTGTACAATGATCTGGAATGTTTTTATCAGTCTAAGTTAAAACATGAAAGATCTAGGGAAAACCATATACCTAAATGGAAACTGCTCAATTCTTCCTATTCTCTCATATATTTACAGGGTTAATAAAGTTGATTTTATCAAGGTTGCCTGCCTGGTTGCCCCCCTGTTGTCTGGATTGTGGAATGGGTTATAAGTAATAAAACATTAAGTCCTGCAGATCTGATTCTGAGTACTGCTTATTGGACACCCCCCCCCCCCCCACCACCACAATTATTAAACATTAGGCTAGCTCTTTTTCCCTAATATATGTCTCCAATTTTGTACCAGGTGGATGTCAGAACACCTGTTCTTTCTTATTACCCCTAACCTGTAACACATAGGTGAAAGGACATGGACAGATTGAGAAGTTCTCTACTAAGTTAATTACCGGTAACCCGTTTCCTGGGGCATAATTACTCTGGTCCTCTTATTTTATTGCATTTTCCCAATGCACAGCTCATGGATTTCTATATTTCTGCTATTTCATCAAAAAGAGTCTCTGAATGTGAATCCATATGTGAAAATTCAGCGGTAATTGAAAGTTTGATAATTGTCCAAATTTCCAAACCCTGTATGGAATTTTAATCTTTATGGTGCTATTGTTTACATCCGCCATATGTCATATAAAAATGTCAATTTCAAAATTTGACCCTAACGTCAAATTAACATCATTATGTTAAGTGAATATCCGTATTGCAATTTAGAGGCACAAGTGGATCTTCGTGCATAACCCCAGTTGTGTGCACAAGATATGCATAGCTCCAGGTGGAAAAAATAGATATAAAACACAATAACTGCTTGTGGTGTTACCACACTTTTAAATGATACTCATTAAAGAAACACTATAGCATTAGGCATACAAACCTGTATTCCTAACACTAAAATGCCCCTGTCCCTAGTTCTATAGGTCCCCCCCATATACCATAAAAATAATAAAATCAAAGTACTGCATACCTTTTTCTGGCATCAAGGTTACCTCTTTGCTGTTCATCACTCTGCCTTCTGTGATGTCATTGAGGAGGCAAAGTCTCATAGAGGAGTACTGGAGATCTGATGCGCATGCTCTCCAATTGCCAAACGCGCATCCAAGCTTCCCCATAGGATAGCATTGTATTCAATCAGTGCAGCGCAAGTGCCTCCAGAGGCTGCTAGAAAAAAAGCCACTAGAGGCGGATTTGACCCTGCAGCATTAAAAGGGCAAGGCCACTGCACCCAGACCACTTCATTGAAATGAAGTGCTCTGGGTGACTTTAGTGTCCTTTTAATATCTTTCACTAATCATTAAAGTAGTTAATTCGTTCATCCATTCAACTCCCTTACTTCATTTAACCCCTTAAGGACCAAACTTCTGGAATAAAAGGGAATCATGACATGTCACACATGTCATGTGTCCTTAAGGGGTTAACAAAGCCCACATATACTGGAGATTTTTGACTCAGACCCCAAAATAAAATATGCAGAGCATTGTTCGGTAACCCTATATGTTTGTATACTGCAATCTTTTATCAGGCTGACATTACATTATACACACCACTTTGCTGTAAAAACACTTTCTAGACCACACAGGTCTTCATGTCAGATCTTTACATGCATTTCACCCCCTCCGTTTGGTTTACAAAAGAAGGAGAATCTCATAAATCTGCCATTTATATGACAATGTTGTCAGGCATCGCTAAATTTTACTCTTTGAAAAGCAAACCTGCAAAACAATCCAGGTTTATATTTCATTGTGGGTGTCACGTGTGTTTATAAAGCTTGTAACTTCCTCTCATTAATTTGTAATTAGAAAAAAATATAAAAAAATATGACACTCAGCTCGATAAATTTCATGTACATGTAGAATGTTTTTTTTTATATAATATAGCTGCAAGTTATTTGGAATAAGCTGCAATGTTCTGCTGAATGATTTCAGGAAAGATGGGAAACCAGAGGAAGAATTGAAGATCTTTGTTTCATTTTAGAAACAGAACACAGAAAATTAGTTTTGTCTGTGCTCCTACCTAAAATGTGTTTTAAAAAAAAAACTCCAATTACTTTCTTATTTCACTAACCCTTTGCCAACTGGCTGCCTGTGCAGGGAGAAGGACTCTCTATTTGTATATTTCCTGTATAGTTTAGGATGGAGTTTCGGTGAGGGTGTCTGAAGTCATTTTAGATTTGTTTATTTTTATAAGCAGTTTAATTCTACTGTCACTAATATGTTCTTTAAACAATTCATTATCAGACAGTTAATTTATCCATTCTTCTCTTCAGCAATTGTATCATAAATTATTGCTGTCTTGGTTATAATGTTTTGATTGGTAGAAGTAAACTATAAATGTTGCTTCATTGAACAACAGCTCAACAGCACCTCCTTTCTCTCACTGTAAAAACTACAGTGGCAATATAATGCAAAAGACAGTAAAGGCAAATATAGTGTTAGGAGTACAAAACTGTATTAATAACACTCTAGTGCCCTCTGCCCCCTCACCCCACCTGTGGCAAATAAAGTGTTTAAAAAAAAAAAACAACCTTTATACACTTTCCATATTCCTGTTCTGATGTCCCTTGAAGCTGGGTCACCCTCCTCCTCCTCTGAAGTCAGGTAATGGGAGGGACCTAATGTGTGACTAGTGCTAGGCATTTAATCAACCTTCCCAATAGGAAGGCAGCGCACTCACTCATCCACTAAACAGCAACTTCAAAGCTCACCGATTTTATTTGTTTTTTTAATAAGTTTTTTTTTTTTTTTAATAATGGGGGTTTAGTTACAGTATATGATCATACATTGCATAAGCCTGCCACAACGTCAATGTTCCCCATTCTTGGCAGGTCCTACTCTAACAGACTAATGTCTGCTCTTATGAGATTAACCCACTTACTTCGGAAAAATAATTCCATCTGGGGCTCTCTGCAGTACAAAAAAAATAAAATAAATATATTTATAATATATTTTTAATGTAAGTGTCTTCCTTACCTAACTGGGTTGTTACTCATACTAATCTACAGTAATACAGCTCTAGGCAGCAGTTGTAGTACTAGTGTTGGTGTCACCGGTGCAGTAACTAATGGTGTCACTCCCAACAGCTTCTCTGTGTTTTGATTGTGATATGTATGAGATAAGTGTGTTTGTTGTGTAGGGGAGGGGTTGATGAGTGTTTGCTATGAATCTGGTTGGCTGAGTGTGATTGTGTATGGCGATTGTATGTCGGAAGGCTGAGTGTGATTGAGTGTACAGTGTTGTAATTAAAAAACAAACAGACATTAATCGAGTAACCGAGTTGTCTTATCTGTTGTTTTTTTATTTGCACGCTAATTCTAATTTTTTATTATATGCCATTTTCAGTGACAAAGCAAATAAATGGAGAGGGGGGGGGATAAATGGAGAGGGAGGGAGGGGGGGGTGGGGGGGAGAAATAACTGGAGAGGGAGGGAGGGGGGAGAAATAAATGGAGGGGGGGTTAATAAATGGAGAGGGAGGGAGTGGGGGGCAGGAGAAATACATGGAGAGGGGGGGAGGAGAAATAAATGGAGAGAGAGGGAGGGAGGAGAAATAAATGGAGAGGGAGGGGGGGAGAAATAAATGGAGAGGGAGGGGGGGAGAAATAAATGGACAGGGAGGGGGGGAATAAATGGACAGGGATAATAAATGGACAGGGAGGGGCTGAATAAATGGACAGGGAGGGGGGGGATAAATGGACAGGGAGGGGGGAATAAGTGGACAGGGAGGGGGGGAATAAATGGACAGGGAGGGGGGAATAAGTGGACAGGGAGGGGGGATAAATGGACAGGGAGGGTGGGGGAATAAATGGACAGGCAGGGTGGGGGGAATAAATTGAAAGGGGGGGGAAATAAATTGACATGGTGGGGGGGAAGTAATTGACAGGGAGTGGAATTGACGGGGTTAGGAGGGGGAATGAGAGTGGGGAGGGGAGAAGAGTGACAAGGGAGGGGGAGAAGAGAGGGACACGCAGGGGAGAAGAGAGTGACAAGGGAGGGGGAGAAGAGAGGGACAAGAGGGGGAGAAGTGAGGGACAAGGGGAGAGAAGAGAGGGACAAAGGGGGGAGAAGAGAGGGACAAGGGGGGGAGAGAAGAGAGGGACAAGGGAGGGGGAAGAAGAGAGGGACAAGAGGGGGAGAAGGGGGGAGAAGAGAGGGACAAGGGGGGGAGAGAATAGGGGGACAAGGGGGGGAGAGAAGAGAGGGACAAGGGGGGGAGAGAAGAGAGGGACAAGGGGGGGAGAGAAGAGAGGGACAAGGGAGGGGGAGAAGAGAGGGACAAGAGGGGGGAAGAGAGGGACAAGGGGGGAGAAGAGAGGGACAAGGGGGAGAAGAGAGGGATAAGGGGGGGGGGGAGAGAAGAGAGGGACAAGGGGGGGAAGAGAGGGACAAGGGGGGGAGAGAAGAGAGTGACAGGGGGGAGAGAAAAGAGTGACGAGGGAGGGAGAGGGGGAGAAGAGAGTGACAAGGGAGGAGGGAGAGATTGACATCCATCACACACACACAATGCACCCCTTGCACACAGAAAAACACACACTGCATTACACACACACACACACACAAGCAATTCAACCCTTACATACAATGCATCCCTTACACACACAGAAACACACAATGCATTCCTTACACACACTCAATGCACCCCTTACACACACTCAATGCACCCCTTACAGACGCACACACTGCATCCCGTACATACACAGAAACACACATTGCAGCCCTTACACATACAAACACAGATTCACACAATGCATTCCTTACACACACATCAGGACATCCCCTACTCCTGTGAACAAACTATTTGGTGGAACATGAACGAGGAGGAGAGAGCCCAGCGCTGGAGAAAGGTAAGGGATTAACCCCTTCCTCCCCCTTCAGCCCGGCGGGAGGGGGGCCATGAGGGTGGGGGCACTCTCAGGCACTATAGTGCCAGGAAAATGAGCTTGTTTTCCTGGCACTATAGTGGTCCTTTAAGGCCTAACCAATCCCAGTGACTTGAGTGACAGTCTTAGGCTCAAATAGAGTAAGTTACAGCCTGGCGGAGTCTCCCCTCCCCTCACCTTCAAAGTGTGCTACCTAGGTGATTTTTGCACCACCGCACCCGCATAGTGATGCCACTGCTAGGATGATATGCCAGGATGATATCTGGTCCAATCAAATCCTTCTCATATAGAAGCTTTGTGACCCAAGGCACATGCTTGGCAGTTACAATGCTCAGATGATCCTCGTTGCAAACCATTCACATCATTCAGTGGCACCACAATGTAGCTGAAAGTGAAGACTTTGAATAATTAAAAGCCTTTAAAAAGGAGGTGCCTCAGTGGCTTTCATTCTGACAACCACCGGTACAATGTTGTTGACAAAATGTAAACACTGCTGGTTCTTCCTCCGGTAATTCTGTCTTATACCAGTCATCATACTAATATCTAAATGTATGTTTTTGAACTAAGCATGTTTATAATGTTTCTAGGTTGCACTCTTTCAGTTGTCAATCAAACAGTGAGAAGTGTGCTCTTCCTGATTAATTTTGCCCTTCCATAAAGTGGAAGGCAATGGTTTTCATGAAGTTGCATTTGGTTTAATGCTTCTCTATGAGAAGCATTGCAGGAGTTGTGATTACCCCTCATTTGCCCTGTGTCACAATGTTTATCTCTGAGAAGCATTGGGTTGGTTGGAAGATCATCAGTACCTATTCTATGGCACAGTGAGGGGGGAAAAGGGGAGGGGGAGCGGCAATAATCAAAATTCTATTATTTTATTAAATACACGAATCTTAGTCATATCTATTCATGATATCTCCCCCACCCTCTTTTCCTTTTCTTTTATATATGCCACTTCAAATATATTATATATCTCTATGTCTTACCAATTTTTATTCCATTTTTATACAAATATTATAAGTATCCGTGAAGATGTCTTTTATGATGTTATATATAAGAACAGTAATTAGTTTTCTCTTTTCTGTTCTTACTTTTATTATTTATTCATATCGTTCTGTGTGAGAACGATGATTCTATAATACTGGTGAATTCACGGACTATGAACTTCAGGAACGCATTTGTGGAACGCAAAAGCAACCATAGCGTAACCGGAAGACGTCATCAACACTCAAAATGAGGCTTGGGACTCAAAGAATCAATCAAAGAAACGCAGGTAATTCACATCTAGTCATTCCTGATTGGCTGATGGTAGCCAAGGACGGCACGAAAATGATCTTTAAAACAGAAATCAGACGTAGGGCCGCGAGGACAACATAGTGACTTTATTTAATGTTTATTTTGTGTTTTTTTTATTTTATTTTCTTCCAATAAATTTGTTGGATTTTATCCTTGGACTTTAAGCTGCTATTCTGTTTCCAGTTACAGAGGACTTTGTATCCTGGGTCTGGAAAATAACACTGTGAGATTTTAAAGTGGTACACTATGTTTGTTTCTCTCCCTTTCTTTTCCATGTGTTCAATGGGATAAAAAAGGAAGTCTACATCTTACAAAGAAACCTTTACGTGCCTGCAAACAATTTACTTTTGTGAGTGCAATATAATGTCACCAGCGTTCTATAGAATTATACATCACACTATTTTGTTTTTTTTCTTTTTTAGATTGTATATTTTAAATATTCTAAATGGACTTGTAAACATTCTATCATTAGCATATAAAGTTTTTAACATTTCTGAGTGTGGACCTGCCATGATCAAGCCTGTCTTCGTTTGTTACATTTTTTTCTAGTTACAGCATAGCTTTTCTGTTCAAATGTGCCTCTTGTCAGATGATACTGGACAAAAAAAAGGAGAAGACAATTGATTAAACTGGATTTAAAGCCTTGGTTAAAAGAACTTCAGTGTCAAAGAGGGAAGTAGAAGCAGCAGAGAGAGAGAGAGAGAGAGAGAGAGACACACAGATGGTTGAATTGTAGTTGGAGAAAACAGGTGCCATTAAATAGGTATTGGAGCACATTTCTACACTGATTTTTACTGCATATTAATGGTCACTCATTTAATACCATTATTGGTGTTTCATTTAATTTCTAAAGAGGAACTGGAGGTAAAGTTTTTTTCTTTAAAAAAAAAAATCAGCTTTGCATTTTTTTGTGAATGCTTTTTTTTTAAATATAATTTTAATTTGCCTTACATGTAGGTCAATCATAGGCATAGTCTCTAGTATATAATTAAAAGTCTTGAGAACACAATGCCACTATGCTAGCAGGACCATGAATGCACACACGATGACTAGCGTGCAAAGCAGGAGTGCTAGTTTATACCAATAGCTGCTTTCAATTTACCTTTGTTCCACTTCTTAGCCCATTGAGTGAATAATAGTATATGATAGGCTGTTACCAGCAAAATAGGTGACAGTGCTTTTTAAACCATGATACTAAAATACATTGTATTTAATCCCTCAGTAATTTAATGTAAATGTCATTTAATGGTGGTTTAACCTTTCAAGGATGCCAGGCATGTCACAGTTTAAAGAGATGTGTCTAACTCCTTGTTCATATGGGGTTAACATACAGCTTTGGTCTGAGGAGGTCATGTGCTTTTGCTCTATATCATATGTAGCACTCAGAAGACATATATATATATCCTGATTTCCAGATATTTAATTGTGTTAAATATTTCCAGTCTGTGTTTCTACTGACAATGAATGAATATAATAACTGCTATCAGTCGGTAAATTTTAGCTAGAATTATCATTCTAAATTGATACATTATCTTCATGTAACCATTAAGCAAGATAATGGATTGTGAAAACATTATGTGTTTAAAGGCAAATTAAAATAATCTGCTCTTAGCTTCTTGTAACCCTCAGCTGGAGATACAGAGTGGCCAACCTAAAAGCGAGTTTATGGTGGCTTAATGCATCTCATGCAGCACTAGATGTTCTAATCTGCAAGAGGATATCATCAGACAGAATTAATAACACCTGCTGCTGCTGTGGTGATTCAACAGAAACATTGCTTGTTTTAGTATCAAAATACCATTAGACCCACATCTGATGTACAGTCTAACTTCATTCTAACTATTTACTGTAGACTCTGCAAAAAATAGTGAGTTATATGACAGGAATCATCCAAATGTCCGTAATAAACTTAAAGTAAAATTAATCTCATCATTACAGATGTGTAGAAGATCAATTGGCGGATATATGAGATCAGTTATCTCTGTCCTAAATAAATAATTAAACAAATATGGGGTCCTTGGGATCCTGCTATTAAACCCTTCAGGACGGAGTCAATAGTACACGTTCTGATCAAAACAAAATGTAAACAAAAACTGGAATTTGCGCTATATGTCTTTTCAACCGTAATTCACCTCTTTCATATTAAGTGCATCCACACTTATTATATATCATTTTGTTCAGGAGTAGCAGGGCTTTAATTTCACATGAAACATAACTTATTATCAATAAAATAAAAAAAAACTGAGAAATTAAGATTTTTACAAAGATTTGTAGTTCCGCCTGACATTTTAGCTGTAAATGTCTTAATACTGTTAGCTTTTACTGCAATAAAACGCACATATTTGTATTCAGCGATGTCTCACGAGTAAAACAGTACCCCCATTAACAGATTTTACGATGTTTTGGAAAGTTACAGGGTCAAATATAGCACATTCCATTTTTCATTTTTTTCACATTCAAATTTGCCAAATTAGTACTGTTACCTTTGAGACCGTGTGGTAGCCCAGGAATGAGAATAACCCCCATAATAAGTTATGTTTTTGACTCTCTAACTTTCCAAAACACCATAAAACCTGTACATGGGGGGTACTGTTATACTTGGGAGACTTCACTGAACACAAACATAAGTGTTTCAAAACAGTAAAACATATGATGATAACAATATCATCAGTAAAAGTGCAGTTTGTGTGTAAAAAATGCAAAAAACTTCACTTTTACTGAAAATATCATCATTGTAATACAATTTATCATTTTGAAACATTAATATTTGTGTTCAGCGAAGTCTCCCGAGTATAACAGTACCCCCCATGTATAGGTTATATGGTGTCTTGGAAAGTTAGAGAGTCAAAAACATAACTTATTATGGGGGTTATTCTCATTCCTGGGCTACCACACGGTCTCAAAGGTAACATTACTAATTTGGCAAATTTGAATGTGAAAAAAATGAAAAATGGAATGTTCTATATTTGACCCTGTAACTTTCCAAAACATCGTAAAATATGTTAATGGGGGGTACTGTTTTACTCGGGTTAAATATAGTGCTTGCAAATTAAATTATCTGCACTTTCTGCCTGGGTTGTCAGACATGTCAATGTGTATACTTATGTAATCATTTATGTAATTATATATATTTATCTATATATATTTGTTGTTATTTGTATTATATATATATATATATATATATATATATATATATATAATGTCACTCTAAGAGTATTTTGTTACCAATATATATATATATTAATAGCAAAATACAGTTAGACTGAAATTACATGTATATATAATTGATTTTAATTAAATTTTTTTAAATGTATTTATTTTATTATTGTATTAATTTAATCTTGTAATTATACGTGTATATATAAATATAATATATATATATATATATATATATATATATATGTATTATATATATCAAATGTATCTATATATATATATATGGGTGTAGAAACAATCGCACTCCTGGGACTTGGTTGAAGTAGTAAAATTTAGCTTTTATTTATTCCATATAAAATATCAACGTTTCAGCTCCAACATGGAGCTTTCATCAGGACAGGTAACATGATTGTTTCTACACCCATATCTACCTTTGCCACAACCAGCACCGGGCACTACAAAAGTCTTCTTGGAGTGCAAGCTACTACAATGTGTATATATATATATATATATATATATATATATATATATATATATATATCATATATATATATGTAACTTCATTCTAAGGGTATTTTAATACTAATATATGTACTTATATTATTTAATTTTAAACATGTTTAATTATTTTTTTTTTCAACTTACCCACCAGCAGGGGGACTGTCTGACAGCTCAGACAGTCCCCCTGCAGGCAGATCCACAGCTAGCTATAGGGGGCCATATGATCGCTCTTTGAGAGTAATCACATGGCCCCTGGGGGTCTGATTTGCCATGGGAGGGCTGCCTGAACTGTCAGGTAGTCCTCCCGAAAAGGATTGCGGCAGAGGTAAGTAGCTGGATGCTCCTGGGGGCTTAAGCCGTTGCTGCGTTCTATGCCGCCGCAACAGCTTTAAAGCCCATTTAAATGGGGATGGCATAGAATGCCGTAATGGTGTTAAGGGGTTAAAGGGACACTATAGTCACCAGAACAACTACAACTTATTATACTCACCAGAACTAGTTGTTCTGTTGAGTATAATCAGCCCCTTCAGCCTTTTTGCAGTAAACATTGTGTTTTCAGAGAAAATGCAGTGTTTACATTACAGCCTAGGGATCCCTCCACTGGCCACTCCTTAGATGGTTACTAGAGATGCTTCCTGGGGCAGTGTTGCACAGTACTGCTCCACACTCAACAGAGGAAAAGGACGGGCAACAACTTTATTGTACCATGGACATGATCACTATTGATAGCACCTTAGGATTATACCTCAACAGATTTACTTAATCACATAGTCCTCACTTCTGCAATTGTTTGTTAAGTAGTTGTTTGCTCCAGTGTACCTTTACATAAAGGCAATTAACGTGAAGCAGATCTGTCACTACACGAATGCCCATCCAGCCATTTTTGGACCCTGAGATCTTCTTTACCTACTATTATTTATGGAGTGCTGGTCCCACTGGCTCTTCTATCTAGGCGCCGACATTATTAAGAATCGAAGATGGCAGCTCCTGAAAATCAAATCCTTTTCCCATAACTGGACGTGTGCGCACTGGCGTACCTACCATGGTCGCAAGGGTCACAGTTGCGATCAGGCCCCTCACTCCAGGGGCCCCTGCCACAACCGCGAGCCCTGCGACAATGGGCTGCCTGGATAACTTATGGGCCGGTGCCCATCCGCATCGGCCTGGGCATGCGGTTCCCGGAGGTTTTGCAGGAAGAGGGAGCTGCACTGTGCTGTTTCCTTCCTGCCTGTGTGTAGTGTGGTCGAGCAGTCTGACAGGAAATGCTTACTATTAGAGCACTTCCTGGGAACCGTGGCCAATAAGGTTTGGGGGGAGGGGGTGAGAGAAGGGAGGATACAGGGAGGGGAGGGATGAAAGAGAGAGAGTATGGGATACAGGCAGGGGATGGGGGAGAAATGGAGGGTATGGGACACCTGGAAGGGAGTGGGAGAGAGGGAGAAATGGTACACAGGGAGGGGAGGGGGAAGAGAGGGAACAATGGGACACATAGAGGGGAGGGGAGAGAAAGGGAAGAAAGGGACACAGGGAGGGGGGGAGAAAGAACAATGGGACACAGGGGGGAGAGAGAGAGAACAATGGGACACAGGGAAGGAAAGGGGGAAAGCGAGAGAACAATGGGACACAGGGAGGGGAGGGGGAGAGAGGGAACAATGGGACGAGGGGAGGGGGGAAAGAGGGAACAATGAGACACATGGAGGGGCTGTGGGGCATAGGGAATGAGGCACATGGGGGGGGGGCTGGGCGCGGGAATGAGACACATGGGAGGGGGACCGCAGGGTAATTTTTGCACCGGGGCCTAGTAAATTCTAGTTACGCCTCTGCATGTGCGATCTGTGAGGAGCAGTCCCTGAGAAAGCAGTGATGTGCCAATACAGGATATGATGCAGTGCTGGAGGTAGCTGAGTAACAGATACAGGACAAATAACAAAATTGACAAAGACAGTGGAGCTTGACTAAAGCACCACAATTCCTCAACTTTTATCAACCTTCGCGTTATACAACCAGAAACATAGTCCCTACTTTCCCTTAGGTGTAACTTTTAACTTTTAACATATTTTGAAAAGAAAAGGGATGGGGGAAATTAAGGGGGGATTTGGGACATGCTGTTCAAAAGATGGATATGCATTAATTCCTCTGTTGGTAAAGGCATCCTGACTATGTCATAGAATAGTGAGCCACTGGAAAGTGTCTAGTAGGAATTATGAGAATTATCAATAGAATATGGCTGTAATTTCAATTTTTAAGGTAAAAGTGTAAATTGGGTATAATTAATTGAAATAACACATACTGTATAAAAGCCTGTCTGGATCCAACAACTGTACAGACCTTGAGAATACATATCATACATATCATACACAACAATAATCCCTACAATTATAAAAAAAATCTATTTTCTACTCTTTCGTTTTATTATTGACAGAAGTAAAAAGTACAGACACCAATGGTAATTTAAACAGACATTTTGAAAGGAAATTCTCTGAGCAATGGCATGTGAAATGAGATTAATTTCATTCTAATCGTTACTGCTCCTCTGGTAATCTTGTAGACTCAAGTTCTTCAATGTTTATGATACTGTGTGATTTAAGGTTGCCATAGCAAACAAAAGATATCAGGGTCTAAGAAGATGCCGCAATATCCAGCTTTCTCATGCTGTTATACTGTTGAACTGATATAGCAGGTATTTCCTTTCACAATGTTATTTTCAGCACCGTAACATCTGTGGGTTTGCAACAGATGTACATTTGAGGCTATAGAGCTAAACTGTATATTTTTGTGTGAAAATGTTGCATAAAAACCCATTATCCTTGTAAAGCAGTGGTGTTCTAACCAGATGTCTATGAACGGCAATTCAGTTAGCCTCAGGTTATGCAAGTTTACAAGATTTGCCAATACATTAAGATAAGCTGATGCTGTTTCTATTTTTTATAGTATATTATCCTGGGTTAAATTTGGATTGGGTATTACTGTTATGGGCAAGTTGGAGTATTGAACATGGTTAGTTGATAATAAAATTACATTAAAAAGGTAAGCCATCTGACAAAAGACAAGTGATCATTCAGCAGGAGGTCCTTCAGAACCAGGAGTTTTACAGTTGTTTTGAAGAGAAATTGTGTGTGCAGCTTTGGGTTCCATGGCAATTAGCTAGGTTGCTTAGTCTATCAGTGTGTTGCCTATGCCTGCAATATCTGTGAAACATAATTTTATTCTGAGTGATTGTTTGGTATTTCACATTTTGTATGCAGTTGTGAGTTCTATTTGTGGTGACAGTTTTACTCGGATGATTGGCCAGTTGGTAAATGTGGGTTGTGGCGGACCGCCAATATATCGCCGCCATGGATTCCCTTTACCCCAATATCGTAGCCCCAATACTCCTGAAAATAATTATCGCCTCCCCCACCCCTCATTAGTCGAGACTGAATGCTGGGAATAGATCTGTTTAATGCACTCAAAGCTTCAGAATTTGTGGAAATCTATTCACAAACCAGACTTTACATAGGACACAAGGTCATCTGTTTAGACTGGAAGAAAGAAGATTTTGTCTAAGGCAAAGGAAAGGTTTTTTTTTTTTTACTGTAAGAACAATAAGGATGTGGAATTCTCTGCCTGAAGAAGTGGTTTTATCAGAGTCCAGATGTTCAAACAACTACTAGATGCATACTTGCAAAAACAGAATATTCAAGGATATCATTTTTCAATGTAGGTAATAACTGCTTGATCCAAGGATCCAAGGATAAATCTCACTGCCATTCTGGGGTCGAGAAGAAATGTTTTCCCCTTGTTTGTTGCAAAATTGGAAGTGCTTCAAACTGTTTTTTTTGCCTTCTTTTGGATCAACAGCAAAAAACATATGTGAGGAAGGCTGAACTTGATGAACGCAAGTCTCTTTTCAGCTATGTGACTATGTGACTATGTTATATGAACACAAGATGGGAAGTAACAATGTTAGGTAAACCTAGCCGGGTGAGGGAAAAGAACATTTGAGTCTTGCAAGGGTGTGGACAACAATGACCCATTTTGGTAAGAATTATTGCCATAAAATCTTAAAGAAAAATCTCAAAAGGCACATTCCTTGATCTTGTATGATTGTCAGGGAAAAATAGCCTACAGACATACCCAGATTCATGTGCTATGAACTAAGTTTTGTCCACAGGGGAAGTGAGCAGCTGGTATGATCCTATACACTTGTGTTAATTCAATAGAACCTTCAACTTATACAAGAGATAACCTTTGTGTGTTTTAGGGAGCTATATCCAAGTTTTAAGTGCTATGAACACTTTACCCAGTATATTCAGAATCGTCATCATTCTCGCACTGGTAACATTCCCTGATGTAGAGAGTCAATGTTATGTTTTCTAAAATGAGTCAGGACTTTGTGTTTTCGAAATTTTTGGCGGTGTGGGGAAGGTTAAAGAGCTTGGCAGTGGTGTGATTTCTTTTAGCATTATGTATTCACTTTTTAATGTGCTCTGGAGAGCAGCAGGTACGGAGCTCCTCTGACTATTTTCCTACTTGCTGTTTTTTTCCCCCCAGCAAAGGAGTTAAATGCCTCAGCAGATGATTACATAAATGCAGCCACCAGCACTGTATACAAAGCACAATGTATTTTAGAAACATATTATTATGTGTGCAATTGTGTGGTCAACCATCGCTGTGCAAAAATATGTTTCATTTTACTTCATATGTAACATTTTGTATTATTGTCTCTATTCCAAGGATTAAAGGCCAATTTCATAGTTACTGTGTCATTTGATATACCTCTAATTTGCATTCTGTTTGTGGTATACATTGCTGTTCAGGGATATCTTAATATATCTAACATATGTACAAAACATTTGTTTGTTCATACTTTACAGACATATTAAAGGGATACAAAATGTACTGGTAATATCATAATCTTTATCTTGCAATTTTTTTTTTTTTCATGGAAACAGACTTAGCATTTTTTTTTTTTTGCCACAGAGTATGCATTAAAAAAATAGAACTGAACCTAATAATATTGATGGGAAATAATATATAAAATAATGTTTGTAAATGTTCATAATATTGCCCATATTCATCTGTATAATAAAAGACATTGCAGGTTGTTCTTTCAGTCCACAGAAATCTGTTTAGTGAACTTTTTACAGAGAGATTTCACTCCTTTTAGCAAAAATTGACGTGGCTGCCATTTAAGTTCCTCCTCAGAGCCGCTAAAGTATAGAGTAGGTCTGAGAAGTTAATTTCTATGCAGTGTGATGTGCATCAATGGAGCACATAATACGTCAATATAGTATATGCAGGCTAAAATCACTGATGAGCAATAAAATATATTGTAAAATGGTCAGTAAAAAATGAATATGTGCATTTACTCAATTTGCTTTCTGGATGACTGGTGACTTCAAATTATTTTGCTCTAAACAGGAAATCATATGTTTTCTTCCAGCCGGGATATTCTTTCAGACAACTGATCGCATTAGTATTGCTGGAAACGTTCCACAAGGGATATTTCAATCTCTTCACCCTTGGGCTGCTTTGAGATTATATGATACTAACTACTTTAATGTATTGGCAACAATAAAAAATAGCAAATGTGTTTACAATGCTTGCTTTATTGTTATTGTAATTGTACAAGAATGAACTCATATAATAAACAGTTACAAAAGATAAACAGCTATAGTCATATTTTGTTTCAATGCATTAACACATCAACAATACATTGTTAAACTATAATATAAAATGTCATAGTTAAAAGCACAAAAACACCTTAAATATTTAAACAAGTGAACACTTTGTTTTTAAATCTAGTTGGGTTGTGCAGTATGATGGCTCCAATAAATATTTAGAATATATACTAACGTGCCATTAATTCATGTAATAGTACTTTAAAGGATCAGTATAGGCCATGTAGTTTTAGTCCTGCAATGTAAAATTTGGCCAACTTGTAGATACAGCAAAGCTTTTATTGCAGGGCTAAACTCATCTCTAGTGGCTGTCTTCCTGACAGCCACTAGAGGGTGCTTCTGTGACGTTCGACATCCACAGGCATTGCATGAAGATGTTGAGCATTTTCTAACGATAATCATAGTGCACCATTGGATTGAATGTTTCTCTATGAGGAGCATTTGAATGGATAAATGCAAAGCTTACTGTGCATGCACTTCTCATCCCCAATGCTTCCTTATGAGAAGCGTGGGATTTGAAGAAGATGAAGAAGAGACTACCTGGAGTACAATGTTACCATAGGCAGAGCAGGTGGCTGAGTGGATGAGTCTCAGCACTGTAAAAAAAATTAGTAAAACCATTTTCCCCTTTTTTTTTTATTTGGGGGAGGGTCTGAATCTAAAAACGGAATATGCTTGTATTCCCCAAATCTGTATTGTTCCTTTAACAATTAAACAGTTTTGTCATTGACTATTTTGTAGATTGAAGTATGGTTGCATAACAAGACATAACAGGTTTTAGCACATCTAGAAACTAAAAATTATTAAATAGAGAGACAATATGGAAAGGGAACTACTACATCTTTATAATAAGTTTATAGAATATTCCCATTTTAAGTTGAGCTTCTACCAAATAAAATATCTTGACTGAAAATGTCAAAAGACGTACTTCACAATTCACACACACATTTACATATTGCTGATGCCTGTGGTCCTGCAAAAGTCAAACAGTGGATTGTTGGCCAAAGAAAGACATCCATACTGAGGATAAAAAGAGTCCAGAATCCAGTTAGGCATTCTGAAATTAAGTATATTAAAATATTGGTAATGTTGATATGTGTGCTAGATTCCCTTACTGATCACAAATTAGTGAAAACCAAGTGTATTTCATATTCTATCCTTGTGGGTGTTGTCAAGTTTCTTTGAGTTTCATTCTGGAATCATAGAAGAAAAAATGTCTAATCTTTAAGAATGACATGCACCACCTCAGCATCTATCACCTCTTCGAAATGTTTGTCTTCATAAGGCTTCAGAGGTTATCCGTACAGGGGACAATATTGAGTTAGTTAACATTTTAATCATGCGTTAATGAAGAACCTGTAAATAAAAACAACACATCAACAGCATTTTTAAGTTATTAAAACAATCTGAAGGCACAATACACACTGTTATAGTCCATTTTATTAAAGGATAAACAGGAAACAAGAAATAGTGGTATAATTAGAAGACACATATTTTTGTCATCACTCTATGTAAAGTAAATAGGGTCTAGTTTTAAAATGTAAGGAAAAAATCAAATGCAACACATGAAAAGCCTTTGGAAAAGGTCTAACTTCATTCCAAAATATCAAGATCTCAACTTCTAATTGTTTTGTCAGTAGTTTTTAAGTTTAACATTAGCTAGCATATGTTCCTTTTCATCTACAAAAGCACTGCTGAAATTGAGTTAACCTGCTGAAGCAAAGGTGGCACTCAGTGTTTACTAAGTTTGCTAACACTTGGAGGCTTCACCAGACTAAATCTGACCAAACATAAGTTCCCAAGAGTTTAGTAACATGGCTATTGGCCAACCAAGATCATGGATATTCCATTTCTGCTATGTGTAAAACTATAGAGCTGCACAAGGCCTGGGAAACAAGTAGTTATTTTAGAAACTATTAGGCTAAGCTTCAGTTTTGAAGAAGAACCTGGTCCAGCTAAATTGATTTTCTTAAGTAGCTGAAACAGAACATTAAGGGTCTGATTTAAAGAAAATGATCCTATTATAATTTTTAATCTTCCCCTGAGTTACTCAATATCTCTGCAAATGACTCCTGCATAAAGTCTAGCTCACTTCAAAATGTTATATCATCTGCTGTTGGCTCTTCTGGTAGTGCCCCTTGATCTTACAGGCAACATGAATCCTTTGTAATTTCCAGTGATATCATCTGTCTAGGTGACATAATCTTCATATTTTCAACAATGCTGGTTTTCTCACCTCTTACATCCGAGCTTGTAAAACCCTTCAATTATTTTGTCAATCACTTTGAAAATTGTTGGTGCTTTATACATGACAATGGGGTGAGACAGTTTTCACATCATTACCAAAACATTGATAATAAGCCAGTCTTTGGGGAGCATTGTTCTTCAACATATTTAGTGCTAAAGGCAATGTTGTGTATACAGGTTGGTGGAAATCTCCATCCCACAGATGGATCACATCTGACAACAGACATGCTTTTTTTCTCCCTCTCTGTAGTCTATAGAAAACAGCCTCACAACGTCTTGTTGGGTAGGATCCCAAGCAAGTGACAGTGCTTGCCTTCAAAGAGGGAATGGCTGTCCAGTGTTTCTTGCCACCAGCTCAGTACAACCCAGTCTCCCCTAAGCAACATCTACATCTTGCCTTGCAATTCCCTTAATACTGTAATAGAAAATTCTCCCAGTTGTGGTCTTCTGAAGGTCACTGTGCTTGTTTTCCTAGTATTATTGCCTGTTATTATTTCCTTCAATTAAACTACATTCCTACCCATGTGTGCTACTTAGAGTAGACACATAATGGGCAGTGAATAAGCCCAACCAACAGGACTCCAGTTATGGGCTTCCCTCTTTTAACACCATATTTGATGTTGGAAGAATAACGCTTGATTTTAATGTGCACTGTGTCTATTAAATAGGTACTACAGGCACCCAGTCCTCCTCATCTCAATGAAGTGGTCTGGATGTAGAGCCCCTGTCAGTTTAACGCTGCATTGCAAAACATTGCTGTTTTAAAGCCTTCCTGACTGCCACTAAAGGTGCTTACACTGCAATAAACTAGCTAGACTCCGTTATTCAATCAATGCTTCTTATAGAGAGCATTTTATTGGTGCAGTGTTGCATTTGCCACACATGCGCACTAGCCTTCTAGTGATTTCCTATGGGAAAGCATTGGATTGGCGAAAATGATTACACTGATGATATCAGCCAGAGAGGTAGGGCGGCCACAGCAAGACCATTGTGTTGTTGGAAGTAAGATAAGTAAATCGTACCTTTCAAACCTTTTTAAAGACTTAAAGAGAACAGTCACCTAAATAGTGAGGAGAATACTGTAACATTACAGATCAGAGAAGATATGAAACAACGTTTCTGTTTCTCCTTCTCCTTTGAAATGTGTGCCCTGGTTGTGCCCGGGACAGAACTGGATTGTGATGTCATTTGCTAAATCTTTAATATAAATTTAAAAGAAAATGGAGCACCAACAAAAAAGGTTGACACTAATTATTTGGTTATTTCCATTGTTTTATTCTATGGTATATTTTCCAGAGAAGTGACAGTTCTTGGTGAAAATGTGCTGTTTCTACATATTTTTTACAATTATCTGCTGAGCCAGTCTGGAGGCTAGTATTAATGGAGAAACACTCTGGATTACCCTTATTCTCTAAACATGTTACTTATAATAAAGTAACTAGCCAACAATCAAAATCCAGACTCTGATAAATATGACACAATCCAAATTTGGGAAAAAAAATAAAAGATAAAAAATAAAAAATGTAAAACCAAACTTATTTAAAAAAATATTTGTCAAAGTCCAATGGTGAATCTTTAAAAGTTCCTTTATCCAGGTAATTCCACTGAGTAGTTTACTCCATAGTGTAGGTCCCGATATATATATAAAATAGAAAATACAAATATATGTAACTTGTATCCTACTTAATCCAAGCAGAGATTTGATTCTTTTAAATTTACTTTATTAGAGGCATTCCTCATAAAGATAGAAAATTCCATAAAATATAGGCATAGACAATCTGTGTCTCCGTCTATAATTGATGTCTATTACATTAGATGTATAAAAGTGCATACCCTAGGTCGATCTCTCGGCATTAGGTATTAATGGAGGTTTTATTGTTATGATTTCAATATATCTATTAAGAAAATGTTAAACAAAACTATAAAAAATAATGCTTTGGACTTTGAGATTTTATTTGAGAAATCTTAACAGCAACATTTATTTTCTGTGCCATTCAATTTGTGGCCACAAGAGGGCATTGAAATACAACCAGGCCGAATTTCAGCCTTGACTTGTTGCCTTTACTTAATTTGTTTAAGTTTTGGCATTTCCGCATGCATTTGGTATCTGCTGGATAGAGCAATGTGTTATGAGTTTGATGATGTAGCTCTGATATTTGTCTTTGATTCTAGAAAAGTGACATTTTTCCCTTGGCTATAAAGACTCACAATGCCTCTTGAGTCAATGTTTCCCATGTTTCCTCGTAGTTCCTCTTTATATGTGATTTTATTATTTATCAAAGTACAAAGTTTACATGTATTCTATATTTATTTGGGTGTTTTGTTTACACCTTGATATTAATAAATGGTTAACCAGTGTTTTAGGTAAAGAAAAAGCAGTAAATATGTATGAGTTTTTTACAACTTCTTATGTAACAGTTTAAAATTTAATCTAAAATTACCATATTGTATTGCTTAGTATGTGATCACTTTTCTAGTAAGTGATCTTGTGTTACTGAGAGAGGATTCAGTTGGATAGTGAGTAACTGCTAGTTTAATTTACACTCTGCACTATAATTCAGGCCTCTTCCAACACTCTCTCTCCAGTCCCAGTGCATGTTCTTACTAGAATACGTATTTAGGGTCCACAATTACCATTGATTGATGAGTGTCCCTTGATCTTATGTAGATCATGGAATTCTGGCCTTGGGCTTGAGGACCCCTAGCACATTGTGATATTCCACAATACAAGGAGATGAAGAAGATAGTGGAAGAATTAAACAACATTTATATGGATTATTAGCGCCCTCTAAAACCCATACTAGTTACTATGAGGTTTATTACAGTTTAGTTCATAGAATCCTTGGGGACTCCCACCGGGAGCATTTACTTGCTCAAAAGAAGTGAGTGCACTAGTAACTGTAATGTAGGCTTTATTCTGGATTCATTTCTTTTTGTACATGTGTCCATGAGTAACAAATCAATATTCTGTTTAGGTGTCTGAGGATCTAAATCAAATTGATCCAACATCCATGTTGATATATACATAAATTAGAAAAATCTACATATATATATATATATATTTATAATTCTTTATGACTTTGATTAGATTTATATCAAACTACTTCAAGAAGAATTTATCTGATCGTATTTTATGCTTCTGATAAAATTATTTTTTTAGTTATAATGCCTTTCATGTCAAGTATTTGAATGCCTTACTTCCTATGTTATAGTTTTTTAATATTCTAAATACCCTTTGTTTTTCTATTTTTAAACAAACACATCTATTGTATTTTGTGTCTTCTTGGATAAGTACTTGCTCACGTTTTATATGGGTATTTCTTTCATTTCTAAAAGTTATTAGAACGTCGTAGGATTTTTCATTGTTTAGATCAGACTTTCCAATTAGGTTGTCAATCACTTTAAAATAATAAATAAACACTTAAAATTTGAGCATCAAGGTTTTTTAAAACATGTCAGATGATAAACCTTTTCTATGTTTCCTTTAGTGTTAGGAAGATCCTGGATAAGCAGATAATTATCTATAGATCTAATTTAAATCCCAGATATTTCATCATACGATAAATCAATAGAAATGACTTCCAATAAAATAAAGATGTGTACAGTTTGACAGTGTCTATGATGTTTTTCACACAAAATGTAACCACTAAAGAGTAATAATTTGAGAATTTTTTTCCATCTGAGCAAATGGCAGGTACAAAGAACAAAGGTTAATCTGCTGTGGTCATTTTTTCCTGTTGTGCTGATGTTATTAATATATTAATTTATTTTAACAACATGATTCTGATAACATTATTTATATATCTGACAGGTCATTTCATTAGATACTAAGTTTGAAAAAATGAGCTGAGTTGGATTATATTTTTTCAAACCAGTTTATTTTTAGTTTACATTTTTCCAAGGGATTTGATACTTAAACTTAATGTTTATTGATTTACGATAGACTATTCAGCTTGATAACATATTATATTTTGTTACATCTCCAGATATGTCTGTCGATCTGCTTGTCTGTCTATCTATCGATCTATCTTAGGAGGTATGGTCCATAGTACTTTTGATGCAGTACTGGATAAAGGATTTTTGTCTCTCGTGTAAAAACTTATAATGCTGCCCCCTCATATGCTTCACCCTCTTTTACAAATACAGATTTGACCTAATTTGTGAGAATTAAAAAATGATACTTCTACATCATCAGCAAATATCTGGACTAGTGCACTACCAAGATTACTCACTAAGGTGTAAATGTCGGGAATTCAGAGTTCATTTAATTTGAATAATAACTTTAAGGTTAAAATAGCTGAATGGAGAACAGAAGGAATTTACTTTGAATTGCCAGCAGTTCCTACTATTCAGAAAAACTCTGAATGATTTACCAAACTGAACTGGTAAATTAAAACGTGAATTGCAATAGTTAGGCTAAATGTGTTGTTCATATTTTAATTCATAATTTAATGGAAAAAAAAAACTCAATACATTTAAATAAAAAGTTTCTGGCTGTGTATATGAACTACATATTCCAGGGTGCTTAAACAAACTTTACTATTACAGTTATTATGGTAATTGTACACTCCTGATGAGCCCAGAGAGGTAAACCATGCATGAGCTCTATTTCCAATATGGTGTACACAAGATGTTGGCGTGTTTATGCCAATGTAGTGTCAGAATTTACAGATAGCTGGGGCCTTCTATCACTCATGATTTTCTCTAAATATCAGCCAGAATTAGGTGGAATTAGATTGCTTTCATTAGTTTGATTTGCTCCTATTCTGTCTTGTGTTAGGCCACTGTGCCTGTGTACACTAAAGATGATGGTTCTATCAATTTAGATCCAAGCATTCCTTCAAATCTACCCAGCCATTATTGCACAGGAGGGTTATTTGAATGAGAGTTTAGAAAATGGTACATTTGCAAATTTTATTGTCCTGAGGCTCAGACAGTTAAATAATTTATCGTTTTACACTTCAGATTATTCTCTAACATACACTTTGGACTTTCGCTTATCTGTTCTGATCTAATAACTTTTTAATGAAAAATATGGATGTAGTGGGTCTGAAAAAAAAGGTAACTGAATTCCACACAGGGTTTTTGGTTCCATTAATCATTTACGTTAAGACATATATTTTATTCCTGTCTCTTCATCTCTGTTTTCCTAGTGTCATTATCTCTACCCTAAAATATCTTACCCCATCTCAATGTCACTTTATTTACCATCTCTCCATACCTCATGTTCTCCTGTTGTTCCTCTGCGTCTTGATCTCAAACGAATGTCATTTTGTAATCCTTCAATACACATCCCATTGCCCACCCTCTATCTGAACAGAGCAAAAACTGTGAATATTCATCACTTTTGCAACAAGTTATCACCACTCAGATGACCTCGATATATTCCAATATTTTGGCACTCAATAATCCAACCATTGATGAAAGAAAACCATAAGAAAAAAGAAAGATAATCATTTACCCATATTTTCCTGTTTAGTCCAGTACATCTCAATCCCTACATGGATACTTCTGTCTTATGGCTGCTTGTTATAAAATTTATATAACTACATCATTTTTTTTATTAGATAATTCTATTTCTGCCACACATTTAAGTCTGGCCGATTAACAAATTAAAAAGCAAACCTCTTAAATAAACAACGCATCTTGCAGCTCACTAAATGAGCTTTTCTTACGAAGACTTTATCGAGAAATGCAAAGTTGAAAAGGGGGCTCAGCACAGCTGCTTTCTTACCATTCTCCTTCTGCCGCACATCTGGAGGAAGCTGTCCTGGAACATACCACTGGTAATCTGGCTATACAGAATAATAAAAGATTATTACAACAATATGGACTTCATGAATACTTCAAACAAAAACTCAGCAGCAAGCTCAAAGTATAAACATACTAAAAGACTTTTTGTTTGTCGTACAGAAGTAATTTAGCTCAGTCCTTCTTGGCTCAGCACATCTACTGTTATAACTCCTTGGGCTGTTTTTTTTGCTCCCATGAGATGAGATTTGGCTGTCTGTACCCATCATAAACATTTTATATATACCACGAGCTGCTCTACATAAATCACATATTGGAACAATTAATTAACACACAAAAGAGACAAAGGGACAGTTTGAACAAGAAAGAAGCTGTAGCCAAAAACCAACACAGTAAAAATAAACATTTTAAGTGGTGTACTTATCAGTATTATCTGTATATACAAATGTGTAGTTTGTAGTACCATTATACCATTAATAGGTTACGCACCCTATAGTTATTTGAGTAATTAATATCCTTAGAGTCAGATAGTTCTGTGAAAAATGAACTTAACCCCTTAAGGACCAAACTTCTGGAATAAAAGGGAATCATGACATGTCACACACGTCATGTGTCCTTAAGGGGTTAAATGAACTTTAACCAAATGTGTCATAACTGCAGTTTATTTTTTTAGGTCCCACTGCAGCTCCCTCAGAGTACATGCAAGACAACTTGTGCAAAATGTTGTTTGAGCTGGTTCATCAATATCAAACTCAACCCAAACAAAAATAAAAAATCGATCTATCTGGAATTTGATAGAATAAGACTCCACAGATCTATCCAAAACACATTGAATTATTCAGGTGTGGAGTAAAACGAGTTTGATTCGTACAAACTGGCTTATTGTAATTTGTTTACAAGTCTAGTATATGCTGTGATGAGGAATGAGGAGGGAGACCTCCCAGTTCAGTTGGGGTCCTTTGGATCCCAGTTCTTTCTGAAAATGTTTGTAGTTCCTTGTTTATTTTCTTTACTCGATCACTGGAAGTTTAGTGAATCAAGTTAGCAGCATTTTTCAAAAGCAGTCCTAGTTGATCATCAATAAATAATGTTTGATAGCCAGACAAAGCAAGCCTAAAATTCTATTTCCCCCCAAGTCTGTATTTTTTTTTCCCCAAATGTGGTATTTTGTAAATAGTGAAGGTCTTCAAGTAACTTAATTTAATCTAAAAAAAGACTCTAAATGACAAGACTTTGTTAGTTAATTTGCCTAAAAAAAACATTTCTACCAAACAATGTGGTTGGTGAGTGTCGATTACTTGTACAACAGTATTATCCCATTTGTTACATTTCTTTTTAAATATGTCAACTTTGAAAATAAAGATAAAGTTGTCCATTCTAAATGTTGGGTGTGAGTAGGGGTGTAGTCATGGTTGTTGCTGTTAAACAAGAACAAAGTATGTATTTTACACAGACTGAGTTCTATACACATTTAATATATCTTCTGTGTGCCTCACCGGCCCACAGGCACTGAGATGCGGTCGCCGGCAGGAGAGGGAGGGAGAGAGGAGAGAGGACCGGCGGAGCTCTAGCCAGCAGCTCCGCTGGGTCCTCTCGCGGGATTCTGAGCGTTACCGCGGCAACACTCAGATCTCGCGAGAGTGAACTCTAGCCTGCAGGCTAAAGTTCACTCTCACCACTGGACCACCAGGGATGGCACCCCACCCACAGGCAGAACGGATCTCCCCCCCCCCCACCCAGACACATACAGCACCCCCAGACACACACAGCAGCCAGACACACACAGCACCCCCAGACACACACAGCACCCCCAGATAAACACAGAACCCCCAGACACACACAGTGCACCCAGACACACACAGCGCACCCAGACACACACAGCGCACCCAGACAAACACAGCACACCCTCAGACACACAGCACCCTCGCTCACACACACAGCACACTCCCCCACACACACACATACATATATATATATATATAAAATAACCCTCATGCACCATACACTTTCCTGGCCCTTTTGTCCTCTGGTATCCCACTTGTGGAGACACCAGAGACAATTTAAAAGCAAACACAGCGCAAGCATGTTATTAAATTTGCTTGCGCTGCGCAGAACAAATTCAGGGCCTTTTTCTAATGCCAGAGCTCTTCAGCGCGGCTCTGCGCATTGAACTAACATGCTAACTTTGAGAGGGGGCGTGCTTGTCATTAGTGATGACAAAACATACCCTCTCTGGCCCCTTCTTAGGGGGCCGCTCTGATTGAAAAATGCCCGGGCCTAATTTGTTTCCCAGTCCGGCCCTGACTGTAAGTATTATTGCTGTGAAGCTCTGATTCAGATACACCAAGAATACTGAGCTCCTACAAATTATGGCAATATGACAGAAAAGAGAGACAGATGGATTTGGTCCCAAAATAGGACACTTTGGAGGTATGTTAATATTCAAATAAAAGCTATATCTTAAGAAATGTTTACTAGCGAATAAAACATTTTTTAAAAACACCTATACGTCGTGTGAACATTTTTTCATGAGATGCTCATTTTCCTTTAAAATTTATATTTAATATATAGCCAGTTACATCATAATCCAGATTAAGAAAAACAAACCTGTTTAATTACTGATTAATTCTGTATGCTTTCTGCATGCTGACATCCATGTGCAAAGTACAGGGCTTGTAACTAAGATTGACAGGGAGCTAAGATAGAGGTACCTAGTTGCAGGATAAAGAAGTGTGGAATCCATGCATTTAAAAAATATATCTACAGAATTTGATATGACAACCTCTTTGAGTAGAGAATTACATTTAATCAATATCCTCTTTTTATACATGACAGCACCTTACTGCTTTTGCAATAGCAGACTAGTGTTGCATACTCTTGCCTAGTTTGTCATCTATAATTGTTCCCAAGTCCTTTTCATTTAAAGTTACCCCTATCTCTACTCCTTTTAATGTATAAGTTGCTTGTGGGTAGTGATGTCGCAAACACAACATTTTCGGTTCGTGAATGGCGAACGGGAACTTCTGCAAACGTTCGCGAACCGGCGAACCAGGCGAACCGCCATTGACTTCAATGGGCAGGCGAATTTTAAAACCCACAGGGACTCTTTCTGGCCACAAAAGGAATG
Source organism: Pelobates fuscus (assembly GCF_036172605.1). Classification (NCBI taxonomy): domain Eukaryota; kingdom Metazoa; phylum Chordata; class Amphibia; order Anura; family Pelobatidae; genus Pelobates; species Pelobates fuscus. The sequence continues at coordinate 129,655,049 of NC_086322.1, read as the reverse complement.
GAAAAGTTGTTCCAAGGGGACTAACACCTGGACTGTGGCATGCCGGAGGGGGATCCATGGCAAAACTCCCATGGAAAATTACACAGTTGATCCAGAGTCTGGTTTTAATCCATAAAGGGCAGAAATCACCTAACATTCCTAAATCACAATGGATATGGATTGACACCTAACATATGACATATTGACACCTTGACATATGGATTGACACCTGTCCTCAGAGACCCTGATACACACTGACACATAGCAGAATAGGGACTATTCCCCCTACATAGGGTCACTTGGCAGATATGGATTGACCCCTATCCTAAGGATCCCTGATACACACTGACACAGAGCAGAATAGGGACTGTTCCCCCTACATAGGGTCACTTGGCAGATATGGATTGACACCTATCCTAAGGATCCCTGATATACACTGACACAGAGCAGAATAGGGACTGTTCCTCCTACATAGGGTCACTTGGCAGACATGGATTGACACCTATCCTAAGGATCCCTGATACACACTGACACAGAGCAGAATAGAGACTGTTCCCCCTACATAGGGTCACTTGGCAGATATGGATTGACACCTGTCCTCAGAGACCATGATACACACTGACAGAGAGCAGAATAGAGACTGTTCCCCCTACATAGGGTCACTTGGCAGATATGGATTGACACCTGTCCTCAGAGCCCCTGATATACACTGACACAGAGCAGAATAGGGACTGTTCCCCCTACATATGGTCACTTGGCAGATATGGATTGACACCTGTCCTCAGAGACCTAATTGTGTAATAATGGTAATACTATTACCTATTATATAATATTGGCAGGGGCAAGGAAATTCCCTCTAAATAGATGGGTATAGGCAGAGAGTATGGAGACCGGAGTGCTAAAGTGTCAATAAGGTGATATAAAGTTAAATGTATCACAGACACACAGACACCCTTTCTCTTAGCTAGTTTCCAGAAATGCTGGATAGGTAAAAGGGCTATAAAGACTCAGAGAGGTCTAAGAAGAATCCTCTAAACTAGCCCTAATCTCCTTAAACACCTTCAAGGGTGTTCTAAGCTAAAGCTCAATCTAAACGTTTAGATGACTGCCTGATTTCCCATCACAGATGCTGGCTAGGAATAACAGTGTGCAAGACAAAGAGTGGGTCTAAGTGCCCATAGTGCAGTAAAGTGTCCCTAGTGAAGTGAAAAAGAGAATAACAAGCTGGCGCCCAAGAGAATAACGAGCTGGCGCCCTATCAGGGGACGTGTATATGGCATCGATTTTAGGAACCGGGAGATGGAAAAAGATGCTTGGTCGGTCCTCCTACTTCAAATTTGGGGCACTGCGCGTGCAATCTAATGTGCCACCAGATAGGAGTGGTGTGTTAAGTAGTACTATTCCTATCAGTTTAATCCCTGTTATGTGCCTTTTTTTTGGTTTGGTTTTTGAAGCCACAGTGCAGCACCAGAGGGCCAAAAAATTAGGCATGTATGCATGCTTGAAAAATTAGGTATTGTTGCAGCGGCCATAAAAAATGATGTTTGTTTCCCAGGCAGAAAGTGCCCTAAAACATTGCGGCTTGAACCCTAGTTGGTGGCGGATAAGTCACGCAAGTCAACCGTCATTCAGAGCTAAAATACAGCAGCGTGTGGACCATTTTTAGCCCAAGGCAGCTCATCTCATCAGGCCTCTTTTAGTCAAATGTATCGCCCACTGTCAGTCCCTTCGGGATCCATCCCTCATTCATCTTAATAAAGGTGAGGTAATCTAGACTTTTTTGACCTAGGCGACTTCTCTTCTCAGTGACAATACCTCCTGCTGCACTGAAGGTCCTTTCTGACAGGACACTTGAAGCGGGGCAGGCCAGAAGTTCTTTCGCAAATTGGGATAGCTCAGGCCACAGGTCAAGCCTGCACACCCAGTAGTCAAGGGGTTCATCGCTCCTCAGAGTGTCGATATCGCAAGTTAAGGCGAGGTAGTCTGCTACCTGTCGGTCGAGTCGTTCTCTGAGGGTGGATCCCGAAGGGCTGTGGCGATGCGTAGGACTTAAAAAGCTCTGCATGTCCTCCATCAACAACACGTCTTTAAAGCGTCCTGTCCTTGCCGGCGTGGTCGTGGGAGTAGGAGGATGACTTTCACCTCTTCCCCTGTTAGATTCCCGTTGTGCTGTGACATCACCCTTATACGCTGTGTAAAGCATACTTTTTAATTTAGTTTGCAAATGCTGCATCCTTTCCGACTTGTTGTAATTCCGTAACATTTCCGCCACTTTCTGCTTATACCGGGGGTCTAGTAGCGTGGACACCCAGTACAGGTCGTTCTCCTTCAGCCTTTTTATACGAGGGTCCCTCAACAGGCACGACAGCATGAAAGACCCCATTTGCACAAGGTTGGATGCCGAGCTACTCATTTCCCGTTCCTCCTCCTTAGTGATCTCAATGAAGGTATGTTCTTCCCCCCAGCCACGTACAACACCACGGGTACCAGATAGGTGACAACGAGCACCCTGGAATGCCTGTTGGGGTTGGTCTTCCACCTCCTCCTCAAAGCCACATTCCTCCTCTGACTCCTCTTCCTCACAATCCTCTTCCAGCGTTGCCGCAGGTCCAGCAAGCGATGCTGATGAGGCTGTTTCTGGTGGTGATGGTGACCACAACTCTTCCTCTTCACGCTCATCTACGGCCTGATCCAGCACTCTTCGCAGGGCACGCTCGAGGAAGAAAACAAATGGTATGATGTCGCTGATGGTGCCTTCGGTGCAACTGACTAACTTTGTCACCTCCTCAAAAGGACGCATGAGCCTACAGGCATTGCGCATGAGCGTCCAGTAACGTGGCAAAAAAATTCCCAGCTCCCCAGAGGCTGTCCTAGCACCCCGGTCATACAAATATTCATTAACGGCTTTTCTTGTTGGAGCAGGCGGTTGAACATTAGGAGTGTTGAATTTCAACGTGTCGGGTTGTTGCAAATCAAGCGCCTCGCTGGCATGTTGTTTCGCCGCTATGGCCGCTAAGTGCGCCATGGCCGTGTAGGAACGCCTGAAATGGCCACACACCTTCCTGGCCTGCTTCAGGACGTCCTGTAAGCCTGTGTACTTATGCACAAAGCGTTGTACGATCAGATCGCTCCTGATCTGCACGGCACATGTGTCAACTTGCCCAACTTCAATGCCCCCAACAAATTTGTTCCGTTGTCACAAACCACTTTGCCGATATCCAGTTGCTGCGGAGTCAGCCACTTTTCCACCTGTGCGTTCAGGGCGACAGGAGTGCTTGTCCGGTGTGACTCTCTGCTTTCAAGCAAGTCAAACCCAAGACGGCATGACACTGCCGTATCCGGGATGTGGAATAGTACCTGGGGAGCTGGAGGGGTGCCGTTGATGTGGAGCAACATGCAGCAGCAGAAGAGGACTCAGCCGAGGAGGTTATGGAAGAGGATGGAGTAGGAGGAGTAGAGGAGGTGGCAGCAGGCCTGCCTGCAAGTCGTGGTGGTGTCACCAACTCCTCTGCAAAGCCATGCATTCCATGCTTGGCAGCCGTCAGCAGGTTTACCCAATGCGCAGTGTAGGTGATATACCTGCCCTGACCATGCTTTTCAGACCATGTATCAGTGGTCAAATGGACCGTTGCCCCAACACTGTGGGCCAGACATGCCATTACTTCCTTTTGCACAATCGAGTACAGGTTGGGGTTTGCCTTTTGTGAAAAGAAATTTCGTCCAGGTACCTTCCACTGCGGTGTCTCAATAGCTACAAATTTTTTGAACGCCTCAGACTCCACCAGCTTGTATGGTAAAAGCTGGCGGGCTAATAGTTCGGACAAGCCAGCTGTCCGACGCTAGTCAAGAGGGTGACTTTCTGACATTGGCTTCTTACGCTCAAACATGTCCTTGACAGACACCTGACTGTGGGCAGATGAGCGGGAACTGCTCAAGGCAAGAGACGGAGTGGAGGATGGTTGAGAGGGGGCAAGGAGGACAACAGTGGTTGACATGGCTGAAGATGCTGGACCAGGAGGAGGATGGTGGCTTTGAGTTTGCATGCTGCTTGTACTCATGTGTTGATCCCATAGGCGTTTGTGATGTGCAATCATGTGCCCACGCAAAGCAGTTGTACCTAGGTGGGTGTTGGACTTCCCACGACTCAGTTTCTTTTGGCACAGGTTGCAAATGCTTCGATGTTGTCAGAGGCAGACACACAAAAAAAATGCCACACTGCTGAGCTCTGCAATGACGGCATTCTGGTGGTGGACACAGCATGCGTTGATTGGCGTGCTGTCGGGCTGACCCCGGGTGCCGATGCATGCTGTCTGACTGTGCCACTAGCTCCTTGCGACAACCTCCCCCTGCTTCCAACTCGTCTCCTCCTCCTCCTCTCTGTCTCCCCATCTGAACTTTCGTCCTGTTCTTCTTCTTGCCGAGCGGGCACCCACGTGACATCCATGGACGCATCGTCATAATCAACCGCTTCACTTGTATCTGACAACTCAGCAAAGGACGCAGCAGCGGATACAACATCATCATCATCACACCGTACGTCCATGTGTGTAATGCTTCCTGCCTGAGACATATCCCTGTTATCTACATCCTCTGGCAATAATGGTTGCGCATCGCTCATTTCTTCAAACGAATGTGTGAATAACTCCTCTGACATACCAAGTGAAGCGGCTGTGGTGCTAGTGTTGGTGGTGGCGGCAGGCGGGTGAGTGGTATCTTGAGAGGTGCCCGAAGCTAAGCTGGAGGAGGATGGTGCGTCAAGGTTCTGAGCGGAAGCTGTAGAAGATTGGGTGTCCTGTGTTAGCCAGTCAACTATGTCCTCAGAACTTTTCAAGGTGGCAAACTTTTCAAACTGGGCATTATTCTAGGGCCAAAGGGAATCACAGCACCACGACCACGATGGCCCCTGCGGGGTGGCCTGCCTCTGCCTGTCATTTTTTTTTGGATAAGTGGTACTATGCATGCAAGCTACTGTGAGACCAGATATGAGTGGCACTGTGCAGTGGCAAAGGTTGGCAGAGTACACGCTGTAGGCCTGACACACCCGCTTGAAGACAACTAACTGCTATTCAATCTATAACAGTGAAAAAAGTTTTTTGTTTTTAAATGCACGCTATTGTGACACCAGATATGAGTGGCAATGTGCACTGGCAGAGGTTGGCAGAGTACACGCTGTTGATTTTCCCTAGCCTAGCTATCAATTTCCCTATCGATTGAGCAGCAGCTACACTTTCCCTCCTCTATCTAAGAATGCAGCTTCAGAATGAATCTAAAATGGATGCTGTACAGGAGGTGGGAGGGTCTGGAAGGGAGGGTCTGCTGCTAATTTTCTGTAATGTGTCTGCTGACCGTGAGGCACAGGGTCAAAGTTTACTCAATGATGACGAATAGGGGACGGATCGAACCACGCATGTGTTCGTCCGCCGTGGCAAACGCGAACACGCTATGTTCGCCGGGAACTATTCGCCAGCGAACAGTTCGGTACATCACTTGTTTAGATGCATTTTAAATGACTGCATTTTTTTTATAGATGATGACTCTTGTACATCCAACAAATAATGATCTACTGAAGCAAGTAGTGAAACTGGCAAATCTCAAAGTCAAGTGAATAGACTCTTGTGACTCTTTATGATTAAAGAGTTACTCCAAGCATCATGACCACTTCAGTGATTTTAAGTGGTCGTGAAACCTGGAGTCTGTATGTGTAGCATTTCACTATTAAATGATGCCATTGTTGTACACCTCTGGCAGTCTTATTGGGGGTATCATTAGACAGACAGGAGTAAGAACAAATATAGATTCTGTGCACATTAAACATCATGCTGGAGAAAGACATCCTGAGGCGGAAAAAAACCCTTCCATGTCGCCCATGATTCCCCTTCAGTCAATGTAAAAGGATTGGGGTAAAAGGAGAACTTAGCTTTGGCACTGGACCTCTACATTTTATTTTTTCAGTTTTTTTTTATGTTGCAGCCTTATGCTACAATAAAAAAAAATAAAAAAATTCCACATTAAATTGACACTTAATATCCCATAAAGACAAAGCAAAAAAACAGAATTTTAAAAAGATAAAAACTCTGCCTGTGGTAAATTCAGTTGATTGGGCATGATTTGGACAGGCAGACACCTATCTATATTATTTCTCACAGCTGTAAATACATATTACAGCAAAACCCAAGTCATGAGATCATAGGAACTGCCTGCAACTAAAACAAGCATGGCATGCTCACAAGAGCACAGAGGCCTCCATAATGTTTAAATGGAAGATGTTTGGAACAAATTGGTTTATTATCCAGATGTACTAATAGGCTCCCTAGTGCTTACACATCATGTAGAAAACTACATGGCTTAAAGGGACACTACAGTCACTAAAACAGCTTTAGCTAATTGAAGCAATTTTTGTGTGTAAATCATTCCTCTGAAGTCGCATAGCTCAATCATCTCCCATTTAAGAGTTAAATCACATTTGTTTCTGCAGCCCTAGCCACACCTCCCCTGACTGTGACTGGCACAGACTGCATGGAAACAAAATGGTTTCATTTTCATTTAGATGTTAGATGTCCAGAGTAAATTCACAAGACAATCGGAGATGCCAAAAAGCAGAATGTTATAAAAACTTAGCAAACTATATAAAACCTTAGAATCAGTTGGAAAGAAACTTGCTTGGTAACACAGATGCTAGAGGTCAGAGCAATGTGTATGCTGGTAAGAAGTAGGGAATAATGGCAGGAAACAATTAGAGTAGAAGAGTGGACCTGAGAGGGACATATTCATAAAATCAGTGACAGTAAAAACTGTAGACAGAGGTGATAAGTCAGAGATGCTATATGTTTTAGGATGGTAACAATGCATTACTGTCATATATGACAAATCTGTGGCTTATTGCAGACAAGCTAATAAAACACTGCTCTAAATTAGTTTTACACTTTCAGTGAGTGCATAAAACATGCCATTCATCTGCCAAAATCAACTTACAAACACCTACATAGTAACAAGTTTTACTTAAAATAGTTATGATTTCCTCTCCCTTAATACAACTTTTATTTCGTAATAATGTTTTATAATTTTTTCAGTTTTTAAAACCCTAAGTGTATCAGGTTCTAACAACTAGGTGATGTAAATCATTATGTAATAAAGCAGGAGAGGACAAGTTACATTTCATTTCTCACCAAGAAAATTAACCTCTAAAACCACACTTTTTAATATTACATTTAAGACTTTAGGAATATAATTGTACGCACATCATGACCTAGAGTCCTAGACTATGACGGTTATTCACTAAATTGCGAATTTACAATGAATTTCAAATTCAAGGTAACAAAGTTGTCACATTTGAAACATTCTCTAAGTCCGTTATGCATCCATATTGACCAAAAAAAAGAAAAATACTTTGAATTCATTTGATTTCTAACTTTAGTAAATATCCCTGTATGTAAAGCATTTATAACCAAATATTGTATCCCAGTTGGATGAATTACAGCTAATACCAAAATAAGATAAAAATTCTAGCAAAGAGAACAAGTAAAACAAAAAGAAAATTGTCAATGTTAAGATTTTAGAGTATAATACTAAAACAAGATGGATTAAAGACATAATACTAAAACTCAATACACAACAAAACAAAAACAATTATCCACAAATCGAATGCACAAAACTGTTAAAACCAAATAAATTGAGGGAAAATCTCAAAGCCTTACTTTTGCATGTGTTTATTTTATAAGCCAGGTACAGGGGCGAATGTAAGGCTACATAGGCTAGGACGGAACCTAGAGCAGCATCCGGAGTGGGTGGAGTGGCACCATGGAGCTGCATCTTTCACTCTGTACAGCGCTAGGCAACCAACCATTGTCATTTAGTGCTATGTAGTTATAAAAACATGCTGTATCTGGTGTAGTAGGGATTTACTAACCCTCTGCCACTAATGTTACTTCTACTCCTACCTCTTACTGTGCAGAGCCCCCCCCCCCCTCTATTCCTCAATAATTTCCAGGTATGTCTGCAGAGGTGAAACTAGAAACCACCAGGCCCTTTCCAAACATTGTCCTTGGCCCCCCATGTGCCTTATACCCACAGCCTCTCCATGTGTCTCATTCTTCCCCCCCATCCCTTCATGTGTCTCATTCTTTCCCAGCCCCTCGATGTGTCTCATTCTTTCCCAGCCCCTCGATGTGTCTCATTCTTCCCCCCAGCCCCTTCATGTGTCTCATTCTTCTCCCCAGCCCCTTCATGAGGCTCATTCTTCCCCCCAGCCCCTTCATGTGGCTCGTTCTTCCCCCCAGCCCCTTCATGTGTCTCATTCTTCCCCCCAGCCCCTTCATGTGTCTCATTCTTCCCCCCAGCCCCTTCATGTGTCTCATTCTTCCCCCAGCCCCTTCATGTAACTCATTCTTCCCCCCAGCCCCTTCATGTGTCTCATTCTTCCTCCCAGCCCCTTCATGTGTCTCATTCTTCCTCCCAGCCCCTTCATGTGTCTCATTCTTTACCAGCCCCTCCATTTGTCTCATTCTCACCAAAACCCCTCCCTGTGTTTCATTGTGTGTTTCCACAGCTAATGCCAAGAACTATGAATATAACAGGGTAACACACCTCCTTTATTTAACTTGCAGCTGTGAGATCCCGGGGAGTTTTGGAAAGAGTTGCACTGACACATTCCAAGGAGTTAATAGAACTACAGCAGATAAGGTTTAATTTATAGTTCTACTCCCGCTTGAATAATTTTTTTTGCCACAAATGTCTTGTAGACTTTAGAGCAGGTGTAAGTGTAACAAGTGTAACAATGTGCCATCTTCTACGTGTCCCTTCCATGACTAACAGGAAGTTATTTTACAAACAGTTTAAATAACATGTAACTACAAGCCATCATCTAAGTAATTTACTAACTTTCTCAAAATTAAAAAAATATATTTACCTTGTTTTCCTGAACAGTCTCCTTTTTCTTCTCCTGTGCCTATGGAATAAATAACATTCTATTTAGCTTTGTAAATTTATAGAAACAAATCAGTAATTTCAGCTCCATGTCAGTTCAACAACAATATATATTTTTTCATATAATTAAAGGCTTTAATTTCACATCAAATATTTTTATATGAAATATCATTTTAAATGAGTTAAACTAAAAAGGTGTGAGAAATAAAAAAACTTTGGTATTTTCACCTCTCTCCTTCTACTACATCCCCCTCCCTCTTCCCATTTCCCCTTTTTCCATCCGCCAAGCCACCAGCCATTTTCCCCTCTAGCCATATCTACCTCCTCTTTTCACTCCCTTACACGATATCCCCACCTATTTCCCCCACTTTCACCTTCAGACATGTCCCGCTCCCTCTGCCTATTTTACCCTCTCTCTCCTTTTGCCATACCTCCCTCCTCATTTTCCAGTCTACCCTTCCACCACCTCGCTCTGCCCATTTTCACCTCCCGCCGGATCTCCCTCCCCTTCAAAACCAGATCTCCATTTCCACCATATCTCTATCTGCATTTTCCCCTCTCTCCACTTCTGCTATATCCACCTCCCTCTGCCTATTTCCCCTTCCCTCTCTTTCCACTATATTTCAATTCCTCATCCCTCACTCTCTTCTATCCTCCATCTCACCACTTTTACATCCCCATTTCTCCCTCATGTACTGACATGGGACTATGTGAATCCTGTTATAATCCTGTTATATTATATACAAATTGTATGTAATATATATATAACATTTCTGCATAAAAGTTTATGCTGATGGCATAGATCTATATACTAACATTTAAGTGGTGAACATTCTTGCACAATCTCTTTCATCATCCTTCCTATAGCACATTTTCTGTAGTTGCAGTTATTCTTCCCCTAGCAAGAGTATTTTGGACTTACTAGAGGAGTATAGGAACTTGACCGACCTGATTTGAACAGAGGGACTAGGAGTAATGTGTGTCTGTCATGGCAGGTTTACTTTAAAGGACGTACAGTGACAATGTCCTAAACATTTGGTGACAAATGACAACTATGGCCTGTAGTGGTAATGAAACAGATTTTAGGTTCTGCATAGTCCGGTTTGTGATTATATCATAAAATGTTTTAAGCTTTAAGGGGATTAAAGTCCCCATACCCAGTCCTTTCAAATTGAACACTATTACTTCGTATAACTGCTTGTAACTAACTGGTGATATACAAAATACATATTACTGGCAGGTACCTTTGGTCATTCCAATTTGTGAAAAATCTCTTTATAATAGCTGGTTAATACATGTTTTATGCTTAGTACATTTAAAATGGTTTAGTTATTGTAGTTAAATATGATAATAGATAATTAGCTATATTAGCTGTCCTATATATATAAAAAAACTTATTAGAAACAGCCCAAGTATTTAAGGATATATGCTATTCCTGCCAATTTAGCCGTAACATATATTGTAAATTCTAGCCAATTGCATGCACATCTTTTTGTATTTTTCAAATGTAGACTTATTTACAAATAAACTGGGAACATCTGGCTGACCTGGGTGGATGAAGTCATCGTTTGGTGCAAGCATGAATACACCCACTTTCCAAGATGATCTCTAATACTTTATGCTCCCATTGCAACTCATAGTTCCGCAAAGGAGAAGTATTGGGACATATTGTATACAAAAAAAGTTACATATTTTATAGAAAACAAAATAATATTCATGGAACAAAACTATAAGTTTTTGGGAGATCTGCAAACAACCTTGATTGTATCCAACATTGTCCATGTATTCTGCTGTTAAAAAAAATTAATTCTACTCACAAGGACTTCTATCTATATCTATGTCTATCTATATCTTATGACTTTTTTTAGGTTGGCTATTTGTCATGCTTTCAGTTCCCACATAGAAACATAGAATGTGACGGCAGATTAGAACCATTTGGCCCATCTAGTCTGCCCAATTTTCTAAACACTTTCATTAGTCCCTGGCCTTATCTTATAGTTAGGATAGCCTTATGCCTATCCCCCGCATGCTTAAACTCCTTTACTGTGTTAACCTCTACCACTTCAGCTGGAAGGTTATTCCATGCATCCTCTACCCCAGGCTTCCCCAAACTCCGACCCTCCAGATGTTCATGAATTAAAAAACTCCCATGATTCTCTGGTTATCTATTTTATTCAAAGAATCATGGGAGTTGTAGATCAGCAACATCTGGAGGGTCGGAGTTTGGGGAAGTCTGCTCTACCTTCTCAGTAAAGTAATACTTCCTGATATTATTTTTAAACCTTTGCCCCTCTAATTTAAGACTAGTTGTGGTAGTTTTTCTTCTTTTAAATATAGTCTGCTCCTTTACTGTGTTGATTCCCTTTATGTATTTAAATGTTTCTATCATATCCCCCCTGTCTCGACTTTCCTCCAAGCTATACATGTTAAGTTCCTTTAACCTTTCCTTGTAAGTTTTACCCTGCAATCCATGAACCAGTTTAGTAGCCCTTCTCTGAACTCTCTCTAAAGTATCAATATCCTTCTGGAGATATGCTCTCCAGTACTGCGTACAATACTCCAAGTGAGGTCTCACCAGTGTTCTGTACAATAGCATGAGTACTTCCCTCTTTCTACTGCTGATACCTCTCCCTATACAACCAAGCATTCTGCCAGCATTTCCCTTCCCGGTGCGCTATTACATTGCCTGCCTACCTTTAAGTCATCAGAAATAACTACCCCTAAATCCCTTTCCTCAGATGTTGAGGTTAGGACTCTATCAAATATTCTGTACTCTGCCCTTGGGTTTTTACGTCCAAGATGCATTATCTTGCACCTATCCACATTAAATGTCAGCTGCCACAACTCTGACCATTTTTCTAGTTTACCTATATAATTTGCCATTTGGCTTATCCCTCCAGGAACATAAACCCTGTTATATATCTTAGTTTCTGTTACAAATCGCTATTTGTAACTGGCCCTTTAAATGAGAAATTGCCCTGCTTCCCTGGATTGTGGAGAAGCCTATTTGCCAGCCTCCTTCCTTATGACTATGGCCCTGTGTGAGCGGTGATACCCCAGATGGCTATGCCATGGAGCCTATTCATATAATGAAAGACTATGGGAAAGACTTTAGCTCCATGGCAATTGAACTGTGTGAATAGGATCTGCGCGCTATTCGGTAGTTTTGTGCGCTCAGATCCCAGCTATCTGGGGATATGTGAAATGTCTGTGTGTTATGTGTAAAATGTGACTTTATGTATTTTAAAGTGTTTTATGTTGTTTTGCAACCATGTGGTTAATGGAGTCTGCCTCTAGTCCTGGATAATTGAATTACTTCCCCCCATTGTCTCCAGGATAGAGGGCCCTGTAAAACCATGCTTCCAGAAGGTCAAATGCACATTTGTACTAACTTCTGAACCCCTGGTCCAATTCGTATGATTTTTGAGTATGTTGTTCCCCTGAATGGATTGATTGTGAATATGTATTTTTATGCGAATGTGATGTATATTTTGGGAGTTATGAATGTTGTGTAAAAACTGTATTTTTACTGTCTGTGATAATTATGTTAATCCCTTGTGTAGCATAATTATATCACAGACATAGGGGAGGATTTTGTGTGTAATTACTGGGAGTGGTTTTAATGATGTACGTGTATGATTGGTTGTTTTGTCCCGCCCTGTGGGTGGTCCTGTATTTTCAAAATGGTAATAAAAACCAGGCTGGGTGTTCCAGCACCTCGGACCTCTTCTGACCCTCAATACGTAGCCTTGTCTCGTTATTGGAGGGAACTGCTATATCACACTGGGGATTGCTATGCTCTGCATATTCCCCATAGCTCTTAATCACTTAGCTCTTTTAAGAGCTTGTTCCAGATACGCTCTCCTGGAGGAGAGGTCTTCCCCACACGGTCCTGGAGGACAGAAGCCGATCCAGGGTGGAAGGAAGACGGCGCGGCTCCAGTTAAGCTACGGCGGTTGTGGAGTCTGCGGTGGTTGTGGTGTCGTCTGCAGTGCTTGGAGTCCTCTGAGAGCGCTAGGAGCATCCATCAACGGAGGGTACTCGGTCGGGGTACACGGAGCTCCGTTACAGTGGTGGCAGCGGTGGGATGGCGTCCTAGTGCGAGGAGAAGCAGCTCAGAGACACTGGTAACGTTTGGAGTTACAATTGAGGGCAACGCTAGCCATTGGGCAGCGCCCCTGGCTACAACAGGATGGAATCAGCTGGTTTGCGGACAGCGTTCCATGATGAGGAGGAGAAGGAGGCCGCAGATTACAGGGATGCAGCCAGAAGGGAACTCTGGTATGATGCCCTGGAAGAGGCCCAGTGGCGGCGAGGTGAGGGCCTCCCCAGTGATGAGCAGCGGCTACAGAAGCGTGTGGCAATGCGAATATGTCTATTGGGGGAGCAGCCCCTAGATGAGTGGGTGGCAAGACTGGAGACCCTGGTATGGCGAGAGATCGGGCTAGACAACGCATACCAGGCCCTCTGGTGGCATACCATTCGACTTACTCCCTGGACGGCCGAGCACGACCTACCGGAGGGGGATGATTATGATGGTCCTGGTCTACTTCAGGATGCCATGGAGGAGGATCTTGATTTCGGCAGCACGGAGGAGTCTAGGTTTTGGGACATCTACGACTACCGGATGGGCATGTATGTCTGGGCTGACGAACGCGAGGTGAGAGAAGACATGACCCACCTGGTAACAAGGGAGTGGGAGCTGGAGCAAGACTACCTACACCTGCTCAGCTCCGTGCAGCCCCAACCTACCCGACAAGCAGAACCAGGTCTAGAGCCCTTCAGCTGGAAGGATATCGTAGAGGTTTACTGGGAAGATCCCCAACCCCAGAGTGAGTGTCAGGGAGCCGAAGGTGCCGTCCTTCCCCCCCAGCAGCAGTGTGTCCTACAGAGAGCAGAGACAGTTGGTCCCTCTCTACAGCAACAGGACAATGGTAAGGGAGTGGAGACAGGCGGTCTCCCTCTCCAGCGGCAGTGTGTACCCCAGGGGGCCGAAGGTGCCGACCTTCCCCCCCAGCAGCAGTGTGTCCTACAGAGAGCAGAGACAGTTGGTCCCTCTCTACAGCAACAGGACAATGTTACGGGAGTGGAGACAGGCGGTCTCCCTCTCCAGCGGCAGCCTGTGTTTCCGGGAAAGGAGCACAGCACACCCTCTCCCCAGCGGCAGCTTACCCTAACAAGGGGAGACACCAATCCCCCAGACGGCGCAGATGGGACCGTGGTCTCTGTGCCTGACCTACAGGGATGCTGGACAGCCTTTCCAGATCCCCAACTACCCTCACCGGGACACCCAGAGGAGGGGGTAAGTACAAATTCCCCTCCCCAGGTAACTCCTAGCGTGGCACCAGAGTTAACAGAGGCAATGTTAACCCCTACTGACGTCCATGTTCCCTTGGCTACTGAGCCGGACTATGTCCCAAGCATCCCAGCAGACGAGCTGGCAGCTGGGCAGAGTGCAGTCGGCCTCTGCCCTACCTTTGTCCCTGGTCCAGAGCCGGATGTCCCGCAGGCTACCCCAGCCGAAGAGCTGGCAGCTGGGCAGAGTGCAGTCGGCCTCTGCCCTACCTTTGTCCCTGGTCCAGAGCCTGATGTCCTGCAGGCTACCCCAGCAGAAGAGCTGGCAGCTGGGCAGAGTGCAGTCGGCCTCTGCCCTACCTTTTTCCCTGGTCCAGAGCCTGATGTCCTGCAGGCTACCCCAGCAGAAGAGCTGGCAGCTGGGCAGAGTGCAGTCGGCCTCTGCCCTACCTTTTTCCCTGGTCCAGAGCCTGATGTCCTGCAGGCTACCCCAGCAGAAGAGCTGGCATCTGGGCAGAGTGCAGTTGGCCTCTGCCCTTCAAGTACCCTCGGCATGTGGCCTCATTACCACAGCCAAATACCCAGGTGCAGTGACTGTGTGTTGTGGGTGGGCTGTTCCTGTACTTTGATGTTGTGGGGGGGCTACTCGGACATCTGTTTATTGTGGGTTGGTGGATCGACTAACGGAGGCACTGACCGTCAGAAGGTCAGGTGCCTGGTTAGTCTTCCCCCCAAAGGGGAGATGTGTTACAAATCGCTATTTGTAACTGGCCCTTTAAATGAGAAATTGCCCTGCTTCCCTGGATTGTGGAGAAGCCTATTTGCCAGCCTCCTTCCTTATGACTATGGCCCTGTGTGAGCGGTGATACCCCAGATGGCTATGCCATGGAGCCTATTCATATAATGAAAGACTATGGGAAAGACTTTAGCTCCATGGCAATTGAACTGTGTGAATAGGATCTGCGCGCTATTCGGTAGTTTTGTGCGCTCAGATCCCAGCTATCTGGGGATATGTGAAATGTCTGTGTGTTATGTGTAAAATGTGACTTTATGTATTTTAAAGTGTTTTATGTTGTTTTGCAACCATGTGGTTAATGGAGTCTGCCTCTAGTCCTGGATAATTGAATTACTTCCCCCCATTGTCTCCAGGATAGAGGGCCCTGTAAAACCATGCTTCCAGAAGGTCAAATGCACATTTGTACTAACTTCTGAACCCCTGGTCCAATTCGTATGATTTTTGAGTATGTTGTTCCCCTGAATGGATTGATTGTGAATATGTATTTTTATGCGAATGTGATGTATATTTTGGGAGTTATGAATGTTGTGTAAAAACTGTATTTTTACTGTCTGTGATAATTATGTTAATCCCTTGTGTAGCATAATTATATCACAGACATAGGGGAGGATTTTGTGTGTAATTACTGGGAGTGGTTTTAATGATGTACGTGTATGATTGGTTGTTTTGTCCCGCCCTGTGGGTGGTCCTGTATTTTCAAAATGGTAATAAAAACCAGGCTGGGTGTTCCAGCACCTCGGACCTCTTCTGACCCTCAATACGTAGCCTTGTCTCGTTATTGGAGGGAACTGCTATATCACACTGGGGATTGCTATGCTCTGCATATTCCCCTGAGCTCTTAATCACTTAGCTCTTTTAAGAGCTTGTTCCAGATACGCTCTCCTGGAGGAGAGGTCTTCCCCACACGGTCCTGGAGGACAGAAGCCGATCCAGGGTGGAAGGAAGACGGCGCGGCTCCAGTTAAGCTACGGCGGTTGTGGAGTCTGCGGTGGTTGTGGTGTCGTCTGCAGTGCTTGGAGTCCTCTGAGAGCGCTAGGAGCATCCATCAACGGAGGGTACTCGGTCGGGGTACACGGAGCTCCGTTACAGTTTCATCAGCAAAAAATACATACCATCAAGACCTTCTGCAATATCTCTAATAAAAATATCAAAGAGAATGGATCCAAGTACAGATCCCTGAGGTACCCCACTGGTGACAAGACCATGTTTTGACTATACTCCATTGATTACAACCCTCTGTTGCCTGTCATTCACCTGTAAATACTGAACAGAAATATTCATTGAGGCAGTCAGCTAGACCTTTATCCTCTTCTACATACCTTCCTACTTTTGATTTTAATCTAACTAATCCTTGTTTTACTTTCCTTTGTTTTGTCCCCTTTGTTTACTGACTGTGCTATTTTCTCTTCTGTGTGTGATTTGGAAGCTCTTATAACTCGCTTAGCCTCTTTCTGTCACATAAAAAAAATATATTGTAAGGAAAAATACATTTATACAACAACATTTGGCAAATATCAACTCTAACCTAACCCTAACACACAAACCTAGACAGAGACAGGATACAAGTGCATACTGGTCCTTAGAGTGGTTGGGCTAGCACTAACGACAGGCAAAAATAATGTCAATGTTAACAAGCCATGATCATGAAGCACAAAGACATAATATAAAGGGATAGGCCAGAGTCAGTAACTATTTAATCAATAAACACAATAGGGTAAGGGACTCTAGTAAACCTGTAAATATATATACAACAGGATTGAATTCTATTTTCCCATAACGCCAAAATATATGTGATCAAGAAGATGAATTTGATCCCAGGATCTTTTGGTGTGAAGAGATATATACCACATATTACTTGGCCTTAGAATGGCCGGATTTAACGTAAAGAGTAGTTAAAGAGAAAGGCAATGTCAAGCGTAGGAGAAAACCGCAGCCCAGACCTTTTTGAGGATCCCCCCATTTCGTGCGGCAGCATCTCAGGCCCGCAGATGCTCAGAGATCTGGGCACCTCGTTGGGTGTGTGGTTGGCCGGGTGTCAGTCACTCGGCCTGTAGGGAGGACATAGGGTTGTGATAATTGTAATAAAATTCCAATTAACTAATTAAGTATGATTGATTGATCACTAATGAGCAAATTAATCTATTATAGATAGTTAAGATGGCACTTGTCTTAAACTGTGTCGCACTAAGAAATTCAACTAAAATGACATTGCATAAAATATTCCATAGCGTGTCTGGCCAATATCCAAAAAGGCCCACGTGCTCAAAAGAGGGATCTGGTGCTAGAAAGATAAGAGTAGGGACATAGATATAATAAGATACCGCATATGTCTGGCATGGGCCTTAGGGGTCATGACCGGCCTGATCAACCGTACTGATTACGTAATGTGCATGACAAGATACATGCTGGGCTGCACTGATAAGAAATCTTGGAAAAGTGACAAACTTGGTAAAAGGTATAAAAGACGGAGAAACTTGGCACTCACTTGGAGAACTACCCACCTGTAATGCGGACGCGTGTTGCTGGTCTCTGCTGTTCCCAGAGAGGGTCCCTCCAAGCCTGACTGTCAGAGTTCCCCCAGTAGTGCAGTGAGGACACAACCAAGCCCCTCTAATGGTGATGTATACTTAAGCTGATATATCTAGATACTAAGCTGTTTTTAAGTGAATGCATGCAACTACTTAATGAGAGTTAAGCTTACTCTGTATTGGGTCCCCTTGTGGACAATAAAGTGTGATGTAAATTCTTATCTGCAACTTGGTCTCTGTGTGGTTTCTGTTTCCTATAGCCCAAGATACTCATTCCGAACTGGGTTGTGTGCCCGCCAATATCGTTATAAACCTTATTAGGTAATTGATTGTTACTTTTTGGATATTGGTGCTTCATGAATTTAATGATTAGGCACAACAAGGGTGACAGTAAACCCCCTGTTTGTATCGGCAGGGGTCGTGGATCATGAGGATGGCTGCTAATAGGTAGCCAAAACGCTTGGCAGACTGCTTTAAACCTGGCCGCAAAGGTCTCCTCCCATGTCTGGCTCATCTGGCATGTGTATCTGTGATAAAGCAGTTGCTCAGCAGCCATCTTAAAAGTACGATGTGCTTACCAGATCAGATGGTTTTAAATTAAGACTGCAGAGATGTGAGTGTGTCCAGTGGGGACCGGTATATCCCCCACCGATCCAAAGGGGGGAGGAGGGGTGATGGAGCCGCAAGGGATCCGCTGGAAGACACAAGCCCACCGAGATCGGCCGCCTCTCCTAGCTACCAGACTACAGGCCCCAGAGGCAGATAAGGTAAGTAAATAAAATCAAAATCAAGATTAGGTAAGTACCCTTCGGGGCACCGGCTTTCAGGCTTTTATTGTTGTAACTCACAGTAGTACTGGCAAAACATGAGCTTAGGACTTCTTCTGACATGAGTGAAGTAGATTTTTGTCCTTTTCTAAAGCTCGGTGAGCAGGAGCTACAGTGAGGCACATCTGACCATCTTGCAGGTCAGGTCCCGCCCCTTAATTGGATTTTTATTTGGTGATGAAACCTCAAAACATTTCAGTTAGCCTTGCCCATAGTTGTTGTGTTTTACATTTCTTAGACATTTCTTGAAAATCTCCTCGTACAAGATGGCATTTGGAAATGGACAAAACAACTGCTCTTGCATCTACTCCACCTGCAAGAGTGTGGAAAAAAAAAGAAAGTTGCTGGGGATAAAAATGACTGATGGCTTGGTGGCAGCCAATAAATGTTGATTTTATTCACAGATCAAGTGTGAAGTGACTTGCCTACCAATCGTATAATGGTTTGTTGAATGACAAAGGAAGGTTAAAGGTCTATGAAGGTTAAGGGTCAGTTTAAGACTGACACTTATGTTCTTCATGACTCTAGTATATGCCACTGATAGTATAGTGGAAATACCAGAGAGGTCAATAAAATGCACAGTGAAATGCAATATGAGAGACAATACTGAAGTTTTAACATTCAAAAAGGTTGCCACTTTTAGCTAAGAAAGCAATACAGATGTAAAAAAACAAAACAAGATAAGTATTAAATTACTTTATGAAGCAGGGCAGTGGGGATATGTGCTATAATATGAGTGTGATGGCAGGACAATAATAACAGTGTGTTACAGAAAACAACCAATAAACAGTTTGAATTAAATTATGGTAGCATTCCCTGTCACTTTCTAATAAGGTCGTTGGTATCTATATAAACTGCTATGTAGACACGCTGACTGATATATGTCATCTACTGAAAGTAAATCACAGAGAAGTACGGTTTAATCAATCAATGTGATTTGGTATAAACTAGCTAATGTGCTATTTGTGATACTCAGAAATAATAGGATTTGACAACAGGAAACCATCAGAGAATCAGTGTGATAAGTCTTAAGGCTTACACACATATCATTTTCATGAAAAAGAAAACTTTCAAGTAAGTAAATGAAGCTGTGTATCAAGTTAATATTATACGTTATAAATAGCTTCTGCACAACGAGATAAACCCACAAGGGCAGACAGTGACACCGCACACAAATATCATAATATTCATTCTAGAAGATTCAGTCACTGTCTAAAAATGTAATCCTACACTATCGCTCTTCCTATCTCATGTGTCATGGGATTTAACTTCCATGGCATTTTGTAAAAGGATTAGAGAGCTCTCCATCAATCCAAGAGGTGCTAAATATGCACAGGTGAGTGTGTCAAGTGTCTCTTTTGCATGTCAATGGCCGACAATGCATTCAACTAATATAAATCACATTATTAAATTGTATTGACTTAGACACTGGTAGCAGTAAATACTCTTAAAAAGGGGTAAGTTTGACCCACAAGTTTCACTTTTATTGAAATGCGTATATAAACATTGCTGACAAAGCATAAACTATATATTTATTTGCCTGTTATATAAAGATAACATATCTTGCTTTAATACAGAATAAGGGCTCAGTTCCAATGTTGACGCTACTTTCTACTGACCCATGGCCACCCTCTAACGTTCTGTTGTTACTGCAAGTAGTGGCTATTTGTCAACTGTAAAATTTAGCAGGTTACAGCTGCACCTCCTATTAGTCTCTAAAGGAGCCACTCACTGCTACTTAGTGACTGGTTTCTGACAGGTTTCCAACCCTGCCGATACTGTTTAACCCCTTAACCACTTCCCGACTGCGGACTTAGTAGGTACGTCAGACAAAAACGTTCCTTAAGGGTATTCTTAGTACTTACCCGATCGGTGATCTGTGATCCTCTCCGTCTGGGGGGACTGTCTGGCAGCCCAGACAGTCCCCCCTCGGCAAACTAGAACCCCGCGGGCCATGTGATCGCTCTGAAAGCGCAATCACATGACAGCAATAAGCCTCCATAGTGCTGACTGCAGGGAGACTGACTGAAATGACAGGCAGTCTCCCTGCATGTGTAAAAAATAAAAATAAAATAAAAATAAAAAAATATATATATGTATGTGTATTTTTTATATAACGTCATACTAAGTGTATTTTCTTATTAATATATAAATATATTAATAAAAAAATACACTTAGTGTAAAATTACACATGTGTATATATATATATATATATATATATATATATAATATATAACTATATATATTGTATATATATTATTATAAATAATAATTAATTAAAAATAAATAAAAATTAAAATACAAAAATACAAAATATGTAATTTTTGTCTAACTGTATTTTGATATTAATATATATATATATATATATATATATATATATATATATATAAAAATCCAGAGAACCCCTGCACTCCAACTTCAATGATAAGAAAAATTTACCTGGTGCTCTGGTGGCTAAACAATACGAGATACAAAATTACCGGCACTCAAGGGTTGAAAGTTGCTTAAATCTTCATTTATTTCGAAGAGAAAAAAATCGACGTTTCAGCTCCTCACAGGAGCTTTCATCAGGACACAAAATATTTAAACACTAAAAACACTCTTATATAGGACAAACAATTATTACTAATGGGTACTCACCATCAGGTGCACTGCATTTGCGTTCGCCGCCGGAACTGCCGGGACCGCCTTCACAGACAACCATACTTCCGGGTTTACAGTCATGTGACCCCCTAGGACGTGTCAATTGGTCAGGCTGCTGTACGTTACTGGGGCAACACCAATACACAATGTCAGGTGGTTGCTCCCGAAGTACCAGAGCTAGCGAGGACCAAATTTCTTTGTGACACTTAGTGTTGTCATGGCAACCCGGACGCGTTTCCGGCGGGCGTGCAAAAGCGCTTAAAATCAAAATACGAGACCTGCCAAACACTTATATACCTATAGTAATATATACATATAAAAATATGTGTCAAAAATATGTGTACACAGTGGAGAGTGCATGTAAACTTGCAAACCAGCAAACATAAGGCTTGTGTATAGATATCGAAGTGATGTGTCTTGTATGATAAAGTGATAAGAATAGGAAGGGCCTAGGACTGCTAAAATGTGAATGATATGTGTGTAAAGAGTTGATCTTACTGCTAAATGATAGTACTAAGACTAAATATGTGAAAAAAAATTTGCATATATAGTGTTTGGTAATTGTGCACCTGGCGTGAGTCCCTTAGATACATACTTGTTACATATAACATATGATAAGGTTAATATGGAATTTAAAAGAATAGTCAGCAGTACTAGAAGAAAGACAAAAGAATAAACGTGAAAAAATAAATAAAAATAAAAATAAAATAAGAATAAAAATAAGAGAATAAAAATAAATAAATATAAATACAAAATAAACGTAAAAATAGAAATAAAAATAAGAATAAAGATAAAAATAAAAATAATAAAAATAAATCTAAAAATACAAATAAAAATAAAAATAAAAATAAAAATAAACATAAAAATAAGAATAAAAATAAAAATAAAAATAATAAAAAAAATAATAGAAGTGAGAACAAAAAATTGGACAACAGTATAACAATGGAAAAAATAAAAATAACAAAATAGCGGATTTGGAGTAAACCGTCCCATGATGTGATAATAATGAAGGACAGGGCTCAGATCCCTATAGGAAAGAGACAAATGAGCATTTCTCATTGAGGCCTCGAGGTGCTAGGGTTCCTAACTGGCAAATCCAGTAGGTCTCTCTTTGTAATAAGAGCCTAGCTCTATCACCCCCTCTGGCCGACAATGGAACATGTTCAATTGCAACGCATCTGAGTGAAGCTAGTTGATGCTTAAGTTCTAAAAAATGTCTGGCCACTGGTTTGTCCGATTTGCCATCACGGTAGGCAAGCCGGATACTAGACCTGTGGCCTCTTATTCTTTCACAGAGTGCGGTTTCTGTTTTACCTATATAATTGAGCCCACAAGGGCAAGTCAATTTATAGATAACAAACTCAGTTCTGCAGTGAATGCGTTGTCTGATCTTATAAGACTTGCCTGTGAACGGGTGTGTAAAGGTTTTGGAAGGAATGAGGTGACCACACGTCACGCATCCCAAACACCTTACACACCCCACATTGATGTTTTCCTTCTTAACTGGTTTGTAGCAGTGTTGTGGGTCCGTCTTTACCAGTAAGTCCCTCAGATTTTTGTTCCGACGGTAACACATCATGGGTTTCTGACGAAATATTTCTGGAAGGGAGGGGTCCATTTCCAATGTGTGCCAGTTGTTGCGAATTGTTGTAGCTAAGTCCCCACCGCCAGTGGGGACTTAGCTACAACAATTCGCAACAACTGGCACACATTGGAAATGGACCCCTCCCTTCCAGAAATATTTTGTCAGAAACCCATGATGTGTTACCGTCGGAACAAAAATCTGAGGGACTTACTGGTAAAGACGGACCCACAACACTGCTACAAACCAGTTAAGAAGGAAAACATCAATGTGGGGTGTGTAAGGTGTTTGGGATGCGTGACGTGTGGTCACCTCATCCCTTCCAAAACCTTTACACACCCGTTCACAGGCAAGTCTTATAAGATCAGACAACGCATTCACTGCAGAACTGAGTTTGTTATCTATAAATTGACTTGTCCTTGTGGGCTCAATTATATAGGTAAAACAGAAACCGCACTCTGTGAAAGAATAAGAGGCCACAGGTCTAGTATCCGGCTTGCCTACCGTGATGGCAAATCGGACAAACCAGTGGCCAGACATTTTTTAGAACTTAAGCATCAACTAGCTTCACTCAGATGCGTTGCAATTGAACATGTTCCATTGTCGGCCAGAGGGGGTGATAGAGCTAGGCTCTTATTACAAAGAGAGACCTACTGGATTTGCCAGTTAGGAACCCTAGCACCTCGAGGCCTCAATGAGAAATGCTCATTTGTCTCTTTCCTATAGGGATCTGAGCCCTGTCCTTCATTATTATCACATCATGGGACTGTTTACTCCAAATCCGCTATTTTGTTATTTTTATTTTTTCCATTGTTATACTGTTGTCCAATTTTTTGTTCTCACTTCTATTATTTTTTTATTATTTTTATTTTTATTTTTATTCTTATTTTTATGTTTATTTTTATTTTTATTTTTATTTTTATTTTTATTTTTATTTGTATTTTTAGATTTATTTTTATTTTTATTTTTATTATTTTTATTTTTATCTTTATTCTTATTTTTATTTCTATTTTTACGTTTATTTTGTATTTATATTTATTTATTTTTATTCTCTTATTTTTATTCTTATTTTATTTTTATTTTTATTTATTTTTTCACGTTTATTCTTTTGTCTTTCTTCTAGTACTGCTGAC
The DNA here is from genome assembly GCF_036172605.1 of Pelobates fuscus. Lineage (NCBI taxonomy): Eukaryota > Metazoa > Chordata > Amphibia > Anura > Pelobatidae > Pelobates > Pelobates fuscus. The sequence continues at coordinate 129,631,344 of NC_086322.1, read as the reverse complement.
TATTCTTTTAAATTCCATATTAACCTTATCATATGTTATATGTAACAAGTATGTATCTAAGGGACTCACGCCAGGTGCACAATTACCAAACACTATATATGCAATTTTTTTTTCACATATTTAGTCTTAGTACTATCATTTAGCAGTAAGATCAACTCTTTACACACATATCATTCACATTTTAGCAGTCCTAGGCCCTTCCTATTCTTATCACTTTATCATACAAGACACATCACTTCGATATCTATACACAAGCCTTATGTTTGCTGGTTTGCAAGTTTACATGCACTCTCCACTGTGTACACATATTTTTGACACATATTTTTATATGTATATATTACTATAGGTATATAAGTGTTTGGCAGGTCTCGTATTTTGATTTTAAGCGCTTTTGCACGCCCGCCGGAAACGCGTCCGGGTTGCCATGACAACACTAAGTGTCACAAAGAAATTTGGTCCTCGCTAGCTCTGGTACTTCGGGAGCAACCACCTGACATTGTGTATTGGTGTTGCCCCAGTAACGTACAGCAGCCTGACCAATTGACACGTCCTAGGGGGTCACATGACCGTAAACCCGGAAGTATGGTTGTCTGTGAAGGCGGTCCCGGCAGTTCCGGCGGCGAACGCAAATGCAGTGCACCTGATGGTGAGTACCCATTAGTAATAATTGTTTGTCCTATATAAGAGTGTTTTTAGTGTTTAAATATTTTGTGTCCTGATGAAAGCTCCTGTGAGGAGCTGAAACGTCGATTTTTTTCTCTTCGAAATAAATGAAGATTTAAGCAACTTTCAACCCTTGAGTGCCGGTAATTTTGTATCTCGTATATATATATATATATATATATATACATATATATATAAATAAATCTAGATAGCCCCTGCACTCCCACCATGACAATAAAATTGAAAAAATACCTGGTGCTCTGGTAGCTGAATAATACAAAACAAGAAAAAATACCGGCACTCAAGGGTTTTCATCAGATTAAGTCTTAATTTATTGCGAAGAAAGAGGATCGACGTTTCAGCTCCTCACAGGAGCTTTCATCAGGACACTTTGTGGAGCTTAAACGTCGATCCTCTTTCTTCGCAATAAATGAAGACTTAATCTGATGAAAACCCTTGAGTGCCGGTATTTTTTCTTGTTATATATATGGAATGCATATATAAATAAATAAAAAATAATACTTTCTTCGCAATAAATGAAGACTTAATCTGATGAAAACCCTTGAGTGCCGGTATTTTTTCTTGTTATATATATGGAATGCATATATAAATAAATAAAAAATAATACACAACATATATATATATCCATGTACATAACATAAATAATGTCATAGATATACATGTAGACTGCAAACATAAATATATTATATATATACAGGGAGTGCAATTATTAGGCAAATGGATATTTTGACCACATCATCCTCTTTATGCATGTTGTCTTACTCCAAGCTGTATAGGCTCGAAAGCCTACTACCAATTAAGCATATTAGGTGATGTGCATCTCTGTAATGAGAATGGGTGTGGTCTAATGACATCAACACCCTATATCAGGTGTGCATAATTATTAGGCAACTTCCTTTCCTTTGGCAAAATGGGTCAAAAGAAGGACTTGACAGGCTCAGAAAAGTCAAAAATAGTGAGATATCTTGCAGAGGGATACAGCACTCTTACAATTGCAAAGCTTCTGAAGCGTGATCATCGAACAATCAAGCGTTTCATTCAAAATACTCAACAGGGTCGCAAGAAGCGTGTGGAAAAATCAAGGCGCAAAATAACTGCCCATGAACTGAGAAAAGTCAAGCGTGCAGCTGCCAAGATGCCACTTGCCACCAGTTTGGCCATATTTCAGAGCTGCAACATCACTGGAGTGCCCAAAAGCACAAGGTGTGCAATACTCAGAGACATGGCCAAGGTAAGAAAGGCTGAAAGACGACCACCACTGAACAAGACACACAAGCTGAAACGTCAAGACTGGGCCAAGAAATATCTCAAGACTGATTTTTCTAAGGTTTTATGGACTGATGAAATGAGAGTGAGTCTTGATGAGCCAGATGGATGGGCCCGTGGCTGGATTGGTAAAGGGCAGAGAGCTCCAGTCCGACTCAGACGCCAGCAAGGTGGAGGTGGAGTACTGGTTTGGGCTGGTATCATCAAAGATGAGCTTGTCGGGCCTTTTCGGGTTGAGGATGGAGTCAAGCTCAACTCCCAGTCTTACTGCTAGTTTCTGGAAGACACCTTCTTCAAGCAGTGGTACAGGAAGAAGTCTGCATCCTTCAAGAAAAACATGATTTTCGTGCAGGACAATGCTCCATCACACGCGTCCAAGTACTCCACAGTGTGGCTGGCAAGAAAGGGTATAAAAGAAGAAAATCTAATGACATGGCCTCCTTGTTCACCTCATCTGAACCCCATTGAGAACCTGTGGTCCATCATCAAATGTGAGATTTACAAGGAGGGAAAACAGTACACCTCTCTGAACAGTGTCTGGGAGGCTGTGGTTGCTTCTGCACGCAATGTTGATGGTGAACAGATCAAAACACTGACAGATTCCATGGATGGCAGGCTTTTGAGTGTCCTTGCAAAGAAAGGTGGCTATATTGGTCACTGATTTGTTTTTGTTTTGTTTTTGAATGTCAGAAATGTATATTTGTGAATGTTGAGATGTTATATTGGTTTCACTGGTAAAAATAAATAATTGAAATGGGTATATATTTGTTTTTTGTTAAGTTGCCTAATAATTATGCACAGTAATAGTCACCTGCACACACAGATATCCCCCTAAAATAGCTAAAACTAAAAACAAACTAAAAACTATTTCCAAAAATATTCAGCTTTGATATTAATGAGTTTTTTGGGTTCATTGAGAACATGGTTGTTGTTCAATAATAAAATTAATCTTCAAAAATACAACTTGCCTAATAATTCTGCACTCCCTGTATATTATATATATATATATATATATATATATATATATATATATATATATATATATTTAAATTCTATGTGCATATTTATGTAATATTTTTAAATAATTCAGTAATTTTATTGATTGCAATTTGAGGGACCTGCCTGATGTCACATCCTGCTCTGTTCTGTGGAGATGTCTGGCTTTGGCTTCTGGTATCCAGTACTCTTTTTACAATTCTTGTTTTGTTTTTCTTGTTTTTTTGGTTTTCTATTCTATGTCTGGTTTTCTTTATGCTGGGATTTCTGGGTCCATTCTTATAGTCCGTCCCTGGATATCCCAGTCTCTTGGATTCATTTATATGTGTGTTTTATTTGCCACACCCGTTTGTTTTCCATCATTCCTTTTGGTTTCAGCCTGGACCTGCAACAGTGTTTCAAGTCTTTGGCCTTTCTTGCAGGTAAGTGCTATATATGTCTTCTTTGGTTGTTTTAGCATACATTAGGCAGTATAGGACCTGCCAGATATGGGGTACATTGGCGTTGTTGGCAGGCTTATGCAATGTATGATCATATAATGTAACTAAATCCCCATAATTTCCATATATAGTGCTTAGTTATTTCTCTTGTTTTGCCTATGTTATCTTGTCTTGTTTTAGTTTGTATACCCAGTCCATGTACAGTCCTGTACAGTCATGCCCATGTTATGTTCATGTTTTCCTCATGTCTTGTGTATATGTTCTGGGTTTAGCTTACTATCTTTCTCTGGTTCTGGGTTCTATTAGTTCTGTCTTGTTTGGTGCCTATCTCTAGTCTTGCCTTGTTTCTAGTACTGGATACAATCTTGCTGCAGAGTCTCCTTATTCAGCTCCTTAATTTCCAAGCTCCTAGTTCCTGGTATCCGCTGAAGCTGATTCAGGGTCTTGGTATGTGGCTGCACAAACGCTGGTGCTCAACACCAGGGGGCGTGCGGTTACCCTGCACCAGATCCTGCTAATCCACCTCCACACTGTGACTCCTTCTTTGAACATCAGGCATACTGGGTCCTGGTCCATGCACCGCCGCCCGGACAGGGTCTGGGTCCCGGGCACCGGACTGCCACCCTGACAGTATGGCCGTAGGCCCTTGGAGTTCGTGGAGTGGACTTTGCAGCTTTCCTGTTCTGCTCTGTCTGTGTCACGTCCTGTCTGAGAATTCTGCATGCAAGAGATCCTGTATCTGGACCAGTCTGCTGGAGATGGCTTCCTTATTTTTGTCATGGAGGAGGTCGATCTGCTAAGCGGTACGGTGGTCGCTTCAGGTGTTCCCTTGTGATGCTTGGTTCCTGGTTTCTTGTTCTAGTTCCTTTTGGTTTTTCGGCATGCTAGAGTTCCTGTATCTGGACCAGTCTGCTGGAGATGGCTTCCTTATTTTTGTCGTGGAGGAGTTCGATCTGCTAAGCTGTACGGTGTTCGTTTCAGGTGTTCTCTTGTGATGCTTGGTTCCTGTTTCGTGGCAGTGCTCCTTTTCTAGCGGTGATCTCCATTCATTGCTGGTGGTTCCTATGCAGGAGACCTCTCCGGCGGGGATCCTTGCCTCCATTGAAGTCAAGAGGACTTCGTTGCAGGATCCGCTCGCCATTCCTGGTCTCTGCCTGGGAGCTGTTTGGAGCGTCTGGAGTTCGCTCCTTAAGAGGGGCGTTATGTCACTGTAAGGAAACCAAGTTTAGACAAACCGCGTTCGGTAGTTTCCTCCCGAAAGGTCAGAGTCTAAGGTAGTGCGAGCTTGCTTCGATAGTTACAGGAAACGAAATCCATACGGAATAAAACAGCTGCATAAGATAATTCCCTTGTTACAGCATACGAATTCCAAATAACAGTCAGAGTCCAGGTTCAGGATACAAGTAGAACTAACGTTTATTCACACACATGGCTTTTTATGCAGGTCCCCATGCAAGGGGACATCCCACAGGGAGGAGTAACATTTATCCAATCCCGAACAGTAAAAATATAAAACACACCCAATACAAACAGGCAGTTCCCTCCCCTAGTCCTGGAGATAATCAGGTCTGATATAGTAACAACCTAATTATCTCCAGGCTGAAAATTCACTATTTTCCCCAATTTCTGGAACACCCCTTTATACCTGGGGTATCCCCACAAATACTATATCCCCTGATAGCCCCGATCCGGGTGACCAACATATCCAAATTTCACCCGGATCGGTTCAGGGGTTCGCAAAAAGTATGGAAGTCCTTTGTGACCGGTTCACTGTGGGCGGACTGCCCAAAATAGTTCCAGAGGTTCGTGTGGTTTTGCCGGTCACTTCAGAAAAAGGGAAAAAATGCATAAAAGTACCGAATGAATTCCCCTGGCTCCTAGCAGCGATTGTTCCCCTCATTCGTGTGCATATTTGTACCGAATAGCGCTCTCCTAGCTAATCGGTATCACTAGTTCCAGCGTTCGTATGATTGAGACCGGTGTTTGGGAAGTCGAGTGTCCGATTTTAGTTCCAGACACTCGACGACCAAGTCCCGCTGCCTTTGTTTGGCGAAAAAAAGATGGCCGCGGTTTTCTCTGCCACGTGGCGTTCGGCAGTACGAACGCTGGCCGCACACATAGAGGGTGAAAGTGATGCCGGCTTTGAAGTTAAGTGAGCCAGGGGTTTTCTCTGTTCGGCAGTCCCATCTGCCGAATGAAAAATACACAAAAAAACAAGAACTATGCAACAAAATATTGAATAATATAGTCATTTCTTCACACTGCTCCCCTATAAGTCCATAGGTCGGCATACCCGCCTAGACCCTGTCGGGTTGGCTTGGGGATGTCCGAGAAAAGTAGCGGTTTAGGAGTCCAGTTCGGTCTGGCGTGACAGGCCATCCGCATTACCATTTTGTTTTCCGGGCCGGTACTGCATAGTAAAATTATAAGGTTGAAGGGCTAGGCTCCACCGTAATAGCCTGGGATTGTCTCCAGCTACCCGGTTAAGCCATACCAGGGGGTTGTGGTCCGTCATAAGGGTAAATGCCCGCCCATACAAATAGGGCTGTAGCTTCTTGAGTGCCCACACGAGGGCCAAGCATTCTTTTTCTACGGTGGCATAGCTGACTTCTCGGGGTAACAGTTTACGGCTGAGGTATGCCACCGGGTGTTCCATGCCGTCTGTGCCCACTTGGCTTAGCACGGCTCCCAGTCCGAACATGGAGGCATCTGTGTGTACAAGAAATTGTTTAGTGTAGTCGGGTGCTGCCAACACAGGAGCCTCACTCAATGCCGCTTTAAGCTTCTGGAAAGCGTCCGTGCACTCTGGGGTCCAGGAAACCTGTTTGGGGAGGGCCTTTTTGGTAAGGTCGGTGAGGGGTTTGGCCAGGGCGCTGTACTCTGGGACAAACTTTCTATAATAACCGGCCGTCCCTAAGAAAGCTAGTACCTGGGTTTTGTTCCGAGGTTGGGGCCAGTTCGCTATGGCCTCTACCTTAGCTGGCTCTGGACGCTGTCTACCGGAGCCCACCCTGTGGCCGAGATACTGTACCTCGGCCAGACCTACGTGACATTTGTCGGGTTTTAACGTGAGCCCTGCGAGGTGGATTCGTTGGAGTACCCTGGACACATGGCCCAGATGGTCTCCCCATGTGCGGCTGTAGACGGCAATATCGTCTAGATACGCGCATGCGAAGTCCTGAAACCCCTCCAGGAGCCTATCGGCCATCCTCTGAAAGGTAGCCGGGGCATTCTTCATCCCAAAGGGCATAACCTTGAATTGGTATAGCCCGAAAGGGGTGACGAATGCCGACTTGGGGATGGCCGCAGGCTCCAAGGGGATCTGCCAATAACCTTTGCACAGGTCCAGGGTAGTCAAGTAGTTCCCCCCCGCCATACGGTCTAAGAGCTCATCTATTCTGGGCATGGGGTAGGCGTCTGTTATGGTACGATCGTTAAGCCTCCGATAGTCTACACAGAAGCGCGTGGTGCCGTCGCGCTTCGGTACTAGTACTACCGGGGAGGCCCAAGGACTTTGCGAGGGTTCTATTACCCCTAACTGTAACATATCCCTTAACTCGGTGAGCATACTCTCACGCACTGCTTCCGGGATCCGATATGGTTGTTGCCGCAGTGGCGTCTCTCCCTGGGTTTCCACGCGGTGTACCGCAGCGGAGGTATAGCCTGGGGTGGCTGAAAACATCTCTTGGTATCTCTGCAGCAGTTGCGTGGCCTCACCTTTCTCTAGGGGGTTTAAATTTTGACCCAAGCTTACTTGGTCAATAGTACAGGGAGCGGTGTCTAGTAAATCGGGGAGGGGTAGTCCCTCACTATCTTCTGTGGCGGGCGCACACACGGCGCCCACATCCTCTGTTCTCTCAAAGTATGGTTTGAGCATATTCACATGGAAGGCTTTGGTCAGCCTTTCATCTGAGCATTTGCTCACAATGTAGGTGGTCTCGCTAACCCGTTCGACTACCTTAAATGGTCCCTGCCATGCGGCTTGTAGCTTATCCTTTTTAACTGGCCTCAAAGCTAACACCTTCTGCCCTAAGTCTAGTACTCTATCTTGGGCTCCCCTATCGTACCATTTCCTCTGGTCCTCCTGGGCCGTCTGCAGGTTCTCCCGAACCGATGCGGTGAGCGCCCGCAGACGGTCCCGGAACTCCAGGACATACTGGACGATAGGGACTCCCCCCTCGTCTGTATTGCCCTCCCAGTGCTCCCGTACGAGCTCCAGTGGGCCCCGAACTTTTCTCCCGTACAGGAGTTCGAAGGGGGAAAACCCAGTGGAGGCCTGGGGCACCTCACGGTAGGCAAACAGAAGGTGGGGGAGGAATTTTTCCCAGTTCTTGTGGGACTCCGTAAAGGTTTTTAGCATCTGTTTTAGAGTGCCATTGAAACGTTCACAGAGCCCGTTAGTCTGGGGATGGTACGGGGCGCTGAACAGGGGTTTCACTCCACAGCTCTGCCACAATTGTTGTGTCAGGGTAGCCGTGAACTGAGTTCCCCGATCGGATAGGATCTCTTGTGGGAAACCTACTCGGGTGAATATCTGAATAAGGGCTTCGGCCACGGTCTCTGCCTCTATATTGGTGAGGGCGACTGCCTCCGGGTATCTAGTGGCGTAGTCGACCACGGTTAATATGAACTTTTTGCCCGACTGGCTGGGTCGGCTGAGGGGTCCTATTAAATCTACCGCTACTCGGTGAAAGGGCTGTTCTATAATGGGCAATGGGTGAAGTTTGGCCTTCCGAAGGTCTACCCTTTTTCCTACCCTTTGGCAGACGTCGCACGTCCTGCAGTAATACTTGAGGTCCTGGGTGACCCTGGGCCAGAAGAAGGTTTGGGTTAACCTGTCTCTTGTCTTTTTGACCCCTAAATGTCCTGCTAGGGGAATGTCATGACTGAGTTTTAACAACTCAGCCCGGAATTTACGGGGTACAATTAACTGTCTTTTGATGACCTGGGTGGCCCCCTGTCCCACCCCCTCGGTCACTCTATACAGCAATCCCTTATACCACTCAAACTTTTCGTGCGGGTTGTTCCCTGGGGTAACGGCCGCGGCCTTCCTATAACCCTCTAATGTGGGGTCGGTACGCTGCTCTTGTTCAAACCCCTGGGGGGTATCCCAGAAAGGAAAGGGAGGATCGGGTAAGGGGGGTATTTCGACTCTTACCTGGTTTTCCTCAGAGTGCAGCAGAGCTTCCAGTCTGGCTTGAGCTCGGGTGGTAACTGGGTATGCCTCGGCAGGGGGGTCTCGGGCCAGTTGGGAGGTCAAGCACCCTACATCATTTCCCAACAAAACCTCGGCGGGTAGTTCTTGCATAATCCCCACCTCCAGCTGTTTGGACCCGGAACCCCAATCAACAAGGATATTAGCGGTGGGCAGTTTGTGGATAGCGCCCCCAGCCACCCTCACAGCGACTGTGCGTCCGGTGCGAGCTTGCGCTCTGATCGTGTGAGGTTGCACTACAGTCAAAGTAGCCCCAGAGTCTCTCAGAGCCCGGGCCCCCACGCCATCTACGGTAATCCATTGGCGGTGGTGGTCCCGGTTGTCACCCCCAGCTTGAACTGGGTTGACCTCGTGTAACACACTCCACTGTTCTTCTTGGTTAGGAACACCGGTTGTGCCTTCCTGTTGCACACAATGAGCAGCTGCCCTGGGTTGTTGTGGGGGTTGCCTTTCCCAGCTTCCCCGGTTTAAGCGAGGGCACTGATTCTTATAATGCCCTGGTTGCTTGCAATAATGGCACACTGCAGGGGGACGTGGTGTGTTTGCTGGGTTCGGTGAAGGGTTACTCATGGAGGGTCTAGGAGGGGTAGGGGTTGTTGGAGCCTGGTAGTTAGGCTTAAAAGGTGGTCTGCTCACCCCTTGCTCCTTCCTCCTATTATCCTGATACTCATCCGCTAGCCTAGCGGCTTCCTCCACAGTTTTTGGTTTTCTATCTTTAACCCAGTCTTTTATGTCCTCTGCAGAGTGATTAAAAAATTGCTCCAGTAACATTAGTTGCAAAGCATCCTCCAGAGTGGTTGCTTGGCAGCCCTTCATCCAATTGCGGGCCGCCCGTTGTAGCCGAAAAGCCCATTCCATATGGGAATCTCTCCCAGTCTTCCTCAGCTCTCTAAATTTTTTTCGGTATGCCTCCGGAGTTACAGCATATCTGGCCAACAAAATGTCTTTTACTTTTTCATAATTATGTATGTCCCCCTCAGGTACTGCTCGCAGCGCCTCGGCTGCTCTACCTGACAATTTACTGCTAATGACTGCAGCCCATTTCGTGGAGTCTAATCCCTCCAGTGCCCATTGACGTTCAAAGTCTTGCAAGTAACTGTCAATTTCCATCTCATTGTCATTAAACGATTTAAAGGCTGCATAATTTACCTTCTTTGGTATCTCCCCAGTACTTCCCGGGGAGTGCAGTAAATCTCCTTGTGCCGGCCTGTCCCGGTCCTCTCGCTCTTTTTGCGCTTGTCTGGCTTGTGCCATGACCTGCAAAAGCGCCTCTGTAGTTGGGTTGGGTCCCAATAGACTGACCATCCATCGGATGTCCTTTTGCATCACGGTTTCTTCCTCTTGATCCATCTCTGTATTACTGGTATTATCGCTCTGTATTAATTCCGCAATTAACGTGGCTTTTGTCTTGTTACTTGCCACTCTGCCTCGAGCTTCCAGTAAATCCTTTAGTGTGGTTCTTTTAAGTAGCTGGTACTGCTGAGCCATTCATTCCCTTGCTTGGTTTGTAACGTCCATTCGGGATACGAATCCCTCCGCTTGCCACCAGTTGTAAGGAAACCAAGTTTAGACAAACCGCGTTCGGTAGTTTCCTCCCGAAAGGTCAGAGTCTAAGGTAGTGCGAGCTTGCTTCGATAGTTACAGGAAACGAAATCCATACGGAATAAAACAGCTGCATAAGATAATTCCCTTGTTACAGCATACGAATTCCAAATAACAGTCAGAGTCCAGGTTCAGGATACAAGTAGAACTAACGTTTATTCACACACATGGCTTTTTATGCAGGTCCCCATGCAAGGGGACATCCCACAGGGAGGAGTAACATTTATCCAATCCCGAACAGTAAAAATATAAAACACACCCAATACAAACAGGCAGTTCCCTCCCCTAGTCCTGGAGATAATCAGGTCTGATATAGTAACAACCTAATTATCTCCAGGCTGAAAATTCACTATTTTCCCCAATTTCTGGAACACCCCTTTATACCTGGGGTATCCCCACAAATACTATATCCCCTGATAGCCCCGATCCGGGTGACCAACATATCCAAATTTCACCCGGATCGGTTCAGGGGTTCGCAAAAAGTATGGAAGTCCTTTGTGACCGGTTCACTGTGGGCGGACTGCCCAAAATAGTTCCAGAGGTTCGTGTGGTTTTGCCGGTCACTTCAGAAAAAGGGAAAAAATGCATAAAAGTACCGAATGAATTCCCCTGGCTCCTAGCAGCGATTGTTCCCCTCATTCGTGTGCATATTTGTACCGAATAGCGCTCTCCTAGCTAATCGGTATCACTAGTTCCAGCGTTCGTATGATTGAGACCGGTGTTTGGGAAGTCGAGTGTCCGATTTTAGTTCCAGACACTCGACGACCAAGTCCCGCTGCCTTTGTTTGGCGAAAAAAAGATGGCCGCGGTTTTCTCTGCCACGTGGCGTTCGGCAGTACGAACGCTGACCGCACACATAGAGGGTGAAAGTGATGCCGGCTTTGAAGTTAAGTGAGCCAGGGGTGGTCTCTGTTCGGCAGTCCCATCTGCCGAATGAAAAATACACAAAAAAACAAGAACTATGCAACAAAATATCGAATAATATAGTCATTTCTTCACAGTCACATCTTGCTCTGTTCTGTGGAGATGTCTGGCCTTGGCTTCTGGTATCCAGTACTCTTGTTACAATTCTTGTTTAGTTTTTCTTGGTTTTCTATTCCTTGTCTGGTTTTCTTTATGCTGGGATTTCTGGGTTCATTCCTATAGTCCGTCCCTGGATATCCCAGTCTCTTCGATTCATTTAAATGTTTGTTTTATTTGCCACACCCGTTTGTTTTCCATCATTCCTTTTGGTTCCAGCCTGGACCTGCAGCAGTGTTTCAAGTCTCTGCCCTTTCTTGCAGGTAAGTGCTATAAATGTCTTCTTTGTTTTTTTTAGCATACATTAGGCAGTGTAGGACCTGCCAGATATGGGGTACATTGGCGTTGTTGGCAGGCTTATGCAATGTATGATCATATAATGTAACTAAATCCCCATGATTTCCATATATAGTGCTTAGTTATTTCTCCTCTTGTTTTGCCTATGTTATCTTGTCTTGTTTTAGTTTGTATACCCAGTCCATGTACAGTCCTGTCCAGTCATGCCCATGTTATGTTCATGTTTTCCTCATGTCTTGTGTATATGTTCTGGGTTTAGCTTACTATCTTTCTCTGGTTATGGGTTCTATTAGTTCTGTCTTGTTTTCATGTCTGGTGCCTATCTCTAGTCTTGCCTTGTTTCTAGTACTGGATACAATCTTGCTGCAGAGCCTCCCTATTCAGCTCCTGTGAGGTCTGCTTAATTTCCAAGCTCCTAGTTCCTGGTATCTGCTGAAGCTGATTCAGGGTCTTGGTATGTGGCTGCACAAATGCTGGTGCTCAACACCAGGGGGCGTGCGGTTACCCTGCACCAGACCCTGCTAATCCACCTCCACATTGTGACTCCTACTCTGAACATCAGGCATACTGGGTCCCGGTCCACGCACCAGCGTCCGGACAGGGTCTGGGTCCCGGGCACCGGACTGCCACCCTGACACCTGACAACCCAGGCCGAAAGTCCAGATAATTTAATTTGCTAGCACTGTATTTAACCCTGTAACTTTCCATGACACCCTAAAATCTGTTAATGGGGGTTACTGTTTTACTCGGGAGACTTCGCTGATGTTACGCTACTAGGGGTGATTTGGATTGGAACTCAACAGCAGCTTGTAATCTCCCTAATTACAATAGTGAAGAAATGGAGAATCCTTAAGTATCAATACTGTAGCTTTTAAGAAAAGAGAGAATCACTGATAACTTGATTCAACCGAAGTTTTAATAAGTGTTAAACTTAAATGAATTGCATTTAGGCAATAATCCAATAAGAAGAAGTGCAAGTAATCAACAACACAAAGTTCATTATTAAGTATTTCTTCAGAGATGCATTAAGTAACATTAGTTCATGAGAATAATCTTCAATAGGAACATAATTAGCTAAGAATTAGTAGCTAAGAATATTTGCAAAGTGTGATAGAATTTATCTCGATTCCAAGGCTCAAGCTTATAGGTGTCATATAATGATATCCTGTATTAAAATTGGCTAACTTGGAATCAGGATTGATTGCTTGATGCTTGAACAACACTTAAGACCATATATGTCTAAGTCTCGGGAGCAGAGAGCCCCCACCCAAGATGTCTCTACTCTAATCTTGTTGTTCTCTCTTACCCAGAAACTTATTTGTTATGTATACATGGCGCTCATTCCTATGTCTTATCCTATGTCCTATTCCTATGTCTTATCTGTATTCCCTTGCTATTTTTGTTCTAAGAGTATTTGCACGTAAGCACTTACTTTTTAAATGTATAAAACCCAGCTGATGAATAAAAAACGTCAGAGGCTTATTTTGAATACCAACAGGTGTCTGGTGTCTAATTCTTGCTTCTCCGAGTGCACTTGTAACAACAATTTGGGTTTCCTCTGAATATAACAAAGATCAACATTCTGATCCACAACAATTTGGTGCCGTGACCCCGGGATCAGACGAATCCAGTTCATCCGGACCCAGAAGGGTTGGCTAGGAGCCCAGACGGTTAATCAGCTGCAGCGGGTAAGAAAAAGCTTTTATTTTTCTACCTATAAATGATTTAGACTCTCTGGTGCTCTTTGAGACCCCGGTCCGGGTGGGTAAGGATTTTAAAAACGTCTGATCTAAAGAACTTGGTTTCTGTGGTATTATGGTTATATTCAGGTGGAGGTTGTGTTATGTCTTGTGAAAGGAATCTTGAGATAGTGGAATAGAACTGTGGGTTGTAAGTTATTTTTAATGTTTGCCTTGTCATTTGTTTTATAATTTGAGTTAGAATCCTCCAAGGGCAGATCTCCTGATCTGTGTTTAGAAGACAGAACTGTGAAAATTACACTGCAGCGGTCATAAGTGTTTAAATACACTGTTATTGTACAGTTTGTCTTGTGTAAGGAAGTAATTAACCCTTACAAGTTTTAAGATGGGTAGCTCTGAAAGTACCCAAGGGGGATTTACGGCTTTGACTATTGTCAAGCATCACAAAGGACAAGGAGCAATTAAGAATGTTAAGAGGTTACTTAAGAAAGCTGGCATGCCCTCAGAGGGCACTCTAGACCCACATATATGGAGTGAATTTATGGCAAATTACAGAGGTTGGTTAGAAGATAATAACTTAGTAGAAGTTGCACAAATGGCATGATACTGCTGTTGAATTAACTAAATGTGGTTGTAGAGAAACCACCAGGAAAGGTGTACCATATTATCAATGTTTTGGACCTCTAGGGTCCCAGAGTAGGCAGGATCCTGGGAAAAATCTTGTAAACCCACCCCTTTACCAGGATAATGCAGGGACTCCTTTGGTCCCTAAAGGACAGGCGCTTTCCCTTTTACAGAGATCAAAACCTCTCTTTCCAGTAATATTACGCAGTGGGACTTCATATGGTCCCCTAGCAGCCCCTGTAAGACCTATGGGTTCATTAGAGCAGGCAGATAGCCCAGACTTAAAGGAACCCCTAGTTGCCCCCATAGATACCCCAGTGGGGCCATTAGCTCCACAATTTTCTACTCCAATGATACCCAAAGTTGAGAGCATGTACCATGAGAACAGACAGCCGAGCTCAAGTATCAAATACTGGGAAGAATATAAGCCCTGGACACCCAGTGAACAACTGGCAATAATACAGCAGCTGGCAGATGTTGAAAAGGCCCCCTTAGCTCTAGTTCAGTCTCTATCCACAATTCAAGCTACTTACCAGTGTACTTGGATGGATTTAAAACAGATTGTGGCACTAAAAGCTGGCCCCATTTTGGCTAGAATAATTGCTAAATATACTGATGCCCATGAAGATAACCTCAGAAAAAGCAACATGCAAACAGATGAATGGTTTAGAACCAAGTCTGCATCTGGAGCATGCTATGTCACTGCAATAAGAGAATGGGCTAAGGTAAAGACAGAGGAACTAGCCCATAAATTAGGAGATATATTACAAGGGAAAGATGAACCTGTAGAAACATTTTTCACCAGACTACAGATGGCTTGGGAGGCATTGGGTTACACAGATATTGAAACCACTTCGACCAGACTGCTTATTAACTGCTTCATGGATGGTATCCACATACCCATAAGGACTGGTCTCCAAAATGCTAGACCTGAGTGGAGAAGTTTAACCTATGGTGATCTGGTGAAGGTGGCTAGGGGAGTGGAAGCTAATCTAAATACTAGAAAGAGGAGCACACCTCTAATGGCTGTAACTGTCCCTAGAGCTGACGGAGACAGAAGGCAGGTAGAATGCTGGAATTGTGGCAGGAAAGGACACATTAAACGTAACTGCAAGTGTCCTCCTAAAAATAGAAAACCCCAGGATTCTAATGATAACTCCCAAGACAGCCAACCACCTCCACCACCTCCCCCTCCCCAATAGGAAATTCGCAAACCAGTGTCCCTACATATTATAAATATCACTGACTCTGCAGGACCCTCACCCATTTTCGATGTTACACTACCTGGGGGACCGAATAGTCCCTTTCCTGTTGGACACTGGCGCTGCTAAATCGATGTTACAGGAAAAATATGTGTTCCCGTATGAGAAATCTAATGATGTATTATCATATGTAGGGGTGGATGGTATCGAAAATGACATTCCCCTTACCCACAAGCTGAAATTGAAGCTACACGACTCTACTGCCCTTGTGACAAGGCTACTTGTCAGCCCTAATGCCCCTGTTAATCTACTAGGCAGTGATATACTGTCTGCTCTTAGTGCAAATATCCAGTATAGCCCCACTGGAAAAGTAACATTGTCTGTGCCTTTAGAGGACAAACAAATGATATCTCTTTCAAATGTTCTGGCAACTCTCACTATGCCCAGCCATGTGCCAGAACCTACCATTGACTTGTCCTCAGTCCCTGATTCCTTATGGGCTACAGGGAAGACAGATACAGGCAGACTCTCTGTGCCCCCAGTCAAGGTGAATCTCCTGCCCGGAGCCAAACCTCCATACCAAAAACAATACCCCCTAAGCCCAGCACAGGAAGATGCTATTTCGCAATCTGTGCAAGAGTTTCTGCAGGCAGGGGTAGTTGTCCAGACCACCTCCCCTTGTAACACACCATTGTACCCAATTAAGAAAAAGCAAGAGAAAGGTAAACCTGTGGTTTACCGTATAGTACATGATTTGAGGGCAATTAATGCTGTAACTGAACTGATTGCCCCTAATGTTCCCAACCCACACTCCTTGTTGGCACAAATACCACCTTCCTCTAAGGTATTTACTGTTATTGACTTGGCAAATGCATTTTTCAGTGTCCCCCTGGATCCCGACAGTCAGTTTTTATTTGCATTTACACATAAACACAAACAGTACACTTGGACAGTATTGCCACAGGGCGCACAAAACTCACCCACTATGTACAGCATGGCAATGGCCCAGATTCTTGAAGAATGGGAGAGGCCAAATAATGTAATTTTATTGCAGTATATCGATGACCTACTCCTGTGTTGCGATAATATGGAATCTTGTATTGTAAACACCCTCTCCTTGCTGAAATTCCTGGCAAAAGCAGGCTGTAAAGCGTCAAAAACGAAACTGCAAGCTTGTGTAGAGAAAGTTATTTTCCTAGGACATTGCATTTCCCAGGGCATAAAACATCTCACAGAGAGTAGAAAGACTGCAGTTCAAAATATTAAACCCCCCCGCAGCTTAGCCCAGCTTCGCACGTATCTCGGTTTGATATCTTACTGTCGTCCTTGGCTGCGTTCAGTAGCTATCTACATGCAACCACTGTATGATTGTCTTGCCAACGAAAACAAACCATTTAAATTAAACCATGCGGCAGAAAATGCCTTCTATACACTTAAGATACTGGTAACGTCAGCTCCAGCACTGGGTCTCCCAGATTACAGAAAGAATTTTAACCTGTTCTGTACTGAGCAATCAGGTTATGCTACATCTGTCCTTACACAGGACCATGGTGGTAAACAAAGACCAATAGCTTACTACTCCACCAGATTGGACCCTGTTGCCAGGGGTGCCCCCTCATGTGTTAGGGCAGTGGCGGCTGTTACTGCCCTCCTGGACAAAGCCACTGATATTGTTTTAGATAATCCGGTGACCATATACACACCACATGATATCAACAGCATACTGTCACAAGTTCAACCAAAACACATACATACTGCAAGGCATCTCAGAATGCAATGTGCCTTGCTTATGCCACCTAATGTTACTCTTAAAAGGTGTATGGTAATAAATCCATCTACATTACTTCCCCTGGATTTAAAAGAGGGGAGTGGGAATGGTACTTGTACTTCTGATCTTTTTGTAAATTCACTTTCACCAGATGAGTTAGCTGATGCCCAGGTACCCCATGATTGTGCAGCACTAATGGCACAAGAAACAGCAGGTTTTTTGCATGTAACTGATTCTCCATTATCTAATGCAGATTTTGAGTTTTTTGTAGATGGTTCCAGATATGCTGATGAGAAGGGTAATTTCCACACTGGATATGCTGTAGTCTCTGCACATGAGATAATAAAAGCTGAACCACTCGCTCCTCACTGCTCTGCACAGGAGGCAGAGCTGAAGGCACTCGCTGAAGCGTGTAAAATGGCTTCTGGTAAGACTGCTAATATTTTTACAGACTCTCGCTAGGCTTTTGGTATAGCCCATGATTTTGGCCCTATTTGGCGGGCTCGTGATTTTCTCACCTCAGCAGGAACTCCAATCAAGAATTCTGAAGCCGTGAGTGCACTTATGGACGCTATCCTGTTACCCACTCAAGTAGGCATCATCAAGGTGGCAGCTCACGTGAAGATCACAGATGAAATTTCAAGAGGAAACCACAGAGCAGACGAAGCTGCCAAGCAAGCAGCAATTCAAGTTCATCCCTCTAAAGGTAAAACCTTCCTACAAGTTGTTCTTACAGATGACGCCGTTGACTACAATATACTGTTGAGCTTACAAAGACAGGCAAGCAAGGAAGAACATGACCTCTGGAGGAAACAAGATGCAGAACCTGATGATGACAAAATGTGGAGAAAAGGTAAAAGACTGTGTTTGCCACGAGTATTGTACCCCATGATGGCCCAGATTGCCCATGGACCTACACATCTATCCAAGATGCACATGAACAGCTTAGTAAACACCCATTGGGTAGCACCCGGATTTACTGTTGTAGCAGCTAAACACACCCAAGCTTGCATGATTTGTGCTAGAAACAATCCAGGACAGGCTGTCAAAACACCGAGTAAGCACACACCAAGGCCACTTTACCCGTTTCAAAGACTGCAGATAGACTATATTCAACTACCTAAGGTAGGAGTGTATGAATATGTGTTGGTGTGCATTGATCTCTTTTCAGGTTGGCCAGAGGCCTACCCAGTGTCGAAAGCCACAACAAAGATAACAGCGAGTAAGCTTCTGAAGGAACTGGTATGTAGATATGGAGTACCTGAAGTGATTGAAAGTGACAGAGGTAGCCATTTCACTGGGGAAATAATGCAAGAAATTATGAAAGCCTTAGGGATCAGTCAGGCCTTCCACACCCCTTATCACCCCCAGAGTAGTGGGAAAGTAGAAAGGGCAAATGGCACCTTAAAGAACAAGATTGCAAAAGCCATGCAAGACACAGGGAAGCCCTGGACTGAATGCCTTCCCCTAGCACTCTTTTCTATGAGATTCACCCCCAATTCCAGACATGGCCTATCCCCTTTTGAGATCCTGTTTGGATGTGCCCCAAAGACAGGCCTCTATTTTCCCCAAACCCTCCAGATGCAGCATGGTAGTATGACTGCCTATGTTCAGGCCCTACACCAAAGATTAGACAAGGTGCATAAACAAGTCTTTGATTCTATTCCAGATCCAGACTCTGACTCTGCAACTCACAAACTGCAGCCTGGTGATTGGGTGGTGATAAAGAGGCATGTGAGGAAAGGACTTGAACCACGCTTTGACGGTCCATTCCAAGTGCTCTTGACTACGGCTACCTCGGTAAAACTAGAAGGAAAAGCCACGTGGATACACGCCAGTCACTGTAAACAAGTCACTCCGACTGATCCACCAACATGAAGCTGTTCATATCCTTTACCATATTATGCTCTGTTCAGATATGCTACTCTGACTTGAGACCAGAAAATAATAATGCATGGCAGGAAAATATATGGTTGCAGATAGCAAAGGCTTTAAATTTAACCTCCTTTTGCCTCAACCCTCTCCTTAGTACTGAAAACGCCATAGAATCTTGTCTTATAGCTGTCCCCACACCAATCTCACTGTTGAGGAAGTACCTACATACCCATAGACCCCATAAATCTCTACAACTATATTCTTATGCCTTCAAACCACTGGTAGGCATGCCCCCCCTATCCCTGAAGACAATTAATGTGACAGGCGCTGAACTATGTTGGTCTTTTTCATGTAATTGTTCAAGAGACCCTAATACTGAATCCCTGTTTTGCCCCACATGGTGGAAAAATACCACGAATTGTAGAGCCCTGAGCACCACTATGAATTGTACCAAAACTCACCAAGTTATGAGTTACCACTACAATGTCTATCTTCCTAAAGGATGGACTTTCTCCTGTGGAAATATTACTTATGCTTATGTCCCAGGTAACATTACAGGAGGTCCCTGTGCAATTTCTCGACTAACCATGACCATGTTTTCCAAATCTGACCTGATCACTAAAACCACCCAACTACACAAACTGCTGAGAGACAGGAGAGATGTTAAAAACACCCTTACTTCTGATTGTAACTCTGAAATCACTCTCTTATCCAAAGCCGAATACTCTGCCCTAGCGTACACCTTGGTAGGAGTCCCAGGCTTAGCACTGTATAATACCCGAGTAGTTAATGCTGTAGCCTGTTCCCTTGCAAAAGGTTTAAATGCCACTTCACAGGCCCTAGAAGAGCTACTTATGGACAACCAGGCAAATAAGAAGGCAATCCTTGAGAATAGAGCAGCCATTGACTACTTACTAATGAAACATGACTTAGGATGTGAAGCTATTGAAGGTATGTGCTGTTTTAACCTATCTGACCATGGCACTATGATCCATAAACATATAAAAGATTTACATGACTTAGTACAGGATATCAAACAAGATAACGGCTTCTTTGAGGATTGGGATTGGACATTTGGGCTAGGAACATGGTTGACTTTACTAATTAAGAAAATTTTGTACTTTTTGCTATTAGCTATATTTGTCATTATGGCTATTTTTCTAACCTTTAGATTTTTTTCATGTCTACTAACCTCTCTATGTAAAAGCAAACCTACTGTTGGTCGTACCTTAACTTACATTCCAGCTCCGACCTCGGAAAGGTTTTATGATGTTACCTCGCCTAACAAATGAAGGAATTCTCCTCCGCTGATTCTGGTGGTCGCTCAGTCCAAGGGAACCGTGGTGAAGCAATAAATGAAAGTCCCACAGGCTTTGGCTAGCAGGCCTGGATATACCTTGGACATTTGGGTGACCCTTGGATCAAAAGAGGGGATTGTGATAGAATTTATCTCGATTCCAAGGCTCAAGCTTATAGGTGTCATATAATGATATCCTGTATTAAAATTGGCTAACTTGGAATCAGGATTGATTGCTTGATGCTTGAACAACACTTAAGACCATATATGTCTAAGTCTCGGGAGCAGAGAGCCCCCACCCAAGATGTCTCTACTCTAATCTTGTTGTTCTCTCTTACCCAGAAACTTATTTGTTATGTATACATGGCGCTCATTCCTATGTCTTATCCTATGTCCTATTCCTATGTCTTATCTGTATTCCCTTGCTATTTTTGTTCTAAGAGTATTTGCACGTAAGCACTTACTTTTTAAATGTATAAAACCCAGCTGATGAATAAAAAACGTCAGAGGCTTATTTTGAATACCAACAGGTGTCTGGTGTCTAATTCTTGCTTCTCCGAGTGCACTTGTACCAACAATTTGGGTTTCCTCTGAATATAACAAAGATCAACATTCTGATCCACAACAATAGCAAGAACAGTTCATAGTGAATAAGCATGATAGGAGTGGTCCTTCATGAGATTAGTAACTTGAAGCACTGAATGTAATTGCAAAGCAACAGACAGTTCATAGTGAATAAGCATGATGGGAGTTGTCCTTCATGAGATTTGTAACTTTTAGCAATGAAGATTTGAGTAAGCAAACATTAGTTCATTAATAAATGATATTGTAGCCAAATAGCTGAAAGATATACTTAAGGTTAATATGGGTAGTCCTCCAATAGTTCAGAGATATGGTCCACTTGTAAAGTAGCAAAGTATCCTTTCTTCAGTAATCCTTTATGGCATGCAGCAATCCTTGCATTTGCTCAAAGGCTGGAACGGCTTGTGTGAGCTTGTGAAGAGGTAAGTCTGGTGGAAGTAGCTCCCAGTAGCTGAGCCTGTGGAGCCCATGGTCTCGCGGAGGCAGCTCACACGTTAGCTCACACAATCAATCACCAAGCACCCTCTCTCTGGCCCAGTCTCCCTAAATACCGTCAGAGCTGTGTCAGAGGGGGGCGGGGTCCGGCTCCTCACCGCTGAGTGCCAAACCCAGAAGTGTTACTCCATGACAGGACCCCCCACCTAAGTAGCTCTCTCCGGGTGCTATTACCTCGGTTTATGAGGGTACCTCCTGCGAAAGGCAGTAATCAACTTTGATGCATGTATTTCAGAGGAATTCTCCCATGTGTTATCTTCTTCTCCATAACCCTTCCATTTAATAAGGTATTGTAAGTTACCTCTATGAAGTCTGGAGTCAAGAATTTTCTCTATTTCATATTCCAATTCTCCTTGTACTTCAATGGGGTCAGGCTTCCACAATTGTTCCCTATGGAAGGGATCTGGGAGAAAAGACTTTAGGAGTGAAACATGAAATACAGGATGCAATTTAAGTGATGGAGGAAGTTTCAATTTTACAGCATTTTCATTAACAATGGATTCAATTTGAAAAGGTCCAAGAAAAAGAGGACTTAGTTTCTTAGAAGGACGGTTAGTAGAAATATTTTTGAAGATAGCCAGTGTCACCAATTTTATATTTAGGAGGAGCTTTCCTTTTAATATCATAATTCCTTTTATATAATGATATAGAACTTTCAAGGTTTTTCTTTAATTGCTTGAACAATGAAGACATTTCCATATTTTGAGAAGAAACCATTGGATTAGAAGTTTTCTTGGGAACTTCAGGGAACAAGGAGGGATGGAATCCATAATTTGAAAAGAATGGCGTCATTTTGCTGTTTGTATGTATGGAATTATTATAGGCAAATTCAGCCATGGGTAACCAATTACTCCAGTCATCTTGTAAATACGTACAGTAACAACGAAGGTATTGTTCCAGACATTGATTGACTCGTTCTGTTTGGCCATTTGTTTGCGGATGGTATGCTGAAGAAAGTTTATGTTGGATTTGAAGTGAAGAACACATTTCCTTCCAAAAATGTGAAGTAAATTGAGAACCTCTGTCTGAGATTATTTCTTCAGGAAATCCGTGTAATTTGATTATCTTGTCAATGAAAACTTTGGAAAGTTCAGGAGGATGAGGGTAACTTTGTCAAAGGAATGAAATGTGACATTTTTGTGAAACGGTCTACGACAACAAGGATGGTGGTGTATTTCTGAGAAGGAGGGAGTTCCACCATAAAGTCCATGGAAATAGACTGCCAAGGTCTTTCGGGTACTGGCAATCCAGTCAATAATCCATAAGGAAGATGACGTTCCACTTTTGACCGTTGACATACTGGACAAGACTTAACATAGGATTCAATGGCTTTGTCTTGACGAGGCCACCAATATTGTCTAGTAGAGAGTTCAAGTGTCTCTTTTATTCCAGGATGTCCAGCAAGGGGAGAATCATGAATTAATTTTAAGAGGTTCTTTCTGAGTTTTGGAGGAATGTAAATTCTATTTTTGAAATAAAAGATTCCATCTTTTTTGAACAATTTAGGAGTAGAAGGTAGTTCAAGTTCTTTGTGAGAACTGTTTCAGTTCATCCAATATAGTAGTTGTAAGTTCAATAATTTTATCGTTTGATAATATTGAAAAGGTTTTCTTTTCTGAAGCAGGATTAAATGGAATTCTGGAAAGAGCATCAGCTTTTTTGTTACGAGATCCAGGTCTATAAACTATTCGAAAATTAAACCGATCAAAGAAAAGGTTCCATCTTATTTGCCTGGAAGACAAAGTTTTATTTGAATGGAGGCATTCTAGATTCCTGTGGTCAGTGTAAACAATGATAGGAATTTAATTTCCTTCTAGAAGGTGACGCCAATTCTCAAAAGCTACTTTAATACCTAACAATTCTTTTTCTCCAATATGATGGTTCTTTTCTGCTGAGGTTAAGGATCTTGAGAGAAAAGTGACAGGACGGAGAGAATCTTGAGGGTTCTTTTGCTGAGAAAGAACTGCTCCAATAGCATTTTCAGAAGCATCTACTTCTAGGACATAAGGATATGAAGGATTTGGAAGGTGTAGAACAGGAGCAGATGTAAATCTGTTTTTTAATTCATCGAAGGCTTCTTGGGCATTGCTATTCCATCTAAAGGGATGTTTGTTTCCGGTAAGGGCATGGAGAGGATGGGCTACATTAGAATTAGCATTACAGAGTCCAAATGGCATAACCAAATATTCAAACAGGCCATATCTAGTACAGAAAGCAGTCTTCCATTCATCATCCTTTTTGATCCTAATTAGGGTATAAGCTCCTAGGAGATCAAGTTTAGTAAAAATAGTTGTTGTGCGTAATCTTTCAATTAGTTAAGAAATCAAAGGTAGAGGGTAGCGTTTTTTTACTGTAATTTTATTTAAAGCACGGTAATCAATTTTATAACAGGACAGGAGGCTTCATATTTTGCATAATCTTTCTTTACTAAAACTCCAGCAGCACAGGTTTAACAATTAAGTTTAGTGAAAAAAACATTGCCATGGGGTATAAAAGGCCCTTCCTCTTGCATCATTTCCTCTTTCTTTGCTGCTCCAGTCAGACAGGTCAGAGTATTTTATTCTCTGCTATTGAATTTACATTTACTCTGTCAGAGTGTCCTTTCTCTGCTCATACTTACTATTGAATTTACATTTACACTGTCAGAGCTTCTTTTCTCTGCTCATTCTTACTACTGAATTTACATTTACTCTGTCAGAGCTTCCTTTCTCTGCTCATACTTACTGTTGAAGTTACATGTACTCTGTCAGAGCTTCCTTTCTCTGCTCATTCTTACTATGGAATTTACATTTACCCTGTCAGAGCTTCTTTTCTCTGCTCATACTTACTGTTGAATTTACATTTACACTGTCAGAGCTTCCTTTCTCTGCTCATACTTACTGTTGAATTTACATTTACTCTGTCAGAGCTTCCTTTCTCTGCTTATTCCTACTATGGAATTTACATTTACTCTGTCAGAATCTTGTATTCTCTGCCCAATCTTACTATGGTTTTACATTCACACGGGGTTTGATGGATTGTGTCTATATTTGATTATCACTATTTATTTTCTTAAATTTTTCCCTTTCTCCCCTATATCCCCACCTGTACTACCTTTGCTTCCCTCTCACTATCTCCCTGTCATTCATTTCGCGATCGCGGCAAGTTACCACGATAGCTCTAATCAAACCAGGGACTGGGGCATTGGTTAGGGTCAGCGGGAGGGGGAGTGTGGGAATCCGCGTTACCGGCATTAAGACTTGCACGCGAACGGCGGCCATTTTGGGTATCGCAGACCGCGAGATCCAGGGCGGCCAGCCACCTTCCCAGACCGTGATTCACACGGTCTGGAATGCTCTCATTTCTCCTACAGGGTTTTTCAATGCCTGTCAGGAGCTGTGATATACATAGCACCATGTGTATATGTGTGTGTGTGTATATTTATATATATATATATATATATATATATATATGTATGTGTGTATGTATATATGTATGTATATATATGTATGTGTGTATATATATATATGTGTATGTATGTGTATATATAGATGTTTCACAATGTATTTCATGCATTAGGTTAGCTCAATGGGCTAATACACTAGCAGTACACTGTCCATATCTTATGGTTCACAGGCTCTATCCCCACTGAAGTAGATAAAATAGGAATCACCTATTTGGGTAACCAGAGAATGTGTTCGCGATTTTATATCTTGTGATCTATTAATTTCTGTGTATTTTTCGTATCCATGCTGGCGGGCCGCAACTGCTAGCCGCGCTGTCGTTTGGCGCGAACGGTGGCCATCTTAGATCTCGCACCTGCGAGACCCACGACTGCCATTTGCGCCCCTAGCGGTTATGACTCACGCGTTGGATATGTATAGTTAAGTATTTCCATTAAACAATAATTTACTGTGGAACATTGCTGATAACAAACTGCACTGTACATTAACCATTACACTGCTGCAGAGTGTCTATACAGAGGTGACCCCTCTCAGTTGGGGGTGAACCCCACTCACGCTCCTGCCAATACCATAACAGGAGTGACCCCCTATGCTGGGTGACCCCCAAGCGGAGCCATACAGCACTCGGTGCAGGATTTATTCAGGGGTGACCCCCCTTTCAGATGGGGTGACCCCCCACAGGCTCAAAGAGACACAGTGCACGCAGGTTCAACATCCTGCCATACACTAACAAGATGACTCTATGCAGTGAATATCAGACACCCACACTACGACTGGGGTGATCCACGCACCTCCTTACCAAGGAGTGAGGAAATTGCAAATGTACAGGCTCCACAATTCATATATTGTTGGGTGAACCCCAAACCAAACAGGCCCTCCACCCTTGACGGGTGCGGCCCACTTATACGACCGCTCATCCCGGTCGCACAGAGGGTGACCCCCCTCTTCAGGCCACTCGACCCCTTGCGACCTGAGGGTCTCGGGTCAGATAACACTGGGTGACCCCCAGTCATTAGTGGAAGCCGACTGTACTACTACTCATGTACTTCAGTACCTGACATTCTCCTGTCTTTCACAGAGAGGAATACTCCACTACTTCATGTTGAGTGACTCACCACAATCACCACCATCTGACTTCCAGTCAATGATAAATTTGGCGGTGGCTGCCTCAGTGGAGAAGGCTATTGCCACTGGTGCAGATCCCGAAAACAGACACCGACACCGCAACGGCCACCGAAACGGAAGACACTGACTTCCTTAGAGAAGTCCCCAGAATAAAACTATCCAAACTTTATTTTATGTGCACTTTATTATTGGGGCGACTCCCCTTACTACTGGGGTGACCCCCACACTCAAAGATGGGCATTCACCAATGGATTACTGTGCACTTTTTTATTGGGGTGACCCCTTTATAGGAGGCGACCCCCACAGGCTCAAGTGTCACAGTGCAAGCAGGCTCATCCCCTGCTATACAATTAAGAGTCACAGTACAAGCAGGCTCATCCCCTGCTATATCATTAAGAGTCACAGTGCAAGCAGGCTCATCCCCTGCTACATCATTAAGAGTCACAGTGCAAGCAGGCTCATCCCCTGCTATACAATTAAGAGTCACAGTACAAGCAGGCTCATCCCCTGCTATATCATTAAGAGTCACAGTACAAGCAGGCTCATCCCCTGCTATATCATTAAGAGTCACAGTGCAAGCAGGCTCATCCCCTGCTATATCATTAAGAGTCACAGTGCAAGCAGGCTCATCCCCTGCTATATCATTAAGAGTCACAGTGCAAGCAGGCTCATCCCCTGCTATATCATTAAGAGTCGCAGTGCACGCAGGCTCACCCCCTGCTATATCATATGTATATATGACTCTATGCATGGTACCCACAATACGACTAGGGTGATCCACATACTCCTCACTGAGGAAGGGGAAATATTTTGCAGTAATCAGGCTCCAACACTCGTCTGCGGACTTCTGTGCACTTTATTATTGGGATGAACCCCTTTACTACTGGGGTTATTCCCCCACTCGCAGATGCGCATTCCACATGGAACTATGGCCGGAGGTGCTCTAGGTGTCCTAACACATTTACTATGTCCATATATATAGATATATATACCCAACAGACGGAAAGGTCAACAGACGACCTCTCACTCAAGACTTTCAGCCTAGGTTAATTGCAGTGGCAACCTCAATGCAGACAACAATCCCCAATAGGCTGGGTCAGGGTCTTGCAGAGACTGTGAACCATGGTACCCCATCTGCCTATGAATTCATGAGCTACTAGGCCCGGGGCCAAGCACCCATATACAAAGGACAAGTGCAAGTATTCCATCACAGACCCTCCAAATAATTACATCAAGCCTGGGAACAGAACCTCGATGTGCCGGAAAGTTATCCAAACAACATATTAAGGAAATCTCCAGAGACTCCATGGATTTGACCGCTGCACGGTCAGTCAACACACAGAGATCGACGAAATGGGGGTTGCCAGGCCTTCATCCACGATCCATACAATTGTAGCCACAAAACCGAGGACAAGGAGACTGTGTGTTCGACTCCGGGTCGCACGCCCTCACTCACTTCACCCAAACAACAGGATATTACTGAGAAACAGCTATACTCTTACATTTCTCCGGTTTCAATGCTCTCATGGTGTAACCATGGGCTGCAGTCTACCTTGTTATGAAATAAGGAAGCTACCTCTACTCGAGTAGGGAGGCTAGATTACTCCGGATGGCCGAAGGATAGGACATAGGATTCCTCTATACTCCTGGGCTGAACGACCCAGTAGGGTAACTTAGCTCCATGAACTAATGCTCAATCTGGATACCTGGTCGACCATTGGGGGTCGAAGTCCACATCTTCCAATACCACCCCTCTATGGGTACTGGAGGACCACAAATCTCACATATGAGGAAACTTACTTATTTCCAAGAAGCACTGGGCATTCGCTCCAGACGTCCCTGATTAACTCGGGGATAATTTTATGCTCACAGTAGTCGGGAGACTACCATTCTGGCACCATCCTACAGCTTCCCCACACCTAGTTGGGTTCAATCATTAGGATTGGACGGACACATACCCGTCCAGGATAGTCACACCAGGGACCCATTTGTCCATTATGTTTGTTCATCGACGGGACCAAACAAATCAATTCACATGTCTATCATTAAGGTACGACCCATGGTACCCAAGAAACTTTTATAACAGGTCATGGTGCCCTTTGCCACAAGGTAATCCACTACCTCACCTATCTAGACTACAAGACGTTACTTACTACGCACGTAATCGACAATCAACCTCTAGGGTTGGAAGGCTCGCTGCACATACCCCTACCAGATAACCATGATCTGGAGAAGGGACGGCCGGCGTCGAGATTACCGACAACCTACAGCTAGCCTGGGACAGATCCGATAGTTGTATTCTCCTACATTTGGACAATATCTCAGCAACCGACTACACAAAACACCTGGACGGAGTCTGGTATCGGACTCTAATAATATCGGAGGACATTTACCATTTCTAAATTACACGCAGGGTTACCCTACGACTAGGGTTCCCTCAGAAGATTACCTATATCATGAACTGGGTTTCGTGACAACAACTGACAACGGGACTCCTTGGTCACCATCGCATCACGGAGATCTGGGTGACACGCACCTCGCCACTACATCGGAATCGAAGGGGCTCCCGATCCTATTGACTCCATTCTGGGCTATCCACTGCCCTTCCGCTGTCTCCCATTTTACGGACAACCCACAAGATACCATCGGAGACTTTGGCGGCTCATATTCCACTACAGGACTTTTCGTATGCTGCGAGGCGTCATACGCTCCAGAACCAGTATCGGAGTACACTCGGTTATGGGTCTTAGTTGTGGTTCTCTCTATTCCTACGGGTTTGTCCTATGGATTTGGATACTTACTCCAACTAACCCTCGAGGAATCTCACAATCGAGACAGCCTCTCTCTCTCCCTTTGTATACTATACCTTTCACACCAGTTATGGCCACCACCTTTCTGAGTGGGCACGTTGACCATTGCTCATATGGTTGCGGTGATCGATTGGTTATCAGTCATTCGGGTCATGGATGCGTCTTAGACATCCACGATGCATCTTCCTTCGCCGATGTTCATTGGCCGGGTCACGAGAAGAGAATTTCAGGGTGTTCTACTTCCTCGGACTCTTCACACATCCTGTGTTGTTCCATAGCGTTAAAAATGCAAAATATGAAGCCTCCTGTCCTGTTATAAAATTGTAGATTATGCTAGCGCAGTGTACCTATAATCTTAATTTTATTAAGGACAGGAGGCGAGTATTTTCCCACCCTGCTTTTTCCCTCCCTAATTATCATTCCTTGGGTTGTACTTCAATAAAATATTTGAATTCAGGGGGTATGGTTATCTCTTTATTGTGTGGTTTATTTCATATCACATCTTGAAATTACGACTGCTATCTGTTATGATTTCCTAATGCATACAATTTGACTATATTAATGTCTCTATCATAGCTACCTATTTCGGTTAAAATATTCTTGTCTCATCTGATAAATTCCTTTTACGTAAAGTACTACGGAATAAACTGGCGTTTTATAAACAGTAATATTGATTATGCTAATAATAATAATAATGAGGACAAACAGTTCATTTCCAAATCCCTTTCACGTCTTTTGTTTCTTTTCAGTTTGATTCTTCTTTATGGATCAATACATGGGATCGTCTTCGCACACTACGACAATCTTCCAGTCGGGATTTGGATCATTTACAGTCTGATTCTTCGTCGTTATCATTATTTATTGTAATAGCAGAATATGTTTATGGTTATCTCGCACCAAAGAAAGAGGAAATGATGCAAGAGGAAGGGCCTTTTATACCCCATGGCAATGTTTTTTTCACTAAACTTTATTGTTAAACCTGTGCTGCTGGAGTTTTAGTAAAGAAAGATTATGCAAAATACTCGCCTCCTGTCCTTAATAAAATTAAGATTATAGGTACACTGCTCTAGCATAATCTACAATTATAGGACGTATAGTTAGATCTTTGTTTCTTACAAAAAAGATCCCTGAGGCAGCAGGAGATGTAGAAGGTTGTATGAATCCTTTACGGAGATTTTCATCAAGGTACTCTTTAAGAATTCCCAATTCTTTTTCAGAAAGTGGATAGATGTGACCAAAGGGAATAGGAGCACCAGAAATAAGATCAATAGGACAATCATAAATTCTACAAGGAGGTAGAATTTCAGCTTCTTTTTTTACTAAACACATTGGAATAATCTGAGTATTGTTCAGGTATTGAGGTTTCTTGACATAATTGAAGTATAGGAATCTGTGGGAGACAATTATCCTTACAATATTCTGAGTCAAAGGTGAGAGAGAAGGGAGTCCAACGAATGAAGGGGTTATGAGTTTGTAACCAGTTGATTCCTAAGATGATTGGAAAAAGAGGAGATTTTATTATATTAAAAACAAGAAATTCTGAATGGTTATTATTGACAATTGTCCTGATAGGAATTGTTTCATTTTTTATAGGACCAGAGGGAATTAAAGATCCATCAATAACTCTGATGGAGACAAAAGATGCATTTTTCATAAAAGGAATTTTATTGGTTTCAACAAACGAAGAATCTATGAATATACCTGTAGCTCCAGAATCAATAATAGCTTCAGTCTTGATTCTTTCTTTGTCCCATCGTAAAATTAAAGGTACAGCAAACTAATGAGAACAGGAAGAGGGAAGTGTTTTCAGAAGTGAGGTATTAATTTTAAGCCTTCCTTCCTTAAATTTTTGAGTAGTTTTAGTAGAGGACATTCTTGTAAAAGATGTTCCTTAGAAGCACCTTAGAAGCAAAAAATAAGCTGATAAACCCAACTTCCATAGCTTCACTTGGTTGCAAGGGTTTATTAGACATGCGCAAAGGTGGATTGTTTTTTTCCCAAAATGAATTAGAGAGAGCCTTTTCAGCTTTTCGTTCTCTGATTCTTCTATCTATACTGATAGAGAGTTGAATCAATGTATCAAGCGTTGGGGGAAGAATGGTTCTAGATAATTAATCTTTAATTGTTTCAGACAATCCTAAACGGAACTGATTACGTAGAGCTATATCATTCCATTGGGTCTTTTAAATTCAGCTATATAATCCTCCACAGGATGATTTCTTTGTTTTAATAATCTAATAGTAATTTCAGCAGTAGTTTGTTTATTAGGGTCCTCATTGCTTCGTGACATTGCTTCAACAAAATTATCCAAAGAATCCAAAATAGGATCTTCATTTTCCAGAAATGTATGTGCCGAGGACATGGGTTCACCCCTTAAATAGGAAATCATTGAACAGACTCTAATCCTGTCTGTGGGGTACGCCCTAGGTTTAAGAGTAAACAACAATTTGCATGAATTCAAAAATTCTCTATATTTAGAGCGATCTCCATAAACTTTTTCAGGATTGCAGACAGCAGGGTCACTTGAAGAATGTGTAACTTTATTTTGCATTTCTCTAATATAAGAAATAAGTATCCCATTAGCAATTTGCAAATCCTGCATGCCTTGTGTGAGTATTTCAACTCTATGGGTTAATGAGGTAATTTGGGAATTCACTTCTGCTGGTTCCATTTTTAGGCTTCGTGATTCTGTTACGCTACTAGGGGTGATTTGGATTGGAACTCAACTGCAGTTTGTAATCTCCCTAATTACAATAGTGAAGAAATGGAGAATCCTTAAGTATCAATACTATAGCTTTAAGAAAAGAGAGAATCACTGGTAACTTGATTCAACCGAAGTTTTAATAAGTGTTAAACTTAAATATATTGCATTTAGGCAATAATCCAATAAGAAGAAGTGCAAGTAATCAATCAACAACACAAAGTTCATTATTAAGTATTTCTTCAGAGATGCATTAAGTAACATTAGTCCATGAGAATAATCTTCAATAGGAACAATAATCAAGTAGCTAAAAATATTTGCAAAGCAAGAACAGTTCATAGTGAATAAGCATGATGGGAGTTGTCCTTCATGAGATTAGTAACTTGAAGCACTGAATGTAATTGCAAAGCAAGAAACAGTTCATAGTGAATAAGTATTACTTTGCTGCAGAGGGATTTAGATAGACTGGGCACTCAAATGGCAGATGAAATTTAATGTTGAAAAAAGTTATGCACTTCGGCGTAAAGAATACACAAGCAACGTATACCCTTAATGGAAGCGAATTAGGGATAACAACACACGAAAAGGACTTGGGAATTGTTATAGACAACAAACTATGCAACAATGTGCAATGTCAATCAGCAGTGGCCAAGGCCAGTAGGGTATTGTCATGCATGAAAAAGGGCATTCATTCTCGGGACTACGAGAATATAATTTTGCCTCTTTATAAATCACTGGTAAGACCACACATTGAATATGCTGTGCAATTTTGGGCACCTGTTCTAAAGAAGGATATTATGGCACTAGAAAAAGTACAGAGGCGGGCTACAAAATTAATAAAAGGAATGGAACATATCAGCTATGAAGAAAGGTTAACAAATTTCAACCTATTTAGTTTAGAAAAACGTCGCCTGAGAGGGGATATGATAACATTATACAAATATATTCGGGTCCAATACAAACCATTGTGTGGAAATCTATTCACAAACCGGACTTTACATAGGACACGAGGTCATGCGTTTAGACTAGAAGAAAGAAGATTTCGTCTAAGGCAAAGGAAAGGTTTTTTTTACTGTAAGAACAATCAGGATGTGGAATTCTCTGCCTGAAGAAGTGGTTTTATCAGAGTCCATACAGATGTTCAAACAGCTACTAGATGCATACTTGCAAAAACAGAATATTCAAGGATATAATCTTTCAATGTAGGGTAATAACTGCTTGATCCAAGGATAAATCTGACTGCCATTCTGGGGTCAAGAAGGAATTTTTTTCCTAGCTTGTTGCAAAATTGGAAGTGCTTCAAACTGGGTTTTTTTGCCTTCTTTTGGATCAACAGCAAAAAACATATGTGAGGAAGGCTGAACTTGATGGACGCAAGTCTCTTTTCAGCTATGTAACTATGTAACTATGTATGATGGGAGTTGTCTTTCATGAGATTAGTAACTTGAAGCACTGAATGTAATTGCAAAGCAAGAAACAGTTCATAGTGAATAAGTATGATGGGAGTTGTCCTTCATGAGATTAGTAACTTGTAGCAATGAAGATTTGAGTAAACAAGCATTAGTTCATTAATAAATGATATTGCAGACAAATATCTGAAAGATATACTTAAGGTTTATATGGGTAGTCCTCCAATAGTTCAGAGATATGGTCCATTTGTAAAGTAGCAAAGTATCCGTTCTCCAGTAATCCTGTATGGCAGGCAGCAATCCATTTGCTCAAAGGCTGGAACGGCTTGTCTGAGCATGTGGAGAGGTAAGTCTGGTGGAAGTAGCTCCCAGTAGCTGAGCCTGTGGAGCCCGCGGTCTCGCGGAGGCAGCTCACACGTTAGCTCACACAATCAATCACCAAGCACCCTCTCTCTGGCCCAGTCTCCCTAAATACCGTCAGAGCTGTGTCAGAGGGGGGCGGGGTCCGGCACCTCACCACTGAGTGCCAAACCCAGAAGTGTTACTCCATGACAGCTGAACACAAATAGTAGTGTTTCAAAACAGTCAAACGTATCACAGCAATGATATTGTCAGTGAAAGTGATGTTATTTGCATTTTTCACACACAAATGATGTCCTTGTTGTGATACGTTTTACTGTTTTGAAACACTAATATTTGTGTTCAACGAAGTCTCCCGAGTATAACAGTACCCCCCCATGTACAAGTTTTATATTGTTTTTGAAAGTTACAGGGTCAAATATAAGGCTTGATTTTCATTTTTTTCACATTGAAATTTACCAGACAGGTTATGTTGCCTTTGAGAGCTTATACCATTTGCAAAAGAAGATAACCCAAGATATTGCAAATGGAGTATGTTCAGTCTTTTTTAGTATCCACTTATTCACAAACACTGGCCAAAGTTAGCGTTCACAAACAAATATAAATGCTAACTTTGGCCAGTGTGGCTAAGTGGCTACTAAAAAAGACTGGACATACTGCAAGACCGTGCGCGGCTCGAACAGAGGTCCCCGGCCGGCCCCTGGAAAGGGTAAGTACCTCTACACTTACTTCTACTGCAGATCGTTAACGATCTGTAAAATATCTAGGAATCCAGACACATTCTCTATTCAGTTGCAGTTGGATTGTTTTATAGTAATGCAAAACATGCAAACTTCTTAATTTGCAATCATATAGTACATCAATGTAATCCAAAAACATTACATTCACATACTGTGTTATGATATTCCATAGTAATATGCTATATTGTTATTATTTGATAGCGGCTTTTTATTATATTGATTTTGAAGTAGGAAATACATTGTGTTCTACCTTGTTACTTGTCTTACTGAGCTGGGTCTGCAACTTCTTATTGGTTTCCAATATAGTATCTTTCTCTTCCATTAACCTTTCTCTGTCAGCTCTTTCTCTTTTAAAGTCTTCTTCATATATCTGTATCTGTGGAAACATGAAAAAATTCAATCATTTACCTCCTCATACCTAATTTAGTTATGCTCATAATCTTTACCATATGCATCGCTAATGTTCAATCCGGTTTTCTAGCCAAAGTAGAGTGTCTGCTATCCACTGTTTTGCATCCACCTACACATGTACATGGTTCATCTGTTTTAGAAAAATATCTCTTTGGTCTAATATTATTTTACCCCTTAAGGACACATGACATGTGTGACATATCATGATTCACTTTTATTCCAGAAGTTTGGTCCTTAAGGGGTTCAACAGTGTGCTCAGCTAATGCAATGAAGAGCAGATCTTCATTGTCTATTGTCTATAGAAGGTGTGTAATTTGGTCACACCATACTATACTATAATGTAACTAAATCAAGGCAGGAAAGTTAAATTTAGCTTGTTACTAGTTTCCTGTACACCCTGAGGGTTCAATGCATCTCTATGATGGCCAGGGTAGCATTTGGCTCCAATGCTTCAAATTTATCTTGTCTTACATTTACTGGATGAGGTAAGAAATTAATTCAGAAAATGTTAAGTCACGAGGACACAGGAGGAATGGGATACCAACAGTTTCAATGGTATAACTGAGCATAACTGCTTAATTTTCACATGAAAGCTATGATTTGACACTTGATTTCCAAAATTAAATATTTGTACCAGAAAGCATATACAGGAAGGACATGGTCATAACAGATGCTATCCTCTATAACAGAGGTTTTCAACAAATGTGCCATGGGAATACTTTCCTGGCTCTAGCCACCTCAAAGTGTGCCATAAACTCAAGTGGCTGACAAATATAAGCTTGGAGGTCTGAAAACAAATCCCTGGTGTTCCAATTCCAATCAGGGAACACATTAAAATTACCTTATTATCTTGTTTATTGTATTTTTACTTGTGCTCTTTCACAAACTCTGCCCTATGTAACACCCCATGTCCAATCTAAACCCCAATGTGCTGTATAGGGACCGTAGTGTGGTGTCTGAGTATGTGTGCATGGGGACTGCATTGTCAGTGGCTAAGATAGGGGCTTATGGGTATGAGGGAGCAGGAATTAAATATTTATTTTAAAAAAATAAACAATAAACATTTATTTTTAGCGTTCCAGCATGAACCCTGAGGTTAAAACTGGGCTGAGAGCTGAAGAGAGGTGTTGCTGCTAAAGCCACGCTAGCTAGTATGGGGTAGCACAGCAGCATACTGGATTTATTGTTATTAGTCCAGAGTCCCCTGTTCTGGCTAGGCACAGAACAGGGGACTGGGGACTAATAATAATCAATTGGAAATTTTAGACCATGGGCTTTTTGGGTGCCCGCTATGGGCTTTAGCCAGGGGTAAGCCCCTACCCTGCTGATGCCTCTGATGATAGCACATCTCAGTGATGACTTGAACCAACAGCTCGTTAAATCAGGCTGTCTGCGGTGCATTTCACCAACAAGAAATGTGTAGATTGCCCTAAACAATAAAGGTCACCTGCAGCTTAAGCACTTCGACTTGTGTAACCATGTCTCCGTAATCAACGTTTGTTACAGATGGATTCAAAAAGACTTGTGTCCTTTGAGAATTCTCTTCGTGCATAGCTTCTAATAATGCCTGGAATAGAGAATTAAAGCAAAATAAAGCATCATAAATGATAGATTCAGCATTGTATTTAGACATATTTCATATTAAAGCAACCCCCCCCCCCCCCCAAAAAAAAAAAAACTGTTAACGCTTCCCCTTATACATTTTGTAACACACTGTATTATATCAAGATTTAACCCCTACACTACATGACCACTAACAGAATAATTCACCAAAGTATTAATTTTGCTACAAATTGCCAGAAATTCAAAGTGAATTTCAAATTGAGGGTAAAAATAACTAAACTGAATGCAGCATTGCTTTGGATAATTTTTATAATTCAGCTATTTTGGCCTGAACTTTGAAATTCTTTTTTGAATTGACTTTGAGTTCTCAATTCTCACTTTGGAGAATGCAAGCATTAACACCTACACTTCCCTAACACACTACGCTGTCACTAAATATTATTGCTTGCGCTAAAATGACATTGAACATAAACTTACACATACCTGCCAATGTTCTCTGTCCACCTTCCAGGTCCGAGGTAGACAGAGAAGAGATCAAACTGCACAGTGCATGCTGCGAGTGGGCCCAACTCTCAAATGGTCAATCCACTCTTAAAAAGGGTGCTCAGGCTCAGAGATGTATTTACCATAAGGCAAACAAGGCATTTGCCTAGGGTGGCACTTTCAAGGGGGGCGCCAAAAAATGCCACCTCAAGCTCCCAGACAAATGCCTTGTTTGCCTTGTGTTCTGGGGCTGTCCACCTTTCTGTGAGTGAGTGAGTGAGTGAGTGAGTGAGTGAGTGTAGCTGTCAGTGTGTGTCTGTGAGTGAGAATGGGTGTGCCTGTGAGTGTGTGTCAGTGTGTGTATGTCATTTTATGTGTATCTGAGAGTGTGTGACTGTCAGTGAGTGGGTGTGTCAGTGTGTGTCTGTCAGTGAAATTTTGTGTTGGTTAAACAGTGTGTGCCAATGATTGTATGTATGTGCCAATGACTGTGTATCTGTCAGTGAGTGTATATCAGTGCATTTATCAATGAGGACCTGTGTCTGTCAGTTAAGAAAATGGCCTTGACACAAATTGGGGGGGCAAATTAAGATTTTGGGGGTGCCCGAATTTAGTTGTGCCTAGGGCAGCACAAATCCAAAATACACCACTGCTCAGGCTGACTGAGAGCCTGCCCTCTCAAGCAGATCATGTTCTGTGCATGGTCCTAGTGACCAGTCAAATAACATATTTTGAAATTTTCTAAATTCACGATAGGTCCCTAGGACCAGTACCAGGTCTGCCCAGGCAAATTCAGCACTGTTGGCACCTATACTCTATACTACACTAAAATACTACACTGTCACTAAACATTAACCACTATATTACATGAACAGAAAACATTTACATTACATTCACTCTGACACTAAGACTAACCTATACATTTCCTGATGCATAATGATAAACCATGTACTACAGGAAAATAATTCTGGGGTTCTTAAAGAATAGAAAAGTTGGCTAAAAATGTCTCCAGAATGCTGAGGGATTTCTTTAGTGTAAGGATTAAGGAGAGAAGTTCACTGGGCAGCACCAGGACATATATGGTCCAGTCATGCCTGAGATGGATTAGTGGGAGTTACAGTCCTGTACACAGTTCATGGACTGCACAGAGGTGAAATGTGCATAATTTCCCATCTATAAATCGTATTTCTGAGTCTATGCTAACATTTCAGACCCTGACTGAGATATTATACTGTAAAGGATATAATGCTATATATAGGTTGAACAGTTGAAAAAAAAGTCAGTTTACAAATTTACACTATTTAATGCTTTATATATCTCTGAATAGCAATCTATAGAGGGAGGGGGTAACAGTAACTGAGCAGGGGGTGACCGAGCGACTGAGTAGGGGGGTGACTGGCGACAGTGACTGAGGGAGGGGGTGACTGGTGACTGAGGGAGGGATCAACAGAGTGACTGAGGGAGGGGGTGACAGTAACTGAGGGAGTAGGTGACAGAGTGACAGAGTTGGTGACAGTTACTGAGGGAGTGGGTGACAGATGGACTGAGGGGGGGGTGACAGTGACTGAGGGAGACGGGACTGTTTACAGTGACTGAGGGAGGGTGTGACAGAGTGACTGAGGAAGGGTGTGACAGAGTGATTGCGTGAGGGGGTGATTGGTGACAGTGACTGCGGGAGGGCGTGACAGAGTGACTAAGGGAGGGTGTTAGTAATACCTTTGTTTCCCTGGTGGTCCAGTGTCCTGGCTCCCTGGTGGTCCGGTATGCTGTCTCTCCAGTCTGCAGCTCGACCGGGTGCTATGCTTGTGGACCTTTAGTGTAGCACACAGATTGGCGACCGTGCTTTTCTATTTTTCGCTATTTATTTTATTTTATTTGATTTATTATCTATTCGTTATTTTTCTTAGCAGTTAGCTACTAGGGGGTTGGAGATAGGTGCCCTCGAAGGCACAGGGTACTAGAGCTATATAGGGACTGTTGGATCCCTATCCTCGCTAATAGCTAATGGGGTGTACGGTGTGCTATTTTGGATGAGATACTTACCAGCACGCTTGTCTGAGATTTGTTCTTTTCACCTCCTTTTATATATATCTCTTCAGCACTATTTGATTTATTTTAATTTTGGATCTGCTCTATAGTCAGTTTTCCGTTCAGTTTGAGATTCCGATATTTAGTATACATTAGGCATTCAGTGACTAAATGACAATGCCGCTTTTGATTTATAGCAAGCATCATCAACATTATACTTGAAATATGCCTGCAATTGTTTTCTCTATTTCTCTTGCTCCACATGAGTTATATCGAGTATATTTCATTGCTATAATCCAAACATAATTTTGATATCGACACAATTGTAATGGGCGGCATTAAAGGCAGACTATTTAATAGATTATCGATATTTCTTTTACCTAGTACTTAACTGCCTCCGTTGGGAATTATAACTTTTGTTATGATGTTCATTTGTATTGAATAATACAGGAATCCTTATACAGTACTAAATTGACTAGTTTAATTCATGAGCGCTTTACTGCTGTCATTTGGAAATCGTCATTTTCCAACGGATGGGAGTTGGGACAGACCATTTAAAAGATTACCGATCTCCCACATCGATATTATTCTGCCTAAGACTATTAAGCCTTAACAATTATAGTCTTTATCAGACTTTCTTCTTGTATGTCCATTTACAACTTATAACTGACAGGAGCAGTTTCCACATAGGGCTTCATGGACCACTTCTATCTATGTTGATATCTTGTTCTCATATTTAGACTATTTGTATTATTGATTACAGGTCCGTGTAGCACCTATTATTAGATTCACTTTTGGTGTATATTCTTAGCACTATTTTAGGTTTTTTATTACCATTACTACGTGTTTAATAAAATTTTATTATTTTCCATATTATTTTCTATTTTATTAAGTAGGTTTACCTTGTCGGACAGTCTGTCCTGTATATATCTAGACATTCTATTGGTGCATTAATTTTGCATCATTTCCTAGATACACTATCTTCTGCCTTCTTACTTTATACTTGGGGTTATCCCCCATCTTTTCAGTGTATCTGATTTGGCTTTATTTGTTCTTTTCTTTACTTAATATTTCCTGCTTTGCCACAAATTGGGGAAATTAATTCCTTCTTGAACTTCAAAATGGTAGTTGGATTTCTCCTTGGATCAACAGCTATAACCCCACATATGTTTACATGCACCCCATGTCTTAAATAAATGTTATCCTAAATTTACTTGGTAGATTAGTGTTAATGGAAACACAAGCAGAAATAGAAATCCTTTTTTGCTATGTTTCAGCTGACACATGATGTAAAATTTAGATTATTTTCTCTTGTTTCCTGAGGAAGTCTTTGTGGTTTAGAGAACATTTATCGACTACACCTCACACTGACTGATTTCTTAAAATAAAAAAGAAATGCCTGCATTACTCTGACAGTATTTGTTTTTAGACTGCATTTATAAAAATAGGGACACATGAAATTTAAGCAGGGCTCAAATAAAAAAATATATATATATATTGAATGAGGTTTCGAGTTAAAAGAACAC
Source organism: Pelobates fuscus (assembly GCF_036172605.1). Classification (NCBI taxonomy): domain Eukaryota; kingdom Metazoa; phylum Chordata; class Amphibia; order Anura; family Pelobatidae; genus Pelobates; species Pelobates fuscus. The sequence goes on along the minus strand of NC_086322.1, from coordinate 129,591,682 downwards.
GCCGGGCATCAAAACAATTTAAGTTCATATTTCGGCCTAATATTCATGCTGTTTCCCCTGCATTCATCACATTCAAATCTGAGTTTTGCTTTAAAAAAAAAATAAAAAATAATATATATATATATATATATATATAGCTTTTCTGCATTCTTCTACATAGCCCTGCTTTTTTGCCATGTCTTTTTCACAAAGCATATTAATTGGGGGTGTATGAAATGTATCTCAGCCAAAGATAAATTAGTGTGAGCAGAGCAGCTGGCTCAAATTCCTACAGACAATCATTGTTCTCTTATTATCTGTACTCTCTCTACATGCTGCATGCTTCCATAGTGAATTCATTATGTTTTGTCTCCGTTTCTGGTTTTTTGTCTCCCCTATTTACTGTTTGGGCATAGCAATATTCTTACCTTATTAAGTCGACTGATCTCATTCTCATAGTTCTCTGTTTTCCTGTTGAATAGTGCATTTTGCTTTCTTAACAACTGATTTTCTTCTTTTGTCTCTTGCAACTGAGCTATGAGTGCATCATGGTATCTCTACAACAACAAAAAAAGTATTCTAATAATCTCTATGATAATGGTAACAACATGGAACACATGATATATGCCAGAGATAATTACGACAGTAAACATATCTGGGCAAAAACCTCAGTAATTCATGAATTACGTTATACTAAGTAGGGTCACATGGCATTTGGCACGGGACAAGTGCAAATTACATTCATTACAGTCATAGTTCACTCACTTAGTTCGAAAATCACCCTATATCTTCTCTCATACAGCCAACCTTACATAAAATCATAATTGTGATTGTGTTTTCAGAGCCAAATATTGGATTCATTCTCAGATATTTTCCCACCTCTCTAATTGACTGTCCAACTTCTGTCTGTAATAGTCCATTTATATCATATTCTAATAAGATATAGCAAGAATCTTCCATGTAACCTTCATTTCATTTTCTAGACTGATAAAATATATTGTACATGTGAAGTTCATATTCTGTGGTTAAATGTTCATCAACTCATGCCCGAAGAAAGGAAATGCTGAATGCTTGCTGTCACAGCCGTCTCCCCTAACCAATAAAGGTATGGATTTTCCATTGCTTTTATGATTTTCAATTTGGTCTCATCTTGGTTATCTATGTTTTACCAAATATATTTTAGTGTTACATGGAAAGTCCCACTAACGATATATGTATTTCAACAACAAGTATGTAACGGATCACCTGGCACCCCGACCGGGTACCTCCGTTAATGGATGCTCCTAGTGCTTCCTGAGGACTCCAAGCACTCTGGCAGACACCACAATCACAGAATCCGAGAAACCTTTTAAATTCTCCCAAGCATATGAATGCTGTAGACCATTGAATAGGAACCATACGAATAGGCTTGTACTCCTAGCAGTCAACTGGAACAGCATGCAATAAATCCTTCCCCCCAATAATGAGACGACACATCACTTTGAGGGTAAAACAGGAACTCTCGACTGGCTCATCCAGCCTGGCTTTTATTACACTAATCCACATACAGGCCACACCCAGGGGGAGGCATAAAATAACCAATCACATACATGGTTCAGCCCACACATCCCCTCCCCTCAGATAACATTAAACTCAATTATCCGGTACACTTTTTCAGCCAAGTTCTGGATGTACCCCAAAACCCGGGGGTACACCTTTAAATCCAGCATCGCTGGATAGCCCTTATTCAGGGGGACAACATATCCAAAATTCAAGTCATTCGGATGAACAGTTCGGGAGATATGGGGTTCCAAAGATTTGACCGACCGCATGGGTAAAGTATCCGAAAACAGTTCCATGCATTTTGGCCCTGCGGTCGGTCACAAACAAGGGAATGAAAACAGGCGAATTGCCTGTGTTATAGAGCCTGGAGAGGGTTTGAATGAATTCCCTTGTTTATGGGGTTCTTTCTACCGAACGGCGGGTCATTCGGTAGTTTCCATACAAATTTCTGGAAGTATGGAGGTCTCAGCGGTGTTTGCCTAGTCAAGTGTCCGATTTTAGTTCCAGACACTCGACGGCAAAACACCGCTGTTCGGTAGTTTAAGATGGCCGCCGCCACGTGTTTGTTTCCCGAATGGCGGCCACCCAGAGGACAAAGACCACACTGCACTGATTGCCAATTACCTGTTTGCAACATTGTTGCAAACGGTAATTGGAGGCACACTCATTCCTGGGTGGTCTGGTTGTTCGGTAGTTTCACTCAATATACTGAATGGAGTGATTCTACCGAACAATCAGAATGCTGCATACAAATCACCCAGGATAAACTTAACACATCTATAAATACATATATAATATTACAGGCAGTACACTTGAATATGCTTCACAATCTTAAAGGGACAGTAGTCCCAAAAGTCCCAATATGTCCATAGATGCTGTTAAAAGGGCCAGTAGCAGCAATATACAGTACAATATGCCCCAAATAACCCAGGGGCCATAGTCAGTAGGTAGGAGGCTAGCAAACAGGCTTCTCCAGGGCCCAGTGGCGAGGTTGGTTTCGCCACATTTCTCCCCTTTTCCAAACAGACTAACAGGGTACCTGACCTCTTGCCGGTCAGTGCCCTTGTTAGTCCAGCAGCCCACCCACAAAACAGAAACAGCAGTACAGCCCACCCACAATAAATGGTTACTACACCTGAGTAATGGAAAAACTTGTCCAGGTCCAGGTGCCTCACCCCGGCTGTGTGTGGGACTGGTAGGCTGTTTTGGTGGGTTGCTGAGTGGGCAGAGACCAGCGGTACTCTGCCCTGGTGCCAGCACTACTACAGGAGTAGTCTGGTTGGAGCCTGGTTGCTGGAGACCGACTGTCTCCCCTTTGGCTAAACAGCCCTGTTGTGGGGGGGCAGGACCGACCGTCCCTACCCCCTGTGCTGGAAGTGCAGAGACCACGGTCCCATCTGCACAGGTGTGGGGCTTACAGTCTCCCCCTGGTACATTAAGCTGCCGCTGGGGAGAGGTGGTAACCAGCTCCTCTCCCATTAGAACACTCTGCCCATTGATGATCTGCCGCTGGGGAGAGGTGGTAACAATCTCCTCTCCCATTAGAACACTCTGCCCATTGATGATCTGCCGCTGGGGAGAGGAGGTAACAATCTCCTCTCCCATGCCTACTTTCAGTCTTTGTGGAGGGAGACCGACTGTCTCTCCTCCCAATTCAGTGTCCTGCTGCTGGGGAATAGAGACTGGGCTCTCTATTCCCAAAAAATCACGCTGCTGCTGGGGGGTAGGACCAACTACCTCTGCCCCCTGTAACTCAGCCTTCCGCTGGGGAGGGAGGACGCTGCTCTCCTCTCCCTGCACTTCACACTGCCTTCCCGGCATATCACTCTGCTGCTGGGGGGTAGGACCAACTACCTCTGCCCCCTGTAACTCAGCCTGCCGCTGGGGAATGGAGACTGGGCTCCCAATTCCCAACAAATCACACTGCCGCTGGGGAGGGAGGACGGCCCCTTCAGCTCCCTGTAGCTTGGGCGCAGAGACCACGGTCCCATCTGCGCTGGTGTGGGGCTTACTGTCTCCCCTTGGTGTGCTAAGCTGCTGCTGGGGAGAGGGGGTAACAAACTCCTCTCCCTTACACACTTTCAGCCGCTGGGGAGCAGGGTTGACCCTCTGTACTCCCTGTAGGCAGGGCGCAGAGACCACGGTCCCATCTGCGCTGGTGAGGGGCTTACTGTCTCCCCTTGGTGAGCTGTGCTGCCGCTGGGGAGAGGGAATAACAAACTCCTCTCCCTTACACACCTTCAACCGCTGGGGAGAGGGGATAACAGGCTCCTCTCCCTGCACCGTAGACTGCCGCTGGGGAGCCAGAACGGCACCTTCAGCTCCCTGTAACGCACACTGCCGCTGGGGATCTGGGCCGACTGCCCAGCATCCCTGTAGGGCCGGTAGAGAGACTGCAGTCCCATCTCCACCTGCCATTGGTGGGTCTTCCCAGGACCAATCCGTGAGGCCCCTCAACATTTGTGAGTAAGGGCCACCTGCTTCCCCACCTGGCAACTCTGGCTGCTGCTGGGGATCTGGGCCGGCTGCCCAGCATCCCGGTGGGCCCGGTGGAGAGACCTTGGTCCCATCTCTACCTGCCTGTTGTGGTTCCTCACAGGACCAGTCTATGAGGACCCCCACTTCGGGTTCCGCCCGCCGCCTCAGGGAAAGACGGCTAACCTCCTCGGATGCAGCCTCTACCCGGCTGCTGTAACGCTCCTGCTGCTGAGCATACTTCCTCTCTTTTGCCAACCGGAATTCTCGGTCCAGCCTTGTGTTTCGCTCGGCCATGACCTGGTTCCAGATCACCCGGCGTGTCTCCATGGGTATATCATCCCCATACTCGGCCACTCGCTGCCTCACCTCGGCCAGCCAATCATCTCCAGAGCCAGAACCTTCCATACTTGTCTGCTCCCAGGGGCACTGCACGACTGCTAGCGTTGCCCTCAATTTGTAAATCCAAACGTACTGTGTCTCCGAGCTGCTTTACCTCGCACTAGGACGCCATCCCACTGCTGCCACCAATGTAACGGATCACCTGGCACCCCGACCGGGTACCTCCGTTAATGGATGCTCCTAGTGCTTCCTGAGGACTCCAAGCACTCTGGCAGACACCACAATCACAGAATCCGAGAAACCTTTTAAATTCTCCCAAGCATATGAATGCTGTAGACCATTGAATAGGAACCATACGAATAGGCTTGTACTCCTAGCAGTCAACTGGAACAGCATGCAATAAATCCTTCCCCCCAATAATGAGACGACACATCACTTTGAGGGTAAAACAGGAACTCTCGACTGGCTCATCCAGCCTGGCTTTTATTACACTAATCCACATACAGGCCCCACCCAGGGGGAGGCATAAAATAACCAATCACATACATGGTTCAGCCCACACATCCCCTCCCCTCAGATAACATTAAACTCAATTATCCGGTACACTTTTTCAGCCAAGTTCTGGATGTACCCCAAAACCCGGGGGTACACCTTTAAATCCAGCATCGCTGGATAGCCCTTATTTAGGGGGACAACATATCCAAAATTCAAGTCATTCGGATGAACAGTTCGGGAGATATGGGGTTCCAAAGATTTGACCGACCGCATGGGTAAAGTATCCGAAAACAGTTCCATGCATTTTGGCCCTGCGGTCGGTCACAAACAAGGGAATGAAAACAGGCGAATTGCCTGTGTTATAGAGCCTGGAGAGGGTTTGAATGAATTCCCTTGTTTATGGGGTTCTTTCTACCGAACGGCGGGTCATTCGGTAGTTTCCATACGAATTTCTGGAAGTATGGAGGTCTCAGCGGTGTTTGCCTAGTCAAGTGTCCGATTTTAGTTCCAGACACTCGACGGCAAAACACCGCTGTTCGGTAGTTTAAGATAGCCGCCGCCACGTGTTTGTTTCCCGAATGGCGGCCACCCAGAGGACAAAGACCACACTGCACTGATTGCCAATTACCTGTTTGCAACATTGTTGCAAACGGTAATTGGAGGCACACTCATTCCTGGGTGGTCTGGTTGTTCGGTAGTTTCACTCAATATACTGAATGGAGTGATTCTACCGAACAATCAGAATGCTGCATACAAATCACCCAGGATAAACTTAACACATCTATAAATACATATATAATATTACAGGCAGTACACTTGAATATGCTTCACAATCTTAAAGGGACAGTAGTCCCAAAAGTCCCAATATGTCCATAGATGCTGTTAAAAGGGCCAGTAGCAGCAATATACAGTACAATATGCCCCAAATAACCCAGGGGCCATAGTCAGTAGGTAGGAGGCTAGCAAACAGGCTTCTCCAGGGCCCAGTGGCGAGGTTGGTTTCGCCACAAAGTATATACCTACATTTTATATATATTTATAGTTTCCGACTGATTCCTCTTCTGCAACTGTCACTAGTCTAATACTATCCTTACCTTTTTGTGTCATTTTACCCCACTCCCTCTAGCATGTAAGCTCATTGAGCAGGGCCCTCAACCCTTCTGTTCCTGTGTGTCCAACTTGTCTGGTTGCAACTACATGTCTGTTCGTCTACCCATTGTAAAGCGCTGCGGAATTTGATGGCGCTATATAAATAACATAATAATAATAATAATTTTATAATATCTTCTCTAATCTTGACCTGTAGTTCATTTAATAAAATAAACACTTTAAGGGGATTTTTGACATAATCTGAAACAACAACATTTCTAATTAAGTAGAACAGTATCAAACCCCCTTGAGATTTGCAAGACCAAGATTCTGCTACTATGGAATACTTCTTTCCAGTGGTAAGCTTATACAAATTATTTACCTCCAATAATTAAATAAATACAGGTACATCTTATGTGACAAGATGCACCAATATTTTTGGGTAGGTCTAGTTTGTTTAAAAGTTCCGCTTTTGGGGTCCTTTTCTAGCTATCTTCTGTCATCCTGCTCAGGGAACAGGCAAGTGATACAATGTCATCTAACCTTAGGATTGAGAATTGGCTAAAGTTTTACTTGGAATCATTGCCCTCAAAGGTCACACCCTAGGTTCAGTTGTATTACTCTTTACATTAAGTCATTTCCATACTTTTTCTATATTCAGTCATCAGTAGTGATGTCCCGAACGGTTCGCTGGCGAATAGTTCCTGGCGAACATAGCTTGTTTGCGTTCGCCACGGACGGCGAACATATGCGATTTTCGGTCGCGCCCTATATTCGTCATCATTGAGTAAACTTTGACCCTGTACCTCACAGTCAGCAGACACATTCCAGCCAATCAGCAACAGACCCTCCCTCCCAGACCCTCCCACCTCCTAGACAGCATACAATTTAGATTAATTCTGAAGCTGCATTCTTTTTTTTAGACAGAAGTGTGTTATATTTGAGCATGCTAGGCTGAACGTGCGTATATCATGGCTAGTTGCACTGAGGGTATGAGTATATAGCAGTACATTGTTGTGAAAGATGGCTGTCATGTTTAGGGTGTAGCTTGCACGCAATGCACGTTATCAACTGTGTACTTATATCAGCAGCTCCGCCACTAGTTATAAATCAAGTGTGAGTCGCCCCATGAGTTGAGACTAGTGAATAACATAATACATGAACGGTTAAGGTAAAGGCAATAAACTCTTTAGGAGTTGAAATAATGACATGTTTAAACGCTTGATACTTTACGATTAGTTAATGTGCAGAGAGCAGTTCATGTGATCAAAGGCATGGTGTGGAGGATCGGCTATAGTGGGACATGCTTGCTGTTTACTGCTTGTGCTCATCCGATCCCTTCTGGGTGCCAGGTGCAGACCCTGGGAGTCCCTGATACCTGGAACAACAAAGGCAAGTCTCTGGCTGAGTGCCGGGTTCGCGGCTTGAGGTGGTGGAAGCTTGTTTTGTCGGGTGGTTGGATCTGTCCCGGTGGTGCTTCACGTCCGGTGCGAGATTGTGGTGGCTTAGGGTGGAGGCGAGAGCTTGACGTGGGGCAGGCTCTGCATTTCTGTTTGTGCCTCCGGTCCCGTCTTCGACGCCTTTTGCGTTGGTGGATTTTAAAGGGGACTGCTTCGCTTAGCTGTGGTGGAGCTTGTTGGGGCTATGGTGGAGCTTGTTGGGGCTTCCTGCTTGTTATTTGCTTCCAAAATTGATTAAAGAGTCTGTCCAGCTTAGACCCAATATCCTGCCATGCTTTGCTGGTAAGACTCTGTCGAGTTGCTGATCGCTATTAAGCATGTCGGATCGGTCAGGTAGGAGCAACATTGCTGGGTCATCCCCTTCTGGGGTGAAATTCGCTTGTTGATAGCTGATTAAAGTGAGATATTGAGGGAGCTCACACAAAGTGCGTCTTTCCTCCATGACAGCTAGGCCCCGCCCCCTGGAAGCTGCATTCTTAGTGAGAGGAGGGACAGTGTAGCTGCTGCTGATTTAATAGGGAAATCGATAGCTAGGCTAGTGTATTCAATGTCCACTACAGTCCTGAAGGACTCATCTGATCTCTGCTGTAAGGATAGCACCCCAAAAAGCCCTTTTAGGGCTAGAACATCAGTCTGCTTTTTTTTTTCTGTGTAATCTAATTGCAGTTGCCTGCCTGCCAGCGTGTGTGTCAGGCTCACAGCGTATACTGTGCCCACTTGCCCAGTGCCACCACTCATATCTGGTGTCACAATAGCTTGCATTTAAAAAAAACAAAACTTTTTGATAATATAATAGCAGTCAGTTTCCTTCACACGTGTGCATTTCAGGGCCTGCCAGGGCACAGTGTCACACCAGTGCAACTCATATCTAGTGTAACAGTAGTGTACATTTAAAAAAAATACAGGGGGCTTGTTGTCACCTTTCGGCGACCCTTGGTGTTGTACGTGGCTGGGTGGAGGAAGAGACCTTCAATGACATCAGTGAGGACAAGGAACGGGACATGGCTAGCTTGGTATCCAACCTTGTGCAAATGGGGAGTTTGCGGTTGTGCAAATGGACTGTTTGCGGTTGTTTGCGGTGCGTTAAACGGGGAGTTTGGTCTGTCACTGTGAAGCGGGAGTAACCCTTACACTACCTGATCGATACAACATCATACCTGATGTTTTAAAGCATGTTATTCCAAACAATTTAGGAATGTTAGGTGATTTATGCCCTTTATGGATTAAAACCAGACTCTGCATCAACTATGTAATTTTCCATGGGAGTTTTGCCATGGATCCCCCTCCGGCATGCCACAGTCCAGGTGTTAGTCCCCTTGAAACAACTTTTCCATCACTATTGTGGCCAGAAAGAGTCCCTGTGGGTTTTAAAATTCGCCTGCCTATTGAAGTCTATGGTGGTTCGCCCGGTTCGCCCATTCGCGAACATTTGCGGAAATAATGGATCATCTACATATTGAGTGGTCTCAGAGGCCATTAAAATACTCCACGTCAGGAACTCACATTCTTGGGCTTAACAGATCTAACTAAGATGCTCATAAGCCTGATATCTTAATTCTCTGTTTGCTTTTCAGGCCAGAGAGGTTTGTTATACACTTATGTATGTCAACCTTGCTTTGCTTGTTTGACTGACTGTGTATGCCTTGCCAAGCCTTTCATGTTGCTTTGTTGAACAATTTTTAATTTCTTATACTGGCATGGCCTCCTCCATGATGATCAAATCCAAAGCTTCATGCGCGCATTCAAACTTCCCCATAGGAAAGCACTGAGTCAATGCATTCCTATGCGGGCTTCCATGTCATGTGACTGAGTTTTAATTGGCCAGTGCTGTGCAAACAACTCTAGTGACTGTCATACTGGCAGAGGTGGAGGTAACCCTGCAATGTAAGCATTGCACTTACTAAAAAGCTGCATGTTTTGCATTGCTGGATTTAAAGGACAGTACCACCTTAGTGAGACCATAGTGTCCCTTTAATTAATCTTTTTTTAGATCATTTTTTACATTTGACTTAAATTAAAAATAAATACAGTTCACCATATATCTTAAAAGAGTAGAAAGACTTATTTGATTAAAAAAAAGTATGTTTAAGCTCATACCGAATACAGAAAGATCTTGTCTTTCTCTAAAATGTTCTCCTCTTTTTCTACGTGCGGTACATTCTTTTCTGCATTCTGCTGACAAGATGCTAATTTCCATTTCATTTCTGCAACCTGAAAACATGATTATACATGATGGAGAGGAAAAACGTATTTGTGTCTCTTATTACATCATATTAACTTTCCGATTTCTGGCTTAAGTTTACCTTTTATATATAAATACTTAGGAATCAAAGTGGAAAAAATCCAGAATCCAGTAAATATTTCCCAACACAGATCAGCTTGGCTCACAGTTATGCATATGGTTTGGAAATGTGGAAATACGATATAACTCATCATTATTTTGTTTCCTCAATAAAGGAGGCTTAATGTTAGTGTTTAGTGGATTTTTGTAAAGTAATAAACACTAGTTCTGGAAATGCCCAATATTACAGCCGTGACACGGGATATAAGCAAATATAAATAATCTGTTCCCTGAGGCTTTCAAAAAAGGATGTTCAAATTAAATCTGAGACTAGTATCTCCGTTAATAAGTGACTGTAAAAACCCAAATACTAATGCAACCACATTATAGAGGCCATTGTACATTAGATAATAGAATAAGACACCATTTAGGAAAATATTGATTTACCGTAATGACCTTATGTGACCGAAGTACTTATTATATAAAAACAATGACATAATTAATCTTAATTTGGTCTGTATCACATTGCAATTACTTTCATTTTCACAATTTAATGTACTTTGGATGTTGGATGAAAAATGATTAAATACCATAAATACATAACCAGTGAAGCCACCATCTGGAATATTTTGTATCTGATATGTACATACACACAAGTTCCTAATAAAATATTAATGAGGTAGCGGGATGGGACTGGTGTGATGGTTTGCTAAACGGATCTGTTATTGAAGGATATAAAATGGACATGGAGGAAAGTAGAGGAGAAACCAAAAATGCAATAATTACATTTAAATGAGGAGAGACAGAAGGAAAGGGTGTGATCTACTTTCAGATTTGATGACCAGTTTGCTTAATATGCTTTTGTTGAAAACTAGTCGCATCATTGAAGTGGACTGTCAGTGTTCAAAAATGGCAACATACCTATCTACATCTGTGCTCTACAATATGGCTGTTTATAGTTGGATACAAACTCTTATTTTTCCTTTCTGCACTACTAAATGTACTAAATGTCTGTCTACGTGGCTACTGGGACGCCTAAACCATAAGAAGATCATTTTTTCTTTATCAATAGCATTCGACGAAAGCAAATATAACTAAACTAAATAAAACAAAAATAAGAAGACAAAAATATTGAAGAAAAGTAAAATCAATAGATTGGTTTAATAGAGAATAAAATGTTACCTTGTTTTCATAACGCTGTTTCATCTTCCTAAATTGTTGGTCCCACTGTTTGTTTACTTCCAGAAGCTGTAAAATTAAACTTTTAAAGGGTTACAGAAGGTATATAGTATTGGAATTTGCACTGCAAATTTTAATTATAATCATTTCAACAGTAATATTAGTCAGACCACAGAGCGGCTTCTTAAGTTTAACCCCACCGAGCTAGCCAAACCAGGAAGGAACAGGGCAGGTTGTCTGATTGCTAGTCGGGGGTGTGTAATAATGTTAATTTATAAAAGTGCCAGTTTCTATTAAAATCTGTAGTTGTTGGGAAATTAAAAAAGAGGACACACCATTTAGCAAGCTAAAGGGATTTAGGTGTTTCAAATGTCCCTTTAAATAAATGAAGAAACAGTAGTCTAAAACAAAGCAGACAATGTGAAGTTTTACATCGGTTTCAATATGAGTTAAAGGGACACTCCAGGCACCCAGGCCACTTCTGCTCATTGGAGTGGTCTGGGTGCCAACTCCCACTACCCTTCACCCTGCAAGTGTAATTATTGCAGTTTTTTATAAACTGCAATAATTACCTTGCAGGGTTAAGTCCTCCCCTAGTGGCTGTCTACTAGACAGCCACTAGAGGGAACTTCCTGGTCCCTAGCACAGATTATCTGTGCTAGAGCGTCGCTGGACGTCCTCACGCTGTGTGAGGACCTCCAGCGTCGCTCTATTCCCCATAGGGAAGCATTGAAATTCATTTTCAATGCTTTCCTATGTGGTGCGCCAATGTGCATGCGCGTTGGGACTCCTCGGCCGTTGGGCGGGATCAGTCTCGCCCACCGGCCGACGGAGGAAGAAGGTGGAGCGGCGGGGGAGGAGCAGGCAGCGACGTGGGACATGTCGCTGTCTGAGGTAAGTGACTGAAGGGGTTTTCACCCCTTCAGTAACCGGGTATTGGGGGGTGGGAGGGAGAGGGACCCTCCAGTGCCAGGAAAACGGATTGTTTTCCTGGCACTGGAATTTCCCTTTAACCTGGTATTAGGTTTATTGGTGATTGTAGTTTAAACATTCCATGGTTGTGCTAAGTTGACTTACCTACACAAGCCATTGTTGCATGACTTGGCACCACCCACAGCCAGCATATCATGACTTGGCACTTACCTTGCTCCCTAAAAGTATTTGTAGAGTGTCCAATTCTACATTATGTTTCCTTGAAATAAAGAAGTTCAAACTTGGAAATATCACTTCTGACACATGCTTTGTTTAAAATATTGTAGTTAGTTACTGGCAAATGGTTTATAAACTTAAGATATAAATATTTTAAATGCTCTGTAGATTAATATTAAAATGTATTTAGATGACAAGTCAACTGAAACATTCATCACCAAAGTTGTCAAGATGCGGTAATTCATTATGCAGAGGTTCAGACCATACAAGCTATGGGCTATGTTATTTCTAATTCTATTAATTTTTAATACACTTTTTTATTAGAATTATAAACCTGCAGCATGTGCTGTAAAATATATACAGCATAATAATAAGGAGACTTTGTAAATAAGCCTAGCAGTTATTTGTGAGTAATATACCAGGGTGATTTCAGCTTTTGTTAAAAAGAAAAAAAAGGAATATTTCCTCATGCAAACAGAGTGGGAAGGTGAAGTAATTCCAAGTAAGTTTTTCCAATGCATAGGGTCTTGTCAATATGATTAATTCTATTTAGCTAAGTTTTAGTCATGTTGTTTTATTAACAGAGGCTAAAACTGGGTATTGGGTATATTTTAAATATGATGAAAGGAAGATATTTTACAGAATTTGATCAACACAACATTTAAAATTGGGCCAGAGCAATAGGCCTTCTTGCCTGGTGACATAAAGCATGGTATGGTTACTGCACGTTATGGGACTAGGTATTCATGTTAAATTTATTTTTTGGGGGGTGTTGGATCAAGTGGATCATGAAAAACATTTACAACTTAAAATGTCATTTTACTCCCTTGTCATATTTATAATTAGTGACCTTCCCATCATTGGCATGGAAGGTAGTGTTTAACGGTGTTCTCCACAAAATATTATACAAAGTCTCTGCTTGGTTTATTTTTTTTCTTAATAGCCTTAACCCCTTAAGGACCAAACTTCTGGAATAAAAAGGAATCATGACATGTCACACATGTCATGTGTCCTTAAGGGGTTAAACATGGAAAATCTACTCACAATTGTTTTAGGATTTTTTTTTTCTTGCTATAGTCTCAATTCGCCAGTGACATATTTATGCATCATATGACCATATTTTGCATACCTAGATTTAAAGGGACATTCCAGACCCAAAAGCACATCAACTTTCTCAAGTGATTCATGTGTAAAGAGTTTCTTCTTTTTTCATTTTACAAAATGGTGCAGATTTCAAAAGAAATTAGCAATTTAATAAATGAACCTTGTTACACCCTCTGCCTATCAATCAGACAACTGGCTCTGTTACTTCCTGGTTTGTTTATTTCAGTTGTGCTAAACTCAAGAGGCAGCAATTGCACAGAGCACCTGCCTTGCAAAGACTTCTCACTGAGTTGCATTAGGAAGTCTGTGATTGGACAGCCACAGAATGTCTGGGTTGGGTTAGAAGGGAAAGGCTTGCAAAGGCTTCAGACCAGAGATCTGCAGCTTTTGCAAGCTGTTGTAAGATATGGACACAATAAATTAAATGCATGAATGTTTTCATTTGTTGTATATCTACTAAATAGTGATTTTCATTATTTCATTATTATTTATTTATTGCGTTTGGGCATTGGAGTGTTACTTTGATGGAAATGCTAGTAAATTTGGTGTGATGAAAGAATCTTTTCCAGACAATCTCAATAGCATGGGAGTGATGTTACTGGTACACTATTTAGAAATAAAAGAGTTATGTTGCACATAGGTTAACAAAATAGATTATATAAATTACCTCTGCTCTCTGTTTTTCTAACTTGTGTATCCTTTGTTCATATGCCTCGGTAGACATGCTGTTCATAGTTCGAACTTGCAGGCAGCACTATAAATAGGAAGAAATTACATACAAAACAAATGTGCACATGCAGGGCTGGATTTAGACGAAAAGAGGCCCTAGGCTATTCCACTTATGAGGCCCTTTCACCTCCCATTTTTAAGTTTGTAAATTACATGAGAGACAATAAAATACATAATTACTGTGATATATATATCAATATGTTAAATGAAACATGTTGTGATTGGTACTAACCTTTATAAAAAATGTGGCACGCATAATAAATAAAATAAAAGTCGAGATGAGGAGGGGGGGTGATTGTGAGAGGGAGGGGGGTGATGAGGAGAGGGGGGGTGATTGTGAGAGGGAGGGGGGTGATGAGGAAAGGGGGGGTGATTGTGAGAGCGAGGGGGGTGATGAGGAGAGGGGGGGTGAAAAAAATTACCTTAAATCCCTGGTGGTCCAGTGGGGGCTGCCTGGTGGTCCGGTGGGGTCCCTGGTGGTCCGGTGGCCCTAATTTCCGGTCTGCAGCTCCGCAGATCTGCAGACCATGGATCTCGCGAGACCCAATCAGAGCGTTGCCGTGGTAACCTGCGGCAACGCTCTGATTGGGCAGTGCATGCGAGATCCATGGTCTGCAGCTCTGCACATTGCGGAGCTGCAGACCACCGGTCTCTGCGATCGCGGCAGGAGGGGCTATTGCAGTCTGCCCCGGGCACCCCCCTAGTAAGTGGCACACGGGGCGGACCGCCCCCTCCGCCCCCCCTTAGTACGCCACTGGTCATATCACATGCATAGAATTTCTCCTTATTTTCGGTTCAGTGTATTAGTGTTCACTGTTTTTAGAATAGTGTAATTTTAACTTTGCTAACAAAGTGAATGTAGGCCCCTCTTGATCTTGAGGCCCTAGGCTGAAGCCTAGTTAGCCTATAGGAAAATCTGGCCCTGTGCAAATGAATAAACTGTTGTGGCAGGAATGGTGAAAAAATGCATTTACATTTTGTAGTCTTGCTGAGTTTTGTGAATGTGTAAGGCAGAAGCACTCTGCAGGGTGGTATTAAATTGAATCTGCCCTATGGACAAAAGTATTGGGTCACACTTTGTAATGAATTCACGTGTTACAATCAGACCCATTACCACAGGTGTATACATTCAACACCTAGCGATGCAGTCTGCATTTTCAAACGTTTATTCTGAAGATCTCAGTGAATTCAAGTGTGGTACTGTGATAGGATGCCACCTTTGCAATTAGTCAGCTCGTAAAATGTATTCCCTGCTAGATATTTCATAGTCAACTATAAGTAGTATTAATGGAAAGTGGAAGTGTTTAGGAAGAGCAGCAACTCAACCACAAAGAAGAAGACAATGTAATGTCACAGAGAGGGGTCTATGTATATGTATAATTATATTGGCTTTGCATCTCACGTCTTGGGTTTCTGTTTCAGCTCAAGTCTATGATTTCATTTACTAAACTCCAAATTGCAGTGAATTGACAACCAAGTTTAAAGTTTTAGGCAAAAATAACCAAGACACTATTTTAGCAAGGCAAACCCATTCCCCTACCCATAGATCAGTCAGTGTTAACACAGAACCAGCAATTGCTTGCAATACCCAGTACAAAAACATACATTCTCACTACTGTATCTTTCACCACTATACATTCATATAATGTGGTTTGTCTGCAGTATGGTTGATATCTTGAATGTTTTGCAACATAGATAAATATATAAAAATTAACATAAACCACTTAACCCATATCCTATTGCTTTCCTTATTCTGTAGCAATTTTTTAAGGAAATATTAACATAAGCAGAGATCAATTGCAGTGCCTATGTATGAAATGAACCTTAAAATACCCAATTAAAGGACATTATTTATATAACGTTTGGCCGCATAAGTATTTATGGAATATTTGACAGCAATGATAACAATATCAAACCAAATATGTTACTTCTACCTGATTCCTTCACACTCATCAGGAGATTTGTAAACCAGAAACCAAACAGTCATTTAATAAATACATTGGTTCTTGGTTTGCCCATGTAATCATTTTAGGATGATTTTGTGGTTTTGTTTACAGCCAAATTCAAACACCATTAACCCTTTTAAGTGCCACTATTCTTCATCGATCAGACACTAAAATTTTATTTATAGTGCTTGTGCATTTATATCGTATTAAGATTTTAAACTTATATAAACGTTTGAGAGCTTTTTAATAAGCCTCTTCACTACAGAAATCATGTAAAAACTAATTTTCCAACTGCTAATTAAATTAATTTATTGCATATTAATTGTGTTTGCAATTGCTGTGCTAATGTCAAAGCTGGTTCTACTATTATATTGCCAGCGGCCGTTCTAGCCGGTCAGGAGATCAATAGAACTCCCTGTCCTTTGCTGCTCCTTCTGCCTGGGTGCAGATCACTGCTGATGCTGCTGAATGGTCACGGTCCAGAAGGGAAAATTAAGAGGGGTCTGCACCCAGATACTATCCCACCATATTTCCAGGGATCCCACTGAACTACCAAGGACATTAAGAATTGCCTCCTGCCTGGGGCAAAAATAAGCTAGAGGGGGGAAGTGGGGCAATAGTAAGATACAGAAAAAATAAAACAAATTGCACCTCCTTCACAGCCACCCCACACCATCACTCTGTCACAGTCACATTGCCACAGTCACCCTATCAAACTCATTCTATCACAGTAACCCTCATACACAGAGTCACCCCTTTTACACAGATAGCCTCACAGACAGTCACCCTCATATACACAACATATCCTTATCAAAAACACAACACACACATAGAGATCACAAGCAGCCCCCATACACACAACATACTGCATGTAACTCCTTCATACATGCTCCCAAACACATGGGTACACATGCTACCAGACACAGCGATACAAAGACAGAACAGACACAGATATACACAAGAATATTCAATGCCAGACACACATTTTCAGGCAAATGCACAGATACATAATGCCAGACACGCTGACACGGGTACCAATACATTTTGCCAAAATAATTGCAAACTTGGAGAACTGTTTCTGTTTCAGCTGTTTTGGCCTAAATTTTAAAAGTTGCTTCAACTGACCTTGAATTCAGGATAATTCACATTTTAGTAAATAACCTTAGTAGAGTTGCAGCATGTTTTCCTCAGTCTTAAAACTGTCTGCTTTATATTCTACACTGATTTCTTAATATTTCATATATTCTCATGCCATATAGAAACCTCCAATTATTGTAAGGTGTCTCTCTCAAGAATACCCATGTCCTAAAAACTTCCAGGACTGGTCCCAGAACTGGAGTTTTTGTGAAGACTGGTCCCAGAATGCTAGAAGATTTTGAGCAAAGGCAAATCATGCAACAAATGCATTTTCACTCTCTGATTTTGATCTTAGAGCTGCTGTTTCTATTTTTGAATCATCTGGATAGTCACCTCGTTTTTTTGGGGGGCCCCCTGAGGTAAGGTACTTTTACATCTGTTATATCAGCGGTTCCCTTTGAACTTTTTGATTTGTTATATTTTTGTGCAAGTTTTTTTTTTTTAATACTTTTCAATACAAATATTGTTGTTTTTGTATATTTATTTGATAATTTTTCTCTTAGAGAGGGTTATTTATCCAGTATCTTACATTGCCTACGGTTTTTATACAATTTACATGCAATGTTATAAAAGGTTTTTTTACTAAGATTTGCAACATTTAGTTTCCAAACCCCGTTTGTGTTCACATGACTTTCCCCTTTGGATTGAAACATGCTGCTTCTGTATTAGTTGAAACTGTTACAGTTTTTGGGAAGTATATGTTATGAACCAATGTTAGAATTGGATACATCGTTTATTTAGTGTGTTATAGGTCCTACCTTAGAGTTATTAAATATATCGAGGGTAATTGTTTCTCATTGTTTTAGTTGGCATTTTTTATTAAAAGGATTTATTTTTTAAAGGAACGTTCTTTTGTTTCCTAATTATTTGATGAGCGCACATGCTATATATTTTTAGTTATTTTCACTCTCTGAAAATACCACAGAAAGCACCTGGAATATACTTATTGATAACTTGCCATGGGGAATACAATAAAAACTGTCAAACCAAGTTTTATTTGTATATTTATCAGAAAACATATCAATATTGCCTATACACTTATTATTAAAAAAACATCTAGATGAAGTTGTTATAGTGCCTACATTTGTTCCCCATTCCTAGTTTTCCCCAAAGCTCAAAAGTTTATTAATTAGAAGGTCATTCAAGCCATGCCTCCAAGTCCTCCATCTTTGAGAGCTGGGATTGTGTTTCCTGGCTCTCACACACTACCATAAAAGGACATACTCTATGTCCTTTTAGACGCATACCTCCAGAATAATAGGAGGAGGTCACAGCAGCTGAAGAAAAGGTAAGTTGTTTGATTATTTTTGTTTATATCTTTTTTTTTTTTTTTTAAACATGGGGGCATGGCTAAAATTTGAAGGGCCATCAGGACTGCAGGGATTAGGAATACAGGTATATTAATGTATTTGGTAAATAATCCATGTGAGTTTTGAAAAAACAAACACAAACATGTTATTTTCTGTTCTTTAGATCAAGAAATGTCTTACCAGTACAAAAGTATAGTAATTTAATTTATAAAAGAGATTATATTTTTTTGATTGAGCCTGCTGACGAATGATAGAAACTTCACACTAAAATGCTGTTTAGGGAATTAAGTTAAGTTAAGGTAAATTGAAACAGTAATTACAATTATGCATAAGGAGCAATGGAAAGATAAGAGGACATAATCAAATAATTTACAAAATATTTGGCACCTCCTTCTTGCCTCAGGTAGGCCGTCTTGCAATGTAGGATTTTAGCTCATTCAAATAGTAATTTCTATCATACATAGCAATAAATCAAACATATTGATAGTTGAACAAAATCGAACATTTGCAGTACAAATATCACTATTCTCAAAAAGGACAAAGTTGTTTTCAGGCATCCCAGATTAGAACCATTTTTACTGCATTGGTTGAAGACTAGATAGAATCTTTGTAGTAAACGAATGCAAGGTTAATAATGTGAATCATTTCAAGCTCATCTAATTGAGGAAGTAGTCAGATATGATTGCAAAACTTGGAACTTTTTTGTTCAGACAATATCAACAAATATAGGTATAACTGCATAACCCGAATTCCACAAATTCTCAATCATGGGTGTAGTATGCCATTCTTTTGCATATTTTAAGTTCATTAAAAAAGTATGGGTGTTTTCTTGTATTGTCATATTAATGTCACTGTTTTTTTTTTTTTAATGACGAATCACCATATTTATCAGTTTCAACTCTTTTTATTCTTTAACCAATTCACTACCATATGTATACTCATTTTCCCCCTTCATTTTGCATTGTAAAGCAAAATATAAAACAATTTAAAAATTAAATGTCATCCATATAGCCCCACCACTAATCATCCTTTATACTCTAGAAATATGTTTATCTCAGCATGTGTCAGAGTTGCCCCATAAACATTTGTGGGAGCCCTGGATGAAATATTTTCATGGACTCCATATTATCCTTACAGCGTCCTTCATATTTCAGTTACCTATACTCATTGAAAATTCAAAGTGAATTCAAGTGAATTGCCAGTTTTAGTCCAGAATTGCCAGTTTTAGTCTAAAAAAACCAAACTGGGAAATTCAGATACATTTTCAGTTAGACGATTTAGCTCTAAATGTTTATATTCAGTTTAATTTCACTTAGAATTTTCAGCAATTCACACTATCGTGAAACCTCTTACAAGTGCTCTCACCAGGCCAATGCTTTTCGCTGGGTGAGTAGGACACTTGACCTGTCCTCCTTTTTGGTTAACATTGTAGATGTGAAAGCTGCAGTGGAGCATCTATCACACTAACAATTCTAAATTTTAAGCAGACTTTTAAAGGGACAACCTTCATTGATCACTGTATTGTTCTGAGTGACATTGGAGCCCTCTCTAATCTCTCCATCCCTTCCTGACTGATGGAGTATAGCATATAGTCAAACAAATCCAAGTAAATCAGGTCTGTGCAACGAGATTAAGTTTGCACAACACGGTGCTACCAATCGTTTAATTAAAAGGACAGGGTTATGTAGCAAATATTTACATTGATAAGTGTTTGCATAGACAAGGACATTTGCATTGAAAAAAAACAAAAAAAAATCATTTGGGACATAACTCTGTGCTTCAATGAGCAATTGGTAGAACTGTGGTTTGCACACTTAATCTGGTTGTGCAGACCTAATTTTCTTGAATTTGTTTGACTATTCGCTATAATCTAACGGAAGGGCAGGAGATTAGAGATGAGTTGATATGTATATTCTGGTGCCTGGCAACATTTTACAATATAAACACACACAGACACACACAGACACACACAGACACAGACAACCCCCCCCCCCCCCCCCCATCACTCTATAAAAACTTTAATCAATTAATTTAATACTAAATCACAGCAGATACCAACATTGTGGATTAAATGTGTTGGGAGAAAAACTATAAATTTGATTTAGAGGAAAGATGAAACACATCAATTCTTTTCTTGCATTCAAAAATATTATGTCAAGCTTCTAGCTAGTATTTTCAAGGTCTTCAGAATGTTTTATTGTTTATTCTGGGACTTCCCGTAACGTCATAACTATAACAAAGGTTTTTATTGTGCCATAACATGTGTCTTCAAACAGAAAAAGTTTTTTTTTTTAACAAGGCTATAACAATATGACAGAAGATATAGAGGAGGAACACAAAGGTCAAATACATGCACAGAATGTTGTATTTTTCTTTAATCAGAAATACCAGTCCAGTAGTCATGATTAGTGAAAATTTCTATATTTTTTGGAATAATAAGTTTAAATATTTTCAATAAAAAGCAGAGATTTCTATACAAGCTGTTTAAATTTTTTTTTTTATTGATATGATCATGTACAATTTTATGCATAGTGTGTTAAGAAGTATAGCGTTTAACTGTGTGGGAGTAAATGAAGGTGTGTGATTTACAATTGGCCACTCACAAATTTTCAGATGTTAAACAGCCTTGAATGGAATCTTTTTCTTCAATATCTTCACACTCCCATCAGTCAATCAGAATATTTGCTCAAAGAGAAAATATATGGAGAAAATAAAGTGCAATTCCAGAGTAAAGTAGAAAAAGAATTTAATAACGTACATATAAGTTAAAAACAATCAGCATATCACCACTGGGCGTCCTACGCGTTTCGTCCTATGATGGGACTTCCTCAGGGACTTGGTGCATCAGTAACAGCAAGAATGTGTATGAAAAAACATTCCCCCCCACCAGTTCTTATATATCCCCTCCCGGAGTTCATTATTCAATTATTCCCGGCCGGTGTTTCTTCTCCATTCGGGCGGCACTTCCTGCTTGGACGCGATGTCGTCATCACGCACGCACGCCCTTTGCGTTCCACACGTGCGTTCCAAATACCCGGAAGTGTATGACGGTCATGAATCTTCAGTTCTCCCGGCGATGTATGGGCGGAATAGAGGCATATGAGGGGGAAAACAAGTTAAAAAAGACTCTGGATAGCACAATGTATATGGACAAACATGTCCTATTATCATAATGTTAGAAACTACAGAAAAATGTAGTAAAAAATGTATATATACTTTGTATAAACCGAGTTATACATAGACAATATGATGAAATACAGATGAAAATAAAAAAATATATAAAAATATAAATAAAGGATAAAAATAAAGATAGAAATAAAAAATAAAAATAAAAATAAAAATAAAAATAAAAGAAAAGATGGATAAAAATAAAAATGCACTAAAAACAAGTATATACATCTAAGTTACATTCAGCATCTGAAATACAACTCCATATATTTACATCTTCCTTATGTATTAATTCTTACATTCCCCATTCGGAGAATGTGTACAAAACAAACAGATGGATGAACACACAGCCAAATATCATCACTTTACTTTTCCTTGTAACATATTGGTGATTAAGTGCATAAAGTGAAACCCATTTCTATATATATATTTTCGCACTCCTCCCCTTCATCTCCTATTTCATAGTACTTTAAACAATTTTTTTACCTCTATGGGTTTTCAAAAAGCCCCCCATTTAATACTAGTATGGATAAGAGGGATATATTATTTATATGGCCCATTATTTGGCCCATTATTGCTGATGCCACTGATGGACTACATCAATTGTATATATTCCTTCAAGATTTTTTAAGATTTTTTTAAAAGGAATAGTAACACCCTTATAGAAAAGGGTAACAGTTACATACACATATTGGTAACGCTCTTATGTGGATGTTAAAAAAATATACATAAAAATGGAGTGAAGAGAAGGAAGTGCAACATTCATATAAACAACCAAAATTAATCCTCAAAAAAACTCCACAAGTCAATATCTAGATTTAAACCCCAGGGTTGGGGTGTCTTTAGTTTATTTATCCAAAATGTTTCTCTTTGTGAGAGTTTTTTGGTTAGATCTCCTCCCCTCCAATAAGGATCCACATGTTCAATGCCCACGAAAGAAAGATTATTTTGCCAACCAAATTGGTTGCAAGAGTTGCAATGTAGAGGTACTATGTGTTTCATTGATTTTTTTCTAATATTATTTTGATGTTCCAATATTCTTTCTTTAAGTTTTCTACAAGTTCTTCCCACATATTGTTTCCCGCATGGGCATTGAAGCATGTAGACTACATTTTTAGTATTGCAATTTATGTTGGATTTTATTTTGAATTTCTCTCCGGTTGTGGAGCTCGTGAATTGTTTCTTTTGTGTGAATTTTTGATTTTTACATGCTTTACAGTTATTGCAAGGGTTAAAACCATTGATGTTGAATGGTCTGCCCTTTCGTTGGATTTTGAGTGCATAACTGGGTGCAAGAATGTTTTTCAAATTTCTTGTTCTTCTAAAGATCATAGGCGTTTTTTTGGGTAACACTTTACCTAGTATAGGGTCTCTACATAGTATGTTCCAATGTTTATTAAAGATCTTTTTAATTTTCCAATGTTGTGTATTATATTGCGTAATGAAAGAAAAATTATAGTCCCTTTGGGGGATTTTCTTAGGTTTAGGTGTCATTAGATCTTTTCTATTCTTTTTTTCTATTTCCTCGATTTCTTTATCCAACATGGTAGGTTCATATTTTTTTGCTATAAATTTATTTTTTAAAAGTCTAGCTTGCTCTCTGTAGTCTGATTTTTTTTGTGCAATTTCTCCTCACTCGTATTAATTGGCTCTTTGGGATTGTTTCTAGCCATCTCTCCTGGTGGCAACTCTTTCTGTGTATGTAACTGTTACCCTCAGTTTAAAAAAACAAAAACAAAAAAAAAAAAAAACATACACAGAAAGAGTTGCCACCAGGAGAGATGGCTAGAAACAATCCCAAAGAGCCAATTAATACGAGTGAGGAGAAATTGCACAATAAAAAATCAGACTACAGAGAGCAAGCTAGACTTTTAAAAAATAAATTTATAGCAAAAAAATATGAACCTACCATGTTGGATAAAGAAATCGAGGAAATAGAAAAAAAGAATAGAAAAGATCTAATGACACCTAAACCTAAGAAAATCCCCCAAAGGGACTATAATTTTTCTTTCATTACGCAATATAATACACAACATTGGAAAATTAAAAAGATCTTTAATAAACATTGGAACATCCTATGTAGAGACCCTATATTAGGTAAAGTGTTACCCAAAAAAACGCCTATGATCTTTAGAAGAACAAGACATTTGAAAAACATTCTTGCACCCAGTTATGCACTCAAAATCCAACAAAAGGGCAGACCATTCAACATCAATGGTTTTAACCCTTGCAATAACTGTAAAGCATGTAAAAATCAAAAATTCACACAAAAGAAACAATTCACGAGCTCCACAACCGGAGAGAAATTCAAAATAAAATCCAACATAAATTGCAATACTAAAAATGTAGTCTACATGCTTCAATGCCCATGCGGGAAACAATATGTGGGAAGAACTTGTAGAAAACTTAAAGAAAGAATATTGGAACATCAAAATAATATTAGAAAAAAATCAATGAAACACATAGTACCTCTACATTGCAACTCTTGCAACCAATTTGGTTGGCAAAATAATCTTTCTTTCGTGGGCATTGAACATGTGGATCCTTATTGGAGGGGAGGAGATCTAACCAAAAAACTCTCACAAAGAGAAACATTTTGGATAAATAAACTAAAGACACTCCAACCCTGGGGTTTAAATCTAGATATTGACTTGTGGAGTTTTTTTGAGGATTAATTTTGGTTGTTTATATGAATGTTGCACTTCCTTCTCTTCACTCCATTTTTATGTATATTTTTTTAACATCCACATAAGAGCGTTACCAATATGTGTATGTAACTGTTACCCTTTTCTATAAGGGTGTTACTATTCCTTTTAAAAAAATCTTAAAAAATCTTGAAGGAATATATACAATTGATGTAGTCCATCAGTGGCATCAGCAATAATGGGCCAAATAATGGGCCATATAAATAATATATCCCTCTTATCCATACTAGTATTAAATGGGGGGCTTTTTGAAAACCCATAGAGGTAAAAAAAATTGTTTAAAGTACTATGAAATAGGAGATGAAGGGGAGGAGTGCGAAAATATATATATAGAAATGGGTTTCACTTTATGCACTTAATCACCAATATGTTACAAGGAAAAGTAAAGTGATGATATTTGGCTGTGTGTTCATCCATCTGTTTGTTTTGTACACATTCTCCGAATGGGGAATGTAAGAATTAATACATAAGGAAGATGTAAATATATGGAGTTGTATTTCAGATGCTGAATGTAACTTAGATGTATATACTTGTTTTTAGTGCATTTTTATTTTTATCCATCTTTTCTTTTATTTTTATTTTTATTTTTTATTTCTATCTTTATTTTTATCCTTTATTTATATTTTTATATATTTTTTTTATTTTCATCTGTATTTCATCATATTGTCTATGTATAACTCGGTTTATACAAAGTATATATACATTTTTTACTACATTTTTCTGTAGTTTCTAACATTATGATAATAGGACATGTTTGTCCATATACATTGTGCTATCCAGAGTCTTTTTTAACTTGTTTTCCCCCTCATATGCCTCTATTCCGCCCATACATCGCCGGGAGAACTGAAGATTCATGACCGTCATACACTTCCGGGTATTTGGAACGCACGTGTGGAACGCAAAGTGCGTGCGTGCGTGATGACGACATCGCGTCCAAGCAGGAAGTGCCGCCCGAATGGAGAAGAAACACCGGCCGGGAATAATTGAATAATGAACTCCGGGAGGGGATATATAAGAACTGGTGGGGGGGAATGTTTTTTCATACACATTCTTGCTGTTACTGATGCACCAAGTCCCTGAGGAAGTCCCATCATAGGACGAAACGCGTAGGACGCCCAGTGGTGATATGCTGATTGTTTTTAACTTATATGTAAGTTATTAAATTCTTTTTCTACTTTACTCTGGAATTGCACTTTATTTTCTCCATATATTTTCTCTTTGAGCAAATATTCTGATTGACTGATGGGAGTGTGAAGATATTGAAGAAAAAGATTCCATTCAAGGCTGTTTAACATCTGAAAATTTGTGAGTGGCCAATTGTAAATCACACACCTTCATTTACTCCCACACAGTTAAACGCTATGTTTTTCCATTTTATCTGTATTTAGCAGATGATCCCCTATTCTATTATGCATTTGTATTGAAGACAAGAGGAAGTCTTTGGGGACCTTTTACCCTACACAGGGAAGTTCCGTTTTGGTTTACAAATTATCACTATTTCTCACTGGGGTTGTGTTCACATATTTTGTTTGTTTGTATGTGTTAAGAAGTATTCCTGGTAGTTTAAGACCACATTATGTAGAATCCATGGGTACGGCTGCCATTAGTAAGACAAATTACTCCCAAATCTTATAACTCTAATTCACCTAGCAAGATAGGCACACCTGGCATACTCTAATGCAAGGTTCAACTGTCCACTCTACCCTCCCCATTTAGTTCAATGCTTGCACTAATATACCAGTTTGTACTGGCACACTATCTTATTAAAGATGAAGATGTTAATTTGTCTTGTAAATAATGTGTTTCACTCATTTAAACATAGTTTGAATTTATTTGTGTATTTAGTTAGTAATTACAAAAAAAGATGTTTAGTGAAAAAAAATGATGCTTATCAAAGTATAGTTTTCAATAAAAAATTACAATTTTTTTTCTAGGAGCATCCCCTAATGACATTTGCTGTACACGCCTTATGCCTATTCCCTCAACCGTCCTAAACTGTAAACGCTCACCCTAAATTCTATATCCTTAAAGAGACACTGTAAGCAGTGTAACTGTTTCATCCTATTGAAGTGGTTAAAATGTCTGGAATACCCTTGTGCCATTCTTCTATTCAGCATTAAATAGTTTTTAAATGTTTACTTGTTAAACAGGAGTCCCCAGTAGCCCATCCCATCTAAACTGCTTTGAATAACAAGGACGCATTAGTGTGAGAAGCAATTGGTGTCTGGGGCTGACTGAAAGTGTCAGCGGGCTGTTTTCAGCCTATCACAGCACCCATTACTGTGAATTTGTATGGCCAGAAGGTGTGTAATCTTTACCTTACCATACCTCTAGTAGGGTCAGGGCTGTGGGTGACCACTGACCCCTATTTACTGTGAAACTGCTCAGAACTGTTTAACACTGATTTGCATTATAACCAATTCAAAGAGATGACATAGTTACAGTGCCTACAAAGTCCTGTAACCCCTTAAGGACTGAGGCAGTTGTACAAGTTGTGATCAAAACAAAACGTAAACAAAACTTTGAATTTACGCTATGTCTGTTCAACCAGAATTCACCTCTTTCATATTAATTGCACCCACACTTATTATATATCATTTTGTTCAGGAGAAACAGGGCATTCATTTCATATCAAATATTTATATATGAAATATAATTGAATATGAATAAAATATAAACAAATGTGTTAAGTTTTTTTTAAGTTATGCATTACATTTTAACTGTGAACTTAATAATACTGTCAGCTGTTACTGCAATAAAACACACATACTTGTATTCAGTGATGTCTCACGAGTAAAACAGCACCCCCCATGTATAGGTTTTATGGTGTTTTGTAAAATTCAAGGTCAAATATAGCATGTCACATTTTTCAGTTTATACACATTGAAATTTGTCAGACTGGTTACGTTGCCTTTGAGACCGTATTGTAGCCCAGGGATGAGAATTACCCCCATGATAGTATACCATTTGCAAAAGTAGACAATCCAACGTATTACAAATGGGGTATGTCCAGTCTTTTTTATAGCCACTTAGTCACAAACACTGGCCAAAGTTAGCGTTCAATTTGTGTGGGAAAAATGCAAAAAACTAATTTTAACGCTAATTTTGGCCAGTGTTTGTGACTAAGTGGCTACTAAAAAGACTGGACATGCCCCATTTCCAATATCTTGGGTTGCCTACTTTTGTAAATGGTATGTCATCATGGGGGTAATTCTCATTCCTGGGCTACCATACGCTCTCAAAGGCAACATAACCAATCTGACAAATTTCACACAAAAAAAAAAGTAAAATCAAGCCTTATATTTGACCCTGTAACTTTCAAAAACAATATAAAACCTCTACAACCTCTATACATGTACTGTTATACTCGGGAGAATTCACTGAACACAAATATTAGTGTTTCAGTAAAATGTATCACAGCAATAATATCATCAGAGAAGGGCTACTAAACTGGTTCATGGATTGCAGGATAAAACTTACCAGGAAAGGTTAAAGGATCTTAACATGTATAGCTTGTAGGAAAGACGAGACAGGGGGGATATGATAGAAACATTTAAATACATAAGGGGAATCAACACAGTAAAGGAGGAGACTATATTTAAAAGAAGAAAAACTACCACAACAAGAGGACATAGTCTTAAATTAGAGGGACAAAGGTTTAAAAATAATATCAGGAAGTATTACTTTACTGAGAGGGTAGTGGATGCATGGAATAGCCTTCCAGCTGAAGTGGTAGAGGTTAACACAGTAAAGGAGTTTAAGCATGCGTGGGATAGGCATAAGGCTATCCTAACTATAAGGCCAGGGACTAATGAAAGTGTTTAGAAAATTGGGCAGACTAGATGGGCCGAATGGTTCTTATCTGCCATCACATTCTATGTTTCTATGTTTCTATGTTTCTATTATATATATATATATATATATATATATATATATATATATATATATATATATATATATATATATATATATATATATATATATGATATATACACATATATATATTTTTTTTTACACTGATTGATTTTATTTTACTTTTTTTATTTATTTTACAGATGCAGGGAGACTGCCTGTCAGCACAGACAGTCCCCCTGCAGGCAGATACACAGGCACCTATTGCGGCCATGTGATCAAGTGATCACGTGGGTGCGGGGTCCTGATCTGCCGCGGGGAGACTGCCTGGGCAGACAGGCAGTCTCCTTGGACCAAGTGAAATGATGATCGCCGCCAGGGGACTGACGGTGTT
The DNA here is from genome assembly GCF_036172605.1 of Pelobates fuscus. NCBI lineage: Eukaryota > Metazoa > Chordata > Amphibia > Anura > Pelobatidae > Pelobates > Pelobates fuscus. The sequence goes on along the minus strand of NC_086322.1, from coordinate 129,563,346 downwards.
CAGGTAAGTACCCCAAGACTGCTATGATGGTTCAGGACCGTCATTGGTCCTCAAGGGGATGTTTCTGATGACGGTCCTGAACCGTCATCAGTCGTCAAGGGGTTAATCATTTCAAATGTTGGAAAGTATGGGATTGTTTGACATATTTTTATGCACTGTCTGAATAATGATTAACAAAATACAGCAATGGGTCAACTTCATCATGGGGTGTTCTTCATGTAAAATATGGGCTCTATTCACTGAACAGTGAGTTTTAGTGCATTGAGAACTAGCCCACAAATTCATGCTAAAGAAGTTAGGAAAAAAAAAAACATTAAAAATAGTTGGAAACATTTTTCCAAATCCATTATTGTGGTATAAAAGTTAGTTTTCAGTTCATTACACCTCACTTGTCAGTTGATAGACTGCGTGTTACCAGAACAATTTAATGTAGTCATCTATTGTGAACCCTACAAGAAGAGGGGAAAAACTGAACTGTAATATTTAATCTGGTGAGGTGAAAATACCTATGGTGACTAATAAAGTCATAATAGTCGTAATATGTGTCACAAATCTGATGGTAGAACAGTAATGTAGAATTTGATTTGCCTATAACATACATTACAGATGATCCTCACTTGGTCGTAAAACTAATTGTTTGGTAAGTGAGGATGCCCTAGCGAGCATGTGCTAGAGAGCAGGTCTATGTACGACGGAATTCCCCCGAACATAAACAAGCTCACTAGCGCAGGGAATCCCTTGAATCTAAGTCTGGGTAAAATTCGTTGAACGTAGACCAGCTCTTTAGAGCAGGGAATCCCTAAAATCTATGTTCGGGGAGGGGGAATTTCCTGAACTTAGACCACCTCACTAACTTGGGGAATCCCTTGAATCCCTACACTAGAATGCTGGTCGTAGATCCAAGCAGTCTTTTTGTGCAAGTGAGTCACTAAGTGAGGTTTACCTGTATTTAAATGTCAACATCACATTTATTTATGTAATAAATATCTGCAGTTTCAGTCTTTACATTTTGCATCTGCTTAGATAATAGTTTATATCACGTTTCAAATCAGATATGAACAAATTGTATATCAACTTCATGTTATTCGCTATGCAATGTAGATCATTTTACGGCTATATTAGTTAAAGGAGCACTATAGGGTCAGGAACACAAACGCACAAACATGTATTCCTGACCCTATTGTATTAAAAACACAATCTAGCTGTCTGGCCCCCGCTTGCCTCCCTAAATATAGTAAAATCTTACCTTTACTCCAGTCTGCTGCTGGCTCTGCCCTGACCTGCCTGCTTGGCTGACATCAACAGAAGTGTTGCTCTAATTGGAAAGAAGGAGAGGGAAGAGGAAAGGGTAAAAGAAAGGAATGAGAAATTTAAAAAAAAAGGGAAGGAAAAGAGGAAGGGAAGACAACTAATTGGGGACCTGTATGTCCTTCCTTATTGACTTACTCCTGCTGTTGTTGAATGTCAATAAAACATTCATTTACAAAAAAAAGAAGTGTTGCTCAATACCAATTGCACTGCTTTCACATGGAACAGCACTGGATTGGCTGAGCCTGTCAAGGAGGCAGATCGGGGGCAGAGCCAGCACAAGCCAAATACAGCCCTGGTCAATCAGCATCTCCTCTATGAGGAAAGTTCAGTGTCTCCATCAAGAGGGTAGAGACACAGAATGGCAGTGCTGTAACCCAGGAAGTCATCTGAGGAGTATCCATCTGAGGAGTGGCCAGTGTAGGTATCCCTGTGCTGTAATGTAAACATTGCATTTTATCTGAATAAACAGTGCAAGGAGCCTGGAGAGAGTGATTATACTCACCAGAACAAATACAATAAGCTGTATTTGTTCTGGTGACTATAGTGTCCCTTTAAGACAAAAATATATCTGACTAATATTTTTCCAGTTCAGCCATTTTGATCTAAATTTTGCAATTCCCTTGTGAATTATAGACAATTCCCTGTTTAGTGAAAAACCCTGATTATATGTAAAATGTTCATGCCTTTATAAACAAGAGCCAAAATTGAGTCCTGATGCTGTTTCAATTGATCTGCAATGTTTTTTTTGCAGCGCAGAAAACCCCTCTGATACTGATATTTACAATAAAGGTGATTTAAAGAATTAATTTATTGAGATAACAATTAGTTCATGGAACTACTTTCAATTACACAAATTTAATGTCATGTATATAATATGGTTTCCTGTCGAAAAGGCTAAGAAACACAAAGATAAGTATTTATGATAAGCTGCAATTTTAAAAATGACCTACCAAATGATGGATAGAATTGGTTTAGATTCTTGTTCAGCACCTGAGGGTTATCCTTAAATCTGGAACAGTTATTGCATGCCGATATTCGACAGATAATTCTTACAAAGAATCCAAACATTTCTTCTGGTGACAAAACTATATATGTCCTAAAGGAACGTGGACGAATCACTTTTTTAATGAACCCAACACCAGTCACGCCTTTTTTTATTGCTTTACTCATAAAATGATGTGGATTCCACCAGTGTCATAACATTTCCCATTTCCTGGTTGTGTTATATACCCATCTGCTTTATAAATCATGTGTAGTGTACGTCTCATGAGAAACTATAATATATTAAAACAATCCTGATAGTGTTAAGGAAGTTAGGAGTAAATACACTGTGGATTTGTGCAGTGAACATGTTGGTTAGCAAACAAACAAAAACATATATACATTCTTATGCTAGAGGCAGCATTTTCCTTCCAATCTATTATGTTACCTTTACATACACATATTTTTTTTTTTATGTTTTCCAAATCCATCTCTTATATGAAATTATAAAATTAGAACAGAATTATTCACTAAAGTGATAATAGCTGAGAATTCAAAGTGAATTTCTAAATGAGTTTAGAATTTAAAGGGACACTCCATGACCAAAATACAAATGAATACATAAATCACTGTTTAGTAGATATTTAGAACCTCAATAAACATGCACTTGAAATGTGTACCCGTTATACTTAGATTTACAGGACTAATGGATAGAAAGGCATGGAAGCAGAACATGGTAACAGTAATATTTAGGGTTGTTGCTAGGCAGGGTCGGACTGAGAATGAAAAGCAGCCCTGGAAAATAATTCTATACCAGCATCTTAATGCATCGCGCCAGCATAGTGTGCAGATATGGAAGCGGGAAAAAACCAAAACCTTAAACCTGAAAACTATTGCTCGAATGTGAAAGAAAGCACTCATAGGGCTTCAAAATAAACAAAAGAGCGGATTCATTGTAAGCAGACATGCATTTGCATATAATCAATGCTTCAGTACAACTACCTTGACATATTAAGGAAAGTTTCATAATTGGACTGAAATTGTGAATGTATGCTATTGCACAGCAGTAAAAAAAAAAAAAAAATGACGTTATCGTGCTTATTTTGAAGTTCCAAGAGTGTGCTCTTCACCTTGGCTGACAACTGGATGATCTCAGTGAATGCCAAATTATTCCCATAGGAAAGCATTGGGAGACTATTGCGCATGTGTGGCAAAACGCTGTGCTTCACCGCACCAATCAGCATCTACTCATAGAGATGCATTGCATCAATGCATCTCTATGGGGAGCTTTCAGGGCCTCCATGCAGAGAGTGGAGATGCTCAACATAGGCGCTGCACACTGTGCAGCACTGGACTAGGAAGCAGCTCTAGTGGCAGTCTGAGTGACTGTCACTAGAGATGTTCCTGGGCAGCAATGTAAACACTACCTTTTCCCTGAAAAGGTAGCATTTACAGTGCTCAGTCTACAGGGACGGGCTATAGACACCAGAACCACTATATTTATATATTTCATTAGCCTCCCCATGTGTCTCAGTAGCCCTCCCATGTGTCCCATTAGCCTCCCAGCCCTCCATGTGTCCTATTAGCCCTCCCTCCCAGTCCTCCATGTGTCCCTATACCCAGGGCCGGCACGTCCATAAGGCGGCACTTAGGGCGCACCGGCCCGGGGGCGCAAAAGTCCGGGTGACCGGCAGGAGGGAAGCGCACAGCTCCCCTCTCCTGCCGGTAACTTCTTGTAGCGTGGCCGAGCACCAACTGCAGTGCCGCGGACTGTGTGGAGGGGGCTCCCTCTGTAGCACACAGCACGGCTGGCGCCCAGCAGGGGCGGAGCAACAGCCGGCCACCTTCAACTCAGCATGGGAGGAAGTCCTCCCAAGAAGACTGGAGCACGAGAAGGCACAGAGGAGGGGGGCTGGGCGGGACCAGCTCCTCCAACTCCCAACTACCTCAGGCTGCACTTTGGATCCCATGTAAGCCACCCTCCTGAACCTGTCTGTCAGTGTGTCTCTGTGTGTATATGTCTGTCTGTCAGTGTGTCTGTGTGTGTATGTCTGTCTGTCAGTGTGTCAGTGTGTCTGTGTGTATATGTCTGTCAGTGTGTCAGTGTGTGTATGTGTCTGTCTGTCTGTGTGTGTATATGTCTGTCTGTCAGTGTGTCAGTGTGTCTGTGTGTATATGTCTGTCTGTCAGTGTGTCTTTGTGTGTTTGTGTATGTCTATCATTGGGTTATGTGTTTATCTGTATGTTTGTCAGTGTTTGTGTGTATCTGTATGTGTATCAGTTTGTGTATATGTGTATCTGAATGAGCATCAGTTTGTGTATATGTGTATCTGAATGTGTGTCAGTGTGTGTATCTTTGTGTATGTGTATCAGTGTGTGCGTGTGTGGCAGTGTATGTGTATATGTATATGTGCATATATCTCAGCATTCAAACACCAACACTACACACAAATAAACACCTGCATGCAAACGTCAACACAACATACAAACACACCCCTGCATTCAAATGTCAACACTACATACAAACACACCTCTGTATCAGACACCAAAATTATATATAAACACTCACCTGCATTCAAAAACCAACACTACACATAAATGCATGTTTGCATTACATACTACATACAAACACACCCCTAAAATCATACAAACATACTCCATACAAACACATGCTTACAGTCAAACACACAAATACTGCTCCGTGCTAAATACAATCCTGCAAGCATGGGGAATCGGTAGAGCCCCAGCTTTCAAAGCATTGTTGAAGTTGCACGACAGATGGGGATCTATCTTTTAGCCATCCTGTGTACATACACAGACCGTCATACAGAGACATACAGTCTGTACAGTCTGTATGTCTCTGTATGACTGTGTATGAATTCAAAAGGAATAAACGCAGGCAACACTCCAATAGTAAGGATGGTATATTTATTGATAGGTTAACCACCCCAAAGAAAGTGCGACGTTTCGGCTCAGCAGAGCCTTTTTGCATGAGCTGAAACGTCACACTTTCTATGGGGTGGTTCACCTACCAATAAATATACCATCCCTACTATTGGAGTGTTGCCTGCGTTTATTCCTTTTGAAGACTTTACTGGTGGATCCAGCGATGTCCGCCTGACACGGAGCATCCACCACTGTGGATGGCCGGAGCATTTACACGGTATCAGTGTGCAGGGTTCTTTGTTTGTCTGTGTATGTATGTCTCTGTATGCCTTGTCTGTATGTCTCTTTATGACTGTCTGTGTATGTATGTCTCTGTATCATTGTGTATGTATGTCTCTATATGCCTATCTCTATGTTTCTTTATGTCTGTGTCTGTATTTCTCTGTGTGCCTGTGTATGAATGTATGTCTGTGTTTGTACGACAATGTACCTGTATGTGTAGATTGTATGACTGTGTTTGTTTGATTGTGTGCCTTTTATGACTGTGTGTCTGTATATCTTTGTGACTGTGTGCCTGAATAATTATGTCTGTGTGCTTGTATGGTTGTGTGTCTGTATGTTTGTGTATTTGTGCATGTATGCATTTTTGCCTGTATCTATGTCTATGTGGGAGAAAAAGAGAGATAGATAGGGGCTGGAGGGAAGAAAGAGACAGAAAGGGGCTGGCGGGGAAGTAAGAAATACAAAAGAGACACACTAAAGGGGGGTGTAAGGCACAAAAGGGGCCAAAGGGGTAAGACATTCAAGAGAGTGGATATGCAACACTAACGGGGGTAAGACATTCAAAAGAGGGCTACGAGACACAGAGGTGAAGATGCATTGTTTATTTTGGGGGGTGGGGGGGTGGGAGGGGGCGTCAAAATCCTATCACCGGCCCTGCCTATACCCCCTCCCAGCCCTCCACGCATCCCATTAGCCCCCTCCCAGCCCTGTATGTCTTATTAGTCCTCCCATGTGTCTCAACAGCATCCTCACGTGTCCCATGAGCCTCTCCATGTGTGCACCCTACCCTCCATGTGTCCTATTAGCCCTTTCTCACAGCCCTCCATGTGTTTCACTACCCCCCCTCCCAGCCCTTCATGTGTCCCTATAACCCCTTCCCAGCCATTTGTGTGTCCCTATAAAACCCTCCAGCCCTTCATGTGTCCATATAGTCCCCTCCCCATCCCCCATGTGTCCTTGTATAATATTTGGAGTTAATTATACAGCACAGTGTAGGAGTATTGGTGTGGGTGCAGGGTTTTAATGCAATGGGATCAAGGGTTTATACACAATGATTTGGGGCTGATCAACAAGTATATAGTTTATAAATATAGGTTTATGTAATACGATAAATTAAACTGAAGATTTGGCGTCACATTGTGATTTATAAAACAGATCAGTATTTAGGGTGATTTAAGGAGGGACTCAATTCAATATATGCAGAAGAAGTCATAAAATGTACTCTTGGGCTGAAGCCACTGGTCTTTTTGCAAATGTTTTTGCCACATAGCAATGCCCCTGGTAATACTTTAAAGGAGTGGTTAGTTCGATTAAATTGATTACAGAAACAGCATCATGCTAATTGTGACGAAAGCAATTTCGTCACTGATTTTTGGAGAGGACTGTTTGCCAGCCTCCTACCCTGGGACTATGGGCCCTGTGATAACCCAGGTTCAAAAGTACTGATTCTGCCCCTTGGACTTTTAACTGGAACAGATTCAAACATGTGGCGGTGGCCATCTTAAATTGTCCAGCAGTGTTTTGTCTTTGAGTGTATGGAACTGTTTTGGGCATGGGACCATGTGCACGGTGGGTCAAAAAGAAGACTTCCAGGAAATTCCTGAACCCCTGAACCAATCTGGGTGATTTTTGGATATGTTGTTCATCCAGATCGGGGATATAAGGGGATATGACATTGGGGATATCAGGGGATGTGGGGATATGTTGTATTTTGGGGTACTTTTTGGGGTTTGTAAAAATGTATGTTTTTTTTGCTTAGAGTTAATTGAGTGAGTCCATTGTCTTCGATAATTATATTACAGGCAGAGGGAAGGGATTGTGTACACTGTATGGGAGTGACTGAATGTAAAACTATGTTTTTATTGACTTGTTGTTCCTGTGTCCCTGTGCCCCACAAGGTCCACGTGGGTGGTAACCTTGTGGGGAAAACTGTATAAAAGACCAAGCTGTTCAATAAACCCTCAGATCTGCTCAGTTCCTGTTTTACCCTCAACGTAGAGCCTCGTCTTATGTGTGGGGGGAAAGGCTGCATCTACCCTGGGGATTGCTATATCACTATACTCCCCAGGGATTATAATCACTAAGCTCTTTTTAGAGCTTGTTCCTGCTACTCTGTCTTGGAGGAGAGGCTCACCTACTGGAACCTGGAGCATTGTCGTAGGTCCAAGGTGGGTAGAGGACGGCGAGTTCCCAGCCAAGCTGTAACGCTGGATATGGGGACTGCGGTGCTGATGGTGTCTGGTGGAGTGCTTGGAGTCCTCAGTGAGCACTAGGAGCATCGATTGACGGAGGGTCCGTTACACTAATTGTTCTACATAATTATTTAATTTTGTATATTACATAAATTAAAAATTAGGTCATTTTTAAATTGAATAAGTCAATATGATAATGTATATCATGTTCCTCTTTTCAATCACACTGACAAGACTGAAATTACAATTGCACATTACCAAGTGCGATTCCTTGCAACTTGGACATAAATGGTAGACTGGAGGCATGTTTTATAAAAAGACAATGGTATTTTGTCAATATCCGTGGAGGAGCAAGTAACAGTTTTCGTGAGGAAACTTCATGTGATTATAAGGGATTATGGAGTTTCTGTTCTAGCCAATCAGTGACTCCCTATTCACAAAACTGGCTTGATAAAGGTATGTTTCAGAAGTCAGATGCCTCCTGGGGGGAGTTTTGATCGGCACTGGAGGCTACTTTGGGGTTAAACCTTTTAAGAACAGTTTAACCCCTGAAGGTAAGAGTGCACCTCTGGGCCTCCTAGAACCATAACAACTTCATTTAGATTAAGTTGTTATGGTGCCTAAACGGCCTAAACTGTCCACAAGCTTAACCCCAAAGTGTTGAATCTATTGCCCTATCAATCTCCTTCTGCAACAGTCTTTGCCCATCTCCTTCTTCAGGGGTGCCGCTGATGGGCTGAGAGTGTCAGCTGACACTCACTCTAACAGTAACTCCCCATTTACAAAATGGCTTAAGAAAAATATGTTTGTTTCTCAACCTACTTTGTGAATAAGGTATCTACTAATGGCTATATCATGGCTTGATCTTGTGAGCACATTAGCCAATTCCGCACATATACACATTTATAAATACACATCTATACAATGCAGGACATTGCTATTGCTGCATTTAAAGAGTTTCTGTAATGTGCTCAATACTCATAGAACTCCACCCCTTTTACTTCCATGCCTAAATTGCCATTTTCATTCCGTTTGCAGAAAAGCCAGAAGACATAAGGAACCCAGGTAAAGAACTATGCTGTTTCTATGCAGGGTAAAAATTCTGTATAGATATAGCCTTTCCCTAATTATCTTCCTAGATGCTTGAATGCATCCATACAGATTAAAGAGATATTATAAGCACCCAGACCTCTTTATCTCAATGTATACAGTGCCCAGTGGCGTACACACACTCCATGGGGCCCCGGTGCGAAACTGATCCGTGGGCCCCCCCCTACCCTGACCCTCTCCCCCCTGACTGTGGGCCCCTCCCCCGCCGACACATACATACAGACACAAACACATACACACACCCCCGACAGACACATACATACATACATACACACATGCAGACACATACATACAGAGACACACACGCAGACACATACATACAGAGACACAGACACACACATACATACACACATACAGAGACACAGACACACACATACATACACAGACACACACATACACACATACAGAGACACAGACACACAATCATACACACATACAGAGACACAGACACAAACATACATACACAGACATACATACAGATACACACACACACACAGACAAAGACACAGACATACATACACACAGAGACACATACATACATACGGACACACACACACACACACAGACAGACACACACCTACAGACACAGACACAAACATACATACACAGACATACATACATATACACACACAGAGACACAGACACACACATACAGAGACACAGACATACATACACACATACAGATACACAGACATAGACATACATGCACACATACAGAGACACAGACACAGACATACATACACACATACAGAGACACAGACACAGACATACATACACACATACAGACATACATACAGAGACACAAATACACAAAATGTTTCCTACCATGTGTGACTGTCCCTGTGGTCCAGTGGTGGCTCAGCCTGATGGGAGTCAGAGTTTCCACTCTGAATCCCTCCTCCTTTCTGTTTCCTCCCGCGCAGGCTCTCAGTAAGCTGGGAGGAGTGACATGCGGTCACTTCCTCCCAGCAGTGATGATGTAATCACAGGGGGCCCGGTCGCGCTCTTAAAGCACCCAGCGCAGACCGGGCCCCCTTACAATCCATGTCCATCGGGTGGCCCTGACACCATGGGCCACCCGATGGACACCTTAACATGCGGCCTCGGCGGTTTGCCGCACGGGCCGGGGTCGCAAAGCGTGGCAGCTGCTACCCGGTCATGGGGGCCCTGGAGTACCGGGCCCGGTCGCAGCTGCGACCCCTGCGACCGCGGTACGTACGCCACTGACAGTGCCCCTGCTTTTTGCTAACCATATGTAAAACATTGCCTTTGGGGGGCGGGGCCGGACCGCCGAGCTGGATGGTCGCAAGGGAGATTATCTCCTGCATACCCTCAATCTTTAAGCCCCATAACTATGATAATCGACCGATACACGACCGACAGCAGTGGCCAGGGCCGGATTTTCCTATAGGCTAACTAGGCTTCAGCCTAGGGCCTCAAGATCAAGAGGGGCCTACATTCAAATTGTTAGCAAAATTAAAATTACACTATTCTAAAAACAGTGAACACTAAAACACTGAACCGAAAATAAGGAGAAACTCTACGCATATGATATGACCAGTGGCAAACTAAGAGGGGGGTGTGGGGTGGGGGGGGCGGTCCGCCCCGGGTGCCACTTACTAGGGGGCAGACTGCAATGCCCCTCCTGCCGCGATCGCAGAGACCGGCGGTCTGCAGCTCCGCAATGTGCAGAGCTGCAGACCATGGATCTCGCGTGCACTGCCCAATCAGAGCGTTGCCGCGGGTTACCACGGCAACGCTCTGATTGAGTCTCACGAGATCCATGGTCTGCAGCTCTGCGGAGCTGCAGACCGGAAATGAGGGCCACCGGACCACCAGGGACCCCACAGGACCACCAGGCAGACCTCACTGGACCACCAGGGATTTAAGGTAATTTTTTTAGTCACACCCCCCTCTCCTCATCACTTCCCTCCCTCTCAAAATCAACCCCCTCTCCTCATCACCCCCATCCCTCTCATAATCACCCCACCTCTCCTCATCACCCCCCTACCTCTTACAATCACCCCCCCTCCTCATCACCCCCCCTCTCCTCATCACCCCCCTCCCTCTCACAATCACCCCCCTCTCACAATCACCCTCCCTCTCCTCATCACCCCCCTCCCTCTCACAATCACCCCCCTCTCCTCATCACCCCCTCCCTCTCACAATCACCCCCCTCTCCTCATCACCCCCCTCTCCTCATCACCCCCTCCCTCTCACAATCACCCCCCTCTCCTCATCTCGCCTTTTTTTTTATTTATTATCCGTGCCACATTTTTTATAAAGGTTAGTACCAATCACAACATGTTTCATTTAACATATTGATATATATCACAGTAATTATGTATTTTATTGTCTCTCATGTAATTTACAAAAGTAAAAATGGGAGGTGAAAGGGCCTCATAAGTGGAATAGCCTAGGGCCTATTTCATCTAAATCCGGCCCTGGCAGTGGCCCCCAGTGCACAGGGGGCACTGGATCCATGGCAAGGCTGGCTCGATGAGTATTAGTCCCTTGGAGGAGAAATCTTTGCCGACTCGGATGGGGCCTTCTCCGGTATCTGCTATCCTGCCTAACAGTGCCCAGCCTGGGGCCCAGACTCACGTGGATCCGGCCCTGTTCCCCCCCCCCCCCGGACCGAGGGTGTGATCCTGGTGGCCCCAACCTCTACAATGCAACCAAGCCTGGGGCCCAGACTCACATGGATCCGGCCCTGTTCCCCCCCCCCCCCCGGACCGAGGGTGTGATCCTGGTGGCCCCAACCTCTACAATGCAACCAAGGCCTAAACACACTACAAGCCCGACCTGCAGCCCAGGCAGTAAATCCAAGATGGCGGAGACCACGTGCGCAGGAGCTGAGGTCAGTGAGTGATCTCCCCTCACTTATAGCACTCAGAGCAGCTCACTGGCACAACCTGACCCGACACCTACATCAGCCAGCCACAAGCACATACTATTGTGCCATGTCACACCGTATACTTCCTGAGACTCACCACAGGACATCAGCTCTGGATCAGAATCAGGCCCGAAGTAGGAGGAAGAAATGGAAGCACGACAGGTCAGCACAGGCAAAATGATAGCCACATCCTAAACCTGGACTGCCACACGGCACCTCTCAACATGCCCTACCGGAACCGCAACATACACTGACAGCCAGTTTGCAGCGGGACCACACTAAGCATCGGCTAAGCAGACAAGTGAGAGGCCATTGGGATTTGTATCCTGCATGTAGCGGCAATCGGCTGAGATGCAAGTTACACACAAGGGGACTACCACACTGACACTCACATGGCTTGCAACCCCTACAGCAGTTTTGGGGCTTTTGACCCCCTCTGTCTCTTTGTGTGGTGGGTCTCGTGGGGCATGGCCACTAAATGTCATATTGTTAGCATGGGTACCACCTGAGATTAAATCTTTAAAAATTATAATCTCACCTGTCTGATACCCTTTTCTACTGTGTCTTTAAACTACTCAATAATCTTCACCTGGACAGGTGGTTTAGTTAAATGTTTGCCTAATCAGAAATGTTAACTCACTCACTCACTTAACGACTACTACGCTCTTAATAACCCACTCAGTGGATAAGCTTATACAGCCTTTCACACGCACGCTATAACTTGCTCCACACAACTGTTAACTCTTATTAAATTTAAAAATGTGCACAGTTTATCCATGCCTTACAACTGTCTTTCTATGATTGTGGAAACTCTGGCATAAGCTGGTGTGGCATTGCTGGCGTTACTGTAATTTGTCTAATCTATGCACGACAAAATAAAGAATAAAAAAAAAAAATTGCCTTTGGGAGATATGACAATGCTCACATTATGGGGCTAAACCACCTACAGTGGCTGTTACACGGACAGTCACTAGAGGGTGTTTCTGTGTCCAGAATTGGATTGGACTCAGTTCTTGACATTCAATGTCCTCACGTATAAAGATGTCAAACATTTAACATCAGCAGAAGTGAACTGGGCTGCAGACAACAGTCTTTTTTTTTACTGGATTTCCTGTAAATTCCTGTAAGTTAATTTATTAAATACATTTTTGGATTAAAAGTTGGGATAAAAATCTAAAAGACCCCGGCTGACACACTAAGGTAAAACAATATGCATATTATGTTATTCACATTAGGATTCTGTTAACAAATGCATTTCTTTAATGTTAGAAGATGGACAGTGGCACTAAAACTCTCTGCAGAGTATTAGAGGTAATGAAGTTCTGACAAAGAAATGTGTTTCTCTGCAGAGTAAAATAATAATGCTGGGGCAAAGGGAAATCCCAGAAAAAATGGCTTGCTATGCTCTGTCGCTAGAAACTGCCATGCTTTTATTTAAGTTTTAATTGTTGATATATCATTATATATTTTGCTTATTCTGTTGTCATCATAGTTGTCATCATAGTGAAATCAGAAGTATTGCCTCAAGCAGCATTTTGGGGCCAGCGCAAGCATGACATTATAAAAGTATTTTCAGCATCGGATTTTTTAGACAGTGCTTAAAATTCAATATTTAATTAGTAGAATGTATGGATGAAAGATTATTCCTCCATCACTATAACATTACTATGTACATTTAAAAATGACATGAATTTCAACCACATGCACAGCAATTGAGGATTTACATGGTTATTCACGAAAGACCGAATGCAGTCTGGATTGACAAGGTTTGGTTAAAATAACTGAATTTTGCTTAGATTTTCAACTATGAAAGTTGCCTCCACCAGAGAAGAAACCTTGCAAGTACCCCTATTTAGGAGAGACTGTCTCTGTTTTCTCTCCCAATGTCCATCTTTGCTAGGAGCTCTATATTGTTGCTCAACAGCAATAATTCTCACAGTAATGCATCTTTAAACTACAATAAATGTGTTTAGAATTGAGTCTGTGTAATGAATGCACATTGTTCTCTTTCTAATTTAGTCTTTAGTTGCAAAATTGTTATTAGCAAGTCATCTAAAATGCATGTATGTTTATGGCATTTATTTGCTTTGATTTTATGTGGTCCCTGAGGGAGTCTAAAGTTACAGGGCAAAATGTGTAGGACCTATTTTTACTCTTAAATGTTCATTGGAATACATTTTTTTTTAAATTCACACCTGGTGTTCCAGAGTATTCTTGTGGAGACCTTAAACGAAGGAGGTATACTAGTAGCCTCTTGGGAAGTCCCAGGGAGGCTTTGAGGCACTATATCTTCAAATGTCTTGTGAGTGCAACTGATAACTATATAGTAATTTATAGTGTTGCAATACTATACTATTATTTGTATTTTTATCTTTGTTTATGAACAATTGAAACCCCATTTCAAAAGCGCTGGAAAGGGGGCGCCATACTGATCGGTCGCTCTTCACGTGAACTCTGTGTAAGAAATCATATTTGCCTTATTATATCGACTTCATACTTGACTAAATCAATACTACTCGTACAAGAGTGACTGGTATCTAGCTAGGCACCACTTTAAAGCTTCTTGGGGTCCAACAAGCGGCCTACAAGGGAGGGACTGAGGGAGAAGCAGCCAATCTCCCCACTAATATTCTAGCTGGAACAAGTGGTCATGGTTGGAACCCCCCTCTGGTATATCTTTGTTTGTTTATCAAAATTTGTGTATGAGATGCTTTCTTACACAGTTAATATATTATTTTAAAACAGAAGCTAATTTAACTAGGAGTTTCTTTCATTGTGATTTTGATATGCACGTGTATAACTGCCATAACTCCTTTTATTTTTTTTTGTACTGTACTATTCACCTGCCTCTAAAAAGGAAGACTGACAAAAAACAATAGTCTAATATGTAGTTGCTTTCTGAGTAGAACACCACTTTTGTCACTGAGTACGGAACTGTATATTATTATTATACAGCATATAATAAAATCAAAAAGGTTAAGTAGAAACATTTCATAAATCAATATACTAGCCTGCACAACCCCAAAAAAAACCCACCAAAAACAGCAATCTAAAGCAGAGGTGCAGGATTCAGGCAGGATATGCTCCACCAATATCAGTACCAGTACTACTAATATTATGTAAAATTTTTTTGGGAATTTACAAAAATTCTAATTGGTAGAAAAAAATGACCAGTTAGAAAATTACACCAACATCAGTGAGCTCACATGCAAAAAAAGTGAATGATAACATGTACTAATATTAACAGTTGATAACTGTTTAACAAATCAAAAGTAAGGACATTCATTTTAGTTCTAGAAAGTAAGAAATGTTAAGGGTTTTAAAGTGAATTCAAATTAAATTAGGCTGCAATACCTTTCGCTTTTTTCTCGTTGCCTATTTTAGCCTATAAAATTAAATTTATATTAAATTCCTAAAATGTCACACTTTAATAAATAGCCCACTTATTGCAATGTTATTATTGCACAATGACTAGTTTGTAGTCAAGAATTAAGATGAATTTGTATGTTTAGCACTTTGCACAGTGTTAGCACATGGTTTGCTTTGACAAATAGTATACGATGCATGGCATGCTCCTACCTTACAAGTGTTTATGACAGGTATTGAGGAACTAAACTTCTATATCACGACTCCTTCAGCAGAGAGGGTAGTGCTGGGGAAATTCCCCTGGTCTATTTTTTTCCCAAAACTCATTGAAAATTATTTGCAATTATATTTCTTCTATAGCCTCCTGGCATGATAACCACCACAATAGGCTGTTGTGGTGATGGTGGTTGGAGAGTCCTTTTAATCTCTGAGTTGGGACTAATCACTTGACTCCCATGCTAGTTTTGCTTTCAATTAGTAAGAAAGATCTCTGCATATTTCTAGGGTCCAAAACAGCCACCCTGAATAAATTGTACACTGTTGAAGCTCTGCTTTCTCCTTTGCAAAAGAGACTCTTTTCTACTAATTAAGTTATTTTAAGTAATTACCTTTTTTGTTTACATTACATTACAATTGGAAAATGATTCAAAAAGCTAACGTATTATCGAGAACCTATGAAACACTTCACTACCTAAATTGTGTAAAATGTTTTTATTTTCATTTTTTATTTATTACTGGTATTTATTTATTACTGGTATTTATAAAGCGCCAAACATATTCCGCAGCGACAATACAGTAAGTAATACAATACAATAAGAACAGACCGATACAACAGGTAGAGGGCCCTGCCCGTGAGCTTACATTCTAAAGGTTAAAAAGTGGAGATGAGACAAAAGGTAACAGAGGAATTTGTTTGAGAGGGCATAGAGAGTTAATAGTGTAACTGCAGCAGCTGATAGCATGTGAAGGTAATAAGGAGGTGATTGGCTGTGGTTCCAAACAGCTATATAGGTACAAGGAACCAGGGTGGGTGGGTTGAGCCGAGTACAATGAAATGGGGCTTCTTGCAGGGGTGGATGTAAAACTGGCCCTAAAGAGTAGAAAAACCACAGTTATTTAAAGGAATTTGTGGCTAGGAGTGGCAAGGGGGAATTTTCATTTATTGAAGTTAAATTTACTCTATAAAGCCTCACTCATCCTCAAATTATTTACAGCCTTTATACAAATAAAACTATCTGACAGTAGTGACTAGTGATACATTGTACAGCGCTACGGAATCTAAAGGCGCTATATAAATAATAAAATAATAATAACATAATAATATTATGTATTTTATTTGCTAAAAATATAAGCAGAAGTAAGTAGAAATATAGATCAGTGTGTTGCAGTGGATGTGATCTACTTGGATTTTGCCAAGGCATTTGATACGGTTCCTCACAATAGGTTAGTCTTCAAACTAAAAGAAATTGGTCTAGATGAATATTCTTGTTCTTGGGTAGAACATTGGCTTAAGGATAGAGTACAGCGAGTTGTCATAAATGGTAAATTTTCAAGCTGGACAAAAGTGGTAAGTGGTGTCCCTCAGGGTTCTGTTTTGGGACCGCTTCTATTTAACATATTTATAAATGATCTTGAAATGGGCATTGAAAGCCATGTATCAGTGTTTGCAGATGACACAAAACTTTGTAAAGTAATAAAATGTGAGCAGGATATTGCCTTGCTTTAGAGGGATTTGGATAGATTGGGGAACTGGGCACTAAAATGGCAGATGAAATTTAATGTAGAAAAATGCAAAGTTATGCACTTCGGGGTTAAGAATGCACAAGCAATTTACACCCTAAATGGTAGTGAACTAGGGATAACCACACACAAGAAGGATTTGGGAATTGTTATAGACAACAAATTAGGTAGCAATATGCAATGTCAATCTGCCGTTGCTAAGGCCAGTAAGGTTTTGTCATGTATAAATAGGGGCATACATTCTCGAGATGAAAATATAATTTTGCCTCTTTATAAATCGCTGGTAAGACCACACCTTGAATATGCTGTGCAATTTTGGGCACCTGTTCTAAAGAAGGATATCATGGCACTAGAAAAAGTGCAGAGACGAGCTACAAAATTGATAAAAGGAATGGAGCATTTTAGTTATGAAGAAAGGTTAAAAAATGTAAATCTCTTCAGTTTGGAAAAACGGCGCCTTAGAGGGGATATGATAACATTATACAAATATATTCGGGGCCAGTACAAACCATTATCTGGAAATCTATTCATAAACAGGGCTATACATAGGACACGAGGTCACACATTTAGGCTTGAAGAAAGGAGATTTCATCTAAGGCAAAGAAAAGTTTTTTTTACAGTAAGAGCAATAAGGATATGGAATTCATTGCCGGAAGAGGTGGTTTTGTCAGAGTCTATACAGATGTTTAAGTTGCAATTGGATAAATACTTGCAAAAACATAACATACAGGGATACAATTTCTAATTAGTGGGGTAATAGCTGCTTGATCCAAGGAGACATCTGACTGCTATTTTGGGGTCAAGAAGGAATTTTTTCCTAGTTTGTTGCAAAATTGGAAGCGCTTCAGACTGGGTTTTTTGCCTTCTTTTGGATCAACAGCAAAAGCATATGTGAGGAAGGCTGAACTTGATGGACGCAAGTCTCTTTTCAGCTATGTAACTATGTAACTGTGTAACTATGTAACTATGTAAGCTTCAAAACAATAAAGTAAGTTTCAAGTAGAGGGGAGTGAATGAACTCTGCAATTTCTCTGTCAGCATTACATTGCCATTTCAGATATTGGTAAAGATTGCCATATAAATATCTTTATTTTAGAAATATATGATTTACCTGTATTTACTCTATTATGTGCGCCTCATGCTCCAATGCAGATATTATTTTTTACATTCTGCTGCAATTTTTAGTAAGCTGTACTGCTGATTGTATTATCCTTATGCTTGGCGCAATCTATTTACACTGAACCAAATTATGTTTTGTTAATTTTTGTGAATATGTAAAACTATATTGTTATGCAGTAAAAACTGTTTATCTGAAGCTAATTTCTTTAAATAACATAACATACCACCCATATGTCTAGATTCCAAACTGAAATTAATTAAATCTCCATCTCTGTACATACGAAGACCGACACATGACTTTAACTTTAAGAGGACACTTATACAATTGGAAGTTTAAGGTATAAATAGATGTAGTGGGATGCTGCCGCCTTTCTATCTTGAAAAAGCCTGGGAATAACGAGTGAAACATGGTGATGTCAAAGTGGCTTGTGGTTGTAACAGCACGAGGATTGCAGCAGCGAGGAGTTTCACCTTCTCCCTGGACCACACACACAGATCCCCTGCAACATTTGTTGTACATTTACATAATTTTATTTTACATTTGTCGGTAAAGCAATATATAGAAAATTACTGTGCTCTGATATGTTATATATGCTAACTATTGTTTGAAATACATATTATTGCTATTTTTTTTCCAGACAAAAAGTGCTCCAGTATTTAACGATCGAATATTAAAAAAATATATTGACAGCAAATATTGTAGAAAGGCTAACTAAATAACTATACTCACTCAAATATATATCAGCAAGACTTTATGGCATTGAACACCCATGTTCGGTAAATCCCTAGTTTGGTGAGTTATTAGCCTGAGCTCACCAACTATAGGAATATTTAATTATAGAAGCACATTTTGGGATCTATTCGAGCTTAACATGAATATTTTATTTTATTCATGTAAATTGTATTTTATTCACATGTTCATGTAAAATTATATTATTTTCTACTGTTTTCAACTGTTTTTTTTCTAAATATTAATTTACAAGCATTTAAAAAAATATGAAAAGGGGGATACAAAAAAGGGGGAACAAAAAGAAAAGGGGTAAAAACATCCATCCAAATATTCAGAATCAAGCAATGTAATTATTTTCACAAACAATAACAATTGCACAAACAGCACAACAATATAAATTATTTTCTAATAATAATTGTCATGATTTATTAAACAGTTGAGTAAGTACGTGCAACACGGTTAAATAAAGGATACATATATCTGGAGCCCTTGGTTCACATAGTAGTAATAAAAAGCATACTTTTATAGGCTAGAGGGAAGGAGACCCATAAACAAGCTAATGAAAAATTAAAAAAATAAATGAAGTTGAATAGAGTGCATGAAGCACACACATGGACACACACAAGAGGAGTTAAAACGCGGGAAATAAAAAAATAATAAGAAAAGGTAGTTGAGACAGTTACAGGAGTGCTACATTATAGAGGAAGATGAAGTTGAAGCAGAGATGCTATAACGTGGAGGGAGAAAAAGTGAATGTTATGGAAGGAACCAAAAAAGAGAAGGCGGACAAGTGTATGTATGGTTTTTTTTATTTTTCTTATAGCAAAGGTTGTTTGTCTTATTCTGCCTATTGTACAGCGCTGCAAAATATGTTGGTGCTGTATAAATATTTGTAACTATAAAAGCTTCCAAATGTGCTCAATGCGTCCATAACACTTGTGTATGAGATACTGTCCAGCATGAACAAGAAGTTAGTGTAGATCAACTTAATTGCACATCCTGCAGAATAAACTTGATTTTAGGGACTTAAGAAAATTATTTAAAACTACTAATAATTGCATGTTTCTTATTTTAACTGTC